>NW_028258310.1:6179924-6482954 GCF_053883595.1 Heterocephalus glaber | reverse complement strand
GCTCCCTCCTCGCAGTTTTCCTCAAATGATCCATGCTCCTGGCCTCTCCAAATTTCTGGGGTCTCCACTGCACCTTTGGCCTCACACTCAGAATTTCACATACTGCCCTCTCCTCAGGACCACACTGTCTGGCCTCCCAGGCCTTCTTCTGAAATCTGGGTGAAAGCCTTCCTGATCCCACAACTCTTCCATTTTGCATGCACCTAAAACTAGTGCCACATGGATGATGCCAAGGTCTGCTACCAGCTGGAGCAGCAGCCAGGCCTCCTTCTCTGTTGGCTGTAGGTGTCCAGTGTCTAAGAACCAAATCCCAAGGAACAAACTTCCCTAGGCCACTGCCATTCAGAAAAAAAGGTGCTCTGGGGCTCTCTTCTCAAAGCAGTCTTTCACTTTTGCAATTTTTAGGCTGCAAAGGGTGGAGTCCTACTGCTTTTTGTGGTGCCTTCAGGCCATCTTTTCTCTTGTTCCTTTTCAGCAATCAAGGTCTCCTCTGCTCTATCTTTGCAGTCCACAGCTCTATTGGAATTTCCTTTCTGGCCAAGCTCAAAATGTTTTAAATCATTCTGCTGGGCTCTTTGCTTTTGGTTCTCAATGTAAAGCCAGATACAAGCCCCCAGCAGTAGCCATGCCACTGCCTCAACATTAGACTGCCTTGAAATTTCTTCTGCAAGATTAATTAGTACACTGCCCTTAATCTCAGTCTCAGGCAAAGTCTCTGGACATGAAGAAAATGTAGACAAACTTTCTTCCAAGCCATAACACATATTGTTTGGAGTCCAACAGCCAAGCCATCAGAAAACCTTTCCATCAGAAACCTCCTGATCCTGGTCTTTACTGGCTTTCTGGTCTTCTGAGCTCTGACCAGAATATCCCATACAGAACACCCTAAGGCATTCCAGCTCTACCTCTTCAGGCAGCATCTCCAAATTTTTCCTAACTCTTCCCTTTCCCAGAAGCCAGTTCCAAAGGCTCTTGAGCCATATGCCCAGGTAATGTCACAGCAACAACCCCAGGCACAAATATCATTAAAATATGAAATTGGCAAATGAATTGTAAACATGTCTGTGATTTTAAAAATAAGGCTGTAATATATACAATTATATACTTGTATACTTTATGTACTTATATAATTTATATTTTATTTTAATTTATTATTTTATTATGCTATTACTATTTTTTTGTATTTATTCATTTTTATATTGTATAATTTATATACTTGTATAAGAAGAAGGCCTGGGAGGCCAGGCAGTGTACCCCTGAGTGGGCAGTGTGATTCAGGCCACTCAGATGTTAGATAAATAAAGACTCTTACAATACTTGGGAAGCAAAATTATTTATCATTAATTTTGAGGAAATAAAATAAAATTTAAATTTTAGAATCACAAAATTTTAGTGCTAATAGAAAACTGAATGATGAATGGTTCCTAAAAATCTATAGTTCTTGGATCCCTTTGAAAAGCTATAGCACCACTACCTAGGAAAAAAAATTATATATAATTTTGGAAGGCCCATAGATGCTGTGAAGCAATTCAGTGATCTTCTAGAGAAGCCTTTTGTTATATTTTTAAGTAGATTAATTTAGATATAGTTTATATATCATAAACTTTCCTATTTTAAATGCACAATTTTATTAATTTTAGTATATTTACAGATTTATACAACCTCTACCACAATCTGATTTTAGAGCATTTCCATACCCCAGATAATTTAGGTGTATTTACAGTCATTTCCCCTTGCTACTCTCATCCCTGTGCAACCATCAGGTTGCTTCTCCTCTCTATATTTGGAGGGTAGGGTTTTAAAAACATTTTTTATTTCTATCCACAACATAAAGTATGTTAACACTCAACTCAATTCATAGGTACATATGTGGCCATAAAGTTTGTAGAGCAATACTTTTGTTCTGTGCAATGTTCTCTTATGTACTCCATTCCATTAAAAAATTGTTTTTATTGCCAATTAAAAGATTGTAGTCCTAGTTTTTAAAATTCTATGCTAAACTGTCTACCCTAGGAAAGAGTAAAAAAAAAAATCAAACCCTAATGCAAACGGCTGCCTTATTCAACAGCTGAAGAAAGAAAACCAGCAATGTGCCTAACTCAAGATAAATGCCAGACAGTAGCAGTGTCAAGATTAGATTTTAGTTCTCTTTTGTCCTAGGATATTTTTACTTTTTCTATTTCTGATTTCCATAACAAATACAAAAAGCATTTATAAGAAGGTACAAAAAGTTGCTAAATGATCAGTAGAAAAATTGTTTAATATGGTATAGTTTGGGGCAGGAGAAGAGAGACTTGATATTTCCTGAAGAAGGGGAGCACATGGATGGCCCAGTGGTGCAGGGTTGCAAAGGATCACAGGAGAAAAGCAATCCTATTGCAAGGTGACCAAAAACAAGCCCTAGAGCCCATAGCCTGGGACTAATTGGCTGCATGTGTTCAGGTTATTAGATCTGAAGCCAAGCAGCCTTTTCCACTGAGAGGTCTCCTGTGGTTCTGTTGCCCAGGAGGTTCTGGCATGAACAAGGATATTTATGATTTTCTGCAGCCCATGCTTCATTTGCATTGCACAATGCCTACAGACTGTCACCCCAACTGCATTTGGAGCACCTGCCTACAAAGTACATTGTCATTCTCATTTGCCTCTGCTGCTCTCCATATACTGCTGAATATTGGTATAGTGATTGTGAAAACTACTGTCTGCTATACATATTTTGAGTGACAAGTGGAAAATTGAAGGGTGATGGTCAGTGTTAAGAATTCAGATGTTAAGCAGACAACTACATAAATAAGAATAACAGAGAAGAGGTCTTGAAGAAGAGGCATAGGTTCCTCCCACATAAAAGGGGTACCTAGCCAGGCCCAGTGAATGATGAAATCCAAGCTCTTAATCATTATAGTTCACAAAATGAAAGAGAAGAGTGTTTTACACAGATGAAGGGTCCCAAGGCAAATCTTACTCCTAAGTTTAAATGGGCTAAGCCTTCTAAAACAGTGAATGAAGTTCAATGGGGAAATTTCCAGAGCAGGCATCTGTTTCTTTGGCAGGGAAATGTGTGACTAACCATTTTGTAAACCAATGGAGTTATGAAGAGTCACAGAGTATGAGAATTCCATTTCAGATTCCAGTCCTGGGAGGAAGAGAAATGAAGCTTAGGGGAAGTCAGAGAATGTGATCTGTTTATCTTCTTGCCTGAGGCAAGAACCAGACAAGTGGGAACTAAATGCAGTCTAACTGAAGCAGAGTGTAAAGCAGTCTGGGGAATGGGGGTGGGGGGTGGAAACATCAAAAGCTCTAAAAAATTGGGCAAGTAAGAAAACCAGGATATACAGGACTGAAACAAGGTGGAAAAAATTAAATCATGAGTCAGGAGAATAAAAGTGGAGGACTATGATAAAAGGAAAAGGAGATGAAAATCTATTTTAAGACGTAACCATATGTGAACCTCTTCATACTGAGAAATGTGTAACAGTCTAGACTTTCTTAGAGAAGAAAAAGCACACACACTCCTGAAAACAACAATGAATTCTCCAAGAACCAATATATGCTTCTATGAAAGGAGAGTAAAGAGTACAGACAGAGAAGGAAACAAACACAGGCAAGGTAAAAAACTGACCTGGGAAGAATTATGCTTCATCACAGAGTAAATTAAGTATTGTGTGAACACTAATCTTTTGGATAAAAAAATGGGACTTGTGATTCTCATGTGACTTTATACAGATTTGTTGTGGCCTATGGCTTGTTTTGGCCTTGTACATCAGTTGAGATGGAAAGTGTAAAAGATTTGTTGAGTCCATTAATTGGAAAATGAATGGTTTTGGAAGTGTGTTTGGGCAAGAAAAACTGACAGATTTAAGGCATACAAAAATTGTCATTCACTTTTTCCAATTAAGTTCTGTGACTTTGGATGAGTGTAAGACTTAAAACATGAAAACTGGTTATGAAAATAAGATCCAGTCTTCAAATCATTGTTGCAATTAATAGGAAAATACATTTTAAGTTGGGTGAATCATATCTAATTAAAATGGAGAATATATTCACCTGGTGTTGCATGCTATGCTCTGAATATGCTGGATGTGAAGATAGGACAAAGACAAACACCAAGATTCACCATTGTGGAAAAGCTTGTTGACATGAAATTTATGGAAGCTTCTCAGGTTTTGACAAGTAAAAATTGATAGGGGAACTAAAAATGGCACTTGAAGCCTTACACATCTATCCCTTATGTGATATAGACATAGCAAACAGGTTGAACAATATAAACAGGAGATCATTATCAGTAAGCAAAACTTCAGATGTGCCAGAGCCCTTGACTAGAGTAGTGACAGGGCAGAGAGAGGTAATTTGTGTCAAGATGCTACATATGGGAAGAAATCCTTTTTCCTGCTACTGCAGTCCACTACAGAGCAGGACAGAGGATGAAGGAAAATAAAAGGATTCCATCCAGTTCATCTGATGATATTGATAAAATTAATAATGTAGTCTTCATGCAGATTCTGAAATTGTCACAGAGAAAATATAAGGTGGTAATAGAGAGTTTCAACTATCTTGTGATGACTACTTGGCTTGGATGCCTTGGCTAAAGTTAACCAGTTCTTGTCTGGACTTATTCACAATTATAGTCACCCAAAACAGTAAATTCTACAGGCCAGTTGTACTATTTGTCATCCAATGTGTATAAATTTGATACCTTCAACCCATTTGAACTGTATATTCTACCTGGAAAGCTATATGACTAACAATAGGTTGCAACTCCCCCAGAATTTAAGTAATCTTATGTCTTGTCTGATAGTGTGGGACTGCTTAACCTTTGTTCCTTTTCTCCAGCCCCATTGTGATTAAACGTGAGTTAATGGATAAAGATGCTTGTTAGTTTTGGGACACTAGATAAAAATCTGTAACAGACCTAAAGTCCCAAAGTAAACTACTCAACTCCTTGTTTGCCCAGAACTGATGTTCCAGACACCACAAATTTTAGAACAAGCTGCAAATGTCTGCTGACCATCAATACATTACAGTCGACCACTAACCTTTGTCCCCTTTTCTTTAATTCTATATGTTGACTTCCCCCTCAACCCCCTATAAAAACAGCCTCAGACTCTGAGCCAGCTGCCTCTCTAAGTTATTTTGCTTTGGGAGTGCCATCTGGCCAGACTAATAAAGGTCTGTTTTACTTTCCAACTTGTCTGGTGTGTTCCTTCCCGGGTGTTCTTTGCTGCAGTCAGCTCCTCGGAGCGTTTGGTAAGGCTCTTGGTCTTACATTCTGGAGGCACCGCTGGGATTCCTGGGTGTGCTTCACTACAGTCAGCTCCTCGGAGCGTTTGGTAAGGGCCCCCGTCTTACAATAGTCAACTGGTTAAAACAATCAAAAAATCTAAAATGCTGTTTTCTTCATTTAGTGAATCCTTTTCTATTTCATTTAGATAGTTCCTGAAGCCCTCCCCTTCCCTAGTAATAGGGGAGTAATTATGGTTTTGCTAGGTAACATTATGTGAAATGCAGAAAAGCAAGAAAGGGCAATATGCAGGAAGGAAAAATTATATATAAGATATAGTTTCTCAAAATTGTGTGTAAGAAAATGTAATGCAGAGGCTAGTTTGCCTGTAGTTTGCTGTAGTGTTGGTTTAAGAGGGGAAGTAGTGAGAAATCATCTTAGATAGATAGTTGGAAATCAAATTGTGGAAATCCTGAGCATCAAGTTAAGTTGTTTGCATCTTATATTTAAGGCATTGGAAGTCTCTTGAAAGCATTAAATGAGAATGATTTTTAGAAGTACTAATCTGGTTGTCATACTAGAATAAATTGGAGGGCAAAAGGGGTTGGAAAATCCTGAAAACAGGGAAGTCAGATAGAATATTATCACCGTGTAAGCATGAGATGAACAAGGCCTGAGCTAGATGGATAATGGTGGCAATGGAACAGTGTTGAAAAGAGATTATGTAAAAGAATAATTGTTAGGCCTTAGTTAAGGAGAAAAGAGTGAAATTATGCAGAGATTTTGAGCCCAGGTGATCAGGGTTATGAAAGAAAAGGAGAAAAATGAAATTATTGATATATGAATTCCTGGTAATGGTGAAATATCCAGGTGTAGAAGTCCAGAAAATGGTCTGAGAAAAGGTCAAAATTTAGTGGTACAAATGTAAATTTAGAATTCATTTTCATAGAGTTAATAGCTAAAGCTACACAAATATGAGCTCTCATTAAAAAATTTGTGTTTTAGAACTACTTTTGACAGGTTTTTTTGTTAATATGATTCAAAGTAAATTTTTTCATACCTTTACCATAAGTCAGGGTTAAATTGTAGGCAGTAGAGTCTAGCCTAAGTAAAAAGATATTTGGCTATTAAAAGGTTTGTGAAATCATTGAGGAAGAAACTGAAGAAACAGACTAAGGGTGACTTTCTAGGATTGACTCCCTAAACCTCATTCCAGAACTAGCCTCCAGGTGAGCTGCAACAGCCTTCCCCACCAGGGCCAGGAAGTCCCTGGATCAAGAGGATCCCAGTGATAGAAGTCCTGCCTTTCTCTCCATGTGAGTCCTTCTAAATCAAAATCTGAAACCCTCGAGAGATGCAAATGAAAACAACACTGAGATTCCACTTCACTCCAGAAAGAATGGCTGCTATCATGAAATCAACCAATAACAAATGCTGGTGGGGCTGTGGGGAAAGAGGAACCCTGCTCCACTGCTGGTGGGAGTGTAGACTGGTGCAACCACTGTGGAAATCAGTATGGAGATACCTCAAAGAACTAGGACTGGAAATCCCATTTGACCCTGCTATTCCACTGCTGGGGATCTTCCCCAAAGAATTAAAAGAATCATACCACAGTGTTATATGTGCGCCCATGTTCATAGCAGCACAGTTTGTAATAGCTAAAACTTGGAAACAGCCCAAATGCCCATCAACTGGAGACTGGATAAAGAAAATGTGTTTTTTTTTATAAAATGGAGTACTACTCAGCCATAAAAAATGAGAAATTAGAGACATTTATAGCTAAGTGGATGCACATTGAGGCAATACTCTTAAGTGAAATAAATAGGACACAGATGTGTAAATACTGAACAGTTTCTCTGGTGTGAGAAACTGAAAGTGTAAATAAGGACTAAATGTATAATAGGTCATGTGAAATAGGAAGAAAAGGGGCAAAGGGGAAGGAAGTGGGAGGGCTAAGGGAAAGGATAGAAGGGAACGGGATTAATATGAGAAAATGGAAAAACAGGAACAAAATTTTTGTAAATAGGGGGGACTGGAGGGGTTGAAGGGAGGGCTGGGCAAGGGTGAAAAAACAACCAAGAGAGACTATGTAAAGGTGCAAATTTCCAATGATGAATGTCATTATATTGTATACCTAAAATGTACCAATTATTAGAATGAATAATCGATAATGTAAAATAGGAATAAAAGGTCCAAAGGGGTAGGGGTAGTGGGAGGCACAAGGGAAAGGAAAGAAGGGAAAGGAAAAAATGATGAGAAATGGAAAAAAGGGAAATAAAGTCTTTGTAAATAGGGAAGGGTGGAGGGTGTGAAGGGAGGGCTAGGAATGGGGAAAAAATAAGAACCAAGATGCATTATATAAAGGTACAATTCCCAATGAGAAATGTAATTGTGTTGTATACCTACAATGTACCAATAAAAGAATTTAATACAAAAAAAAATCTGAAACCCTGAATTTAAATAGATCAAGAAGTACATTTGTCCCTATTTTCTTAGCTTTCCAATTTCTGCATGCTAGAAAGGAGTTGGCACAAATATAAAGGAAATCAATCCACAATATTCAACAGTGTCTCAGCTGTTTCACACTAAATGTATAGAAACAAACTGAACTTTGTTTGTTTGATTCTCCTAATCACACTAATAAGACTGCAGCCCTACTCTTTCTGTCAGTACAATACACCCATGTTCTTTGTTGTGCTTTTAGAAATTCTGTATAAAGTTACTATTTGAGGGATGGCAGTGAAAACCAAGATTCTGAGGTTGTGTCCATGCTCAATGGGAAAGTATGTCATAATTTATTTATTATGTCTGCCTGGGTGGGGAAGGAGAGGAGTGGGCAAAAGTATCTTCTGTTAGCCATCTCTACACTAGGTCATTGCTTCATTAGTGATATATTTATTGTTATGTCACTGCAGAAACACTTTACTTACATGTTAGAAGAAATAGCCGCTCCAACACTTTGGTGATTAGATTTCTACCAGTAGGTTTTTGCTACCAGAAAACTAATAGGATGCAAATGAGGAATCTTGGTTATTTTACCATTGTTTCTTTAAAGCCTGCACTGTAGCTGAATGGAAGCTGTAGTAAAACATTAACTTTCCACCTTGTAAGCTGCTCTCAAGAGGCATCCCTAGATGATCTAACCACTTTTCTTTTCTCCATCTCAGTATATCAAAAAGCCCTTTCAAATACAATTATATATAACTTATATGTATTTTATTATGATTCCCTTGATCACTAATCCTAATTAGCCTATACACATTTGTCAGTTAATTTTACCCAGAAGGACTGTTTCTAGCAACACTAAGACCAGTGGACCTTGTTGAATAAAACATTATGTCAGTCTTCAAACAACACCTGGCTTTCCTGAATTGAGATGAATGGAAAATAGAACCACCATGACCTGCTGAAAGCATTCCTGGAAGACTCTTCCAGATCCCCTTTCATATTACAATCAAATATAACAATCTCAGCCTTTCAACTTGATGGCTCAGTATTCTCTTGGACTTGCCCACTGCTCTCTTACCATGTATCAATAAACTCTTAACTTTTGTATATCCTTTGACGATTGATAAATTCTTTTTACCAGCTGTAGCACCTGCCATGCCTCTCACAGCAGTTCATATCAAGTCCTAAGTACACTGAGTGTATTATGCTACCCTAAGTATTTTATTTTTTAACTCTGCTTTTATCCAGTAGTTTCCCCCTCCACTTCCTCTATGACTCATTTGCTGATTTTTCCCTCTTCTTTTCATAAATTGTTGCCTTAGAGGCATAGTGCATGCTTTTGGGAGTGGGAAGAAATGCCATTAGGGCTAGTGAGTGTGTGTGTGTGTGTGTGTGTGTGTGTGTGTGTGTGTGTGTTAGGGGTGGGAGGTGAAGCTGGAATGTTCTGCACCTGAGAAAAACTCCAGATTCCAAGAATATCAGACTTTCTAGCAAGAGGGGATGGGATAAACTTTTCTGCTGTATTGAGAGGGTTTCTTACTCTCCAAAGTCCTGATGGATTCAATCTTAGCTTTTCTGTATGTCTCTCCTTGCCCCTTTATACTCATCTTTTAAAGTCACTTTCTCTCTGATCATCTATTGATGACTTCCTCCCAGCCCCAATGTGAAAAGAATTGGCATTCTGTATTCTAATGTTACATGGTATCTACTCTTTTGTGGCAAATATATTGCATTTTAGTTATTTATATACATTTATATTTTCAAGCCAATATACTCAAGCACAGAGACTGTTATTTAGAAACCATAATTTATTGGATATTTTATATATTACTTCATTTAGTTCTTATAGTAAACCTAAGAGGAACAGAGGCTCAGAGGAGTTAACTATCATGACCCACTGGAATATAAATATTGGCAAAGGTAAGCCTTAAAACTTCATTATGTTTTATATCTATGCTTAACACCATACTTGGCATCAGGTAAATGGGGTCAATAAATGGTCATCAAATAAATAAACAGTTAAGTGAATACACTGTGTACTACCAAAAAAGCTTTTTGGCCATTGGCTGCAAACAAGTCCTTCCAGTTACCCTCACAGATCTGAGTATGCTACAGATTTAATTCAAACCAGACCTTAATACCTTGGTGAAGAAGGATATACCACAAAACCAAATTATCTAGAACAAGGCAGTAATCAATCACCTTATTTAAGGTTATCTACTGAGCCTGGCCTTCCCAATAATGTGGTTCATATCATAATGGTTATTTAAATATTCAATTTAAAATGTTAATACTGCAGTAGTAGAAATATATAAAGACAGAATAAGAAAAGAAGTCTTCTTTCCATTGTATGACACTAGCTTTGTCATGCCCAGACTTCAGATGGGAGATTTCTTTTGGTAAAACATCAAGACCTGCAGAATTAGGCGCTCCTTTCTCTATATTCTCATATCACATAGTATCTGCTTTTAGTTAACCTTTATCAATTATGAGTTTTGGTGCCAGTATCTTCCATTTTTACAAAAGAGTTCCTTGATGTCTGATGAATAAAGACATTTTCCAGTTAGACTCATTTTAGATCCTGAATTTTTTTCTGCTGTCATTATTAATAAATGGCAGTCAGGTATCTGTGTTAGTTTTTGGCTTTCTTTTTTCTCTCTGATGTGGGTTTTTCCATCAGTGGGGCTTCTTCCACACTTACCAAACTTTCAGGGTGCTGTTCTGGGAATGCTGGACTCTCTATTCCCATGGGTTATGAGCTCACCTTGTTTCCACATATCACCATACATGTGTTGGATCCTGGTGGAAAGATAATTGGGTTTAGCTGGAAAGAGTAGGAAGTGGGATAGCTGCATTTCAAAGCTTTTCATTTCCTTTTTGTCCACATCCAGCATGTGGCTCACACTAGGGTTACTGAGTATAGTTTCCTCTTTCTTTTACCACTTTGGTGTCACCATTCTCAACCTCAAAAGCCAAATAACATTCTCGATGCCTGTCCTTGGGTACTATTGAGTTTATCTTGTTTAACAGGAATTTTTTAAAAAAATTAAACTCTTAGAAATTCTAAATAACATAATTTTAAACAATTTTTCAGTGTCATCATCCACTGAAAATTTTATTTTCTTTTGGGAGTGGGCAGAAGATTGGGAAGAAGCAGTGGTGATATATGATGATCCTATAGTAGTAAGGATAAGATCTGGTTTCCGGTCCCTAGCTCTGCTGCTAACTAAATGATTCTTTCAGACAAATTATTCAAACATCTAGGGTCTATAGAACAAGTAAGCTGACCAAGCAACTAGATGATATTTAACACACACACACACACACACACACACACACACACCAATTAAAAAATGTGTATGTTATTTTTTCTGATTTCTCAGAATTTGAGTGAACTCAAGTTTGGAGGAGGTACAAAGTGTGAGCAGAACTATTTTTATATGAGAAGATTTTTCTGCCAAAACCACATTCTCCATTGATTTGTGTTTCTGTACTTTGTGGGAATCTTCAAATTCTTCAAAATTGTCTGATATATGTAGAACATGGGAATAGAATTAGATTCACTTAAATGATTCTCAGATTGATCATTAAATGTTTCTATGGGCCAAGCTACTCAGGAGGCTGAGATAAGATGATCATAAGTTTGAGGGTAGTCTGGGCAACTTAGCAAGACCCTGTTCTGAAACTAAAATAAAAAAGTGTGGTTGAGCATTTTCCTAGCATGCCTAGCATACATTGGGTTCAGTACCAGCACCTACTCCCCTCCCTGCCCAAATCTGTGGAATTATATTAGTTTATTGAAAACAATGACTTGGTGTATCCATAAGAGACAGAATAGTACATTTTCTACCTGGACTGCATTAGTCTGGGAATTTGTGCATATGATTCAAATTTCTACATTCCTCCCTTCTTCCTTTTATTTTTATACTTTATTTATTACTTACCTTCAACAAATTAGTTTATTTCCCTAAACTATAAGTGGCCCAACTAAGGTACAATGGTACTATTTCAGAATTATCTAGAATTTAAGGGTTACCAAGTTAAATTCTGTAAAATGTTTTGAGGTAGTCTGATAAAAAGTGATAAGCACAGTATATTATTTTGGTCTCATTTTCTTCTTCATGCTAAAAGCATTCAATATGAGAAATGCTATTTCTGTTTCCCAAGGAGAAGTTTTCAAAATCTCAACTGTAGCAACATTTTTTTAAAAACCTGCCAGCAATTTATTGAGCATAAGCATTAACATTATTTATTAAATTTCACATAGTTAGCATCTTTTTTTCTGGGCACTATCCAATTTCTTTTTGTATCTTGGTGATTAAAGGTATTGTATA
The DNA here is from genome assembly GCF_053883595.1 of Heterocephalus glaber. Classification (NCBI taxonomy): domain Eukaryota; kingdom Metazoa; phylum Chordata; class Mammalia; order Rodentia; family Bathyergidae; genus Heterocephalus; species Heterocephalus glaber. The sequence goes on along the minus strand of NW_028258310.1, from coordinate 6,470,957 downwards.
TCCATTAACAAAAGGGTGATTTCACTTTGTGCCAGTTAGAAATTTGAATTCTCTCTAGAGAGTTGAGATTGTTTCATTTTATGCAAAGTGGATCATAGGGACATTTCTTACTTTTATAAAGGTGCTTTTACCCAAGGACCTTTATTCTCTGGCCTAGATGAGCCACAGGCAACCTTTAATGTTGGATAGTACTCATGACTGATAAATGTAATCTGCATGGAGATATAACTATTAACAATCTGGAGACTCTGTTCTTTATCTTTGGCAGTGTTGTTTCAAATCCCCATATCTTTGTTGATTAAATACTTATCTTCTTCAATGAATAATTTAAAATATCAAAAACTTATTTTGCTTTGAAATGACCGGCATGGGAACTAACCATGTTATTGGCATCTAGATCCTTTACTGTTTCTCTTTTTAAAATGGTTTTCAGATGTTACATCAACTGAAGTTCTCGTAGGTCAGTTAGAAGGGCAATTTTTTACCTGCCAGTTTGTGCCAACACAAGGGTGGGTCCTAGCTGATTCTTAAAGGAAAAGAATAGAAAGTGTTATGATGGTGATATATTTCTAGAAAAAAAAAATCACATACTCACAGATTTAAAAGGACTGACAAACACCACACATTAACTTAAATTGATGAAGTTAGACTGCCTCTTTCCTAATATTTTTGGATGTATGCTATTTGATTTCATACAGTTGCCATAAAAATTATGTTGGATTTCTAATTGTACATGCTGCATCACTGAGTTTGTTCCTGACAGAAGCAGAACTACGTTTATGGAAACTGTGTCATTTACTTGCAATTTTACACATCTGATGACTGGGAGAGTTTTCCACTGATGAGCATCTGCCTCTCTTTGTTTCCATCTTCACCAACATATTTCTGTGGCTGGATGCCATGGGCATGTTCATATCACAGCACACACCCTCATTCTGCACATTCATGATGCCAAGCATGTCAGCCCAGGGGACAGCAGGGTCACCCCTGACAGCCATTCCTTACACAAGATTGCTAGCAATGGCTTACACAAGGAAGAGACTGTGAGTCACATAAGTATATCTCATTAAAACTGTACTAAATATATATTCTATTCAGTTTCCCCTTAGTGGAAACTTAAAATACCTACAGTTTACCATTACCACTACCAAAAGGTAATAGGCAGTCAGGGCACAGGAGTGGAAAGAGACAGTAATCTTAACTAACTGCTATTGAAATGGTCTTGAGCTTTTCATATTTTAAAGAAATATCATATTCTTTATTTATAACAGGGTTTATTCCATGGTCTTTTGGAAAATGCTTTTAGATTCTAGACTTTAAGCTAAATTAGCTTTACAGAAAACCTAATTCTGATCAAGTGCCTGGTTTTTTTTTTTTGGAAATACTGTTTTTTCTATCCCTGGTCCAGGTAAGATTACCTCCTTGAGACATCAGAGGGTTAAAGAAGTGATAAGACCATAGTTTAGGAGGTTGAGAAGTAGTATGTTATACTGAATGATTTGGGAGTAGATCCTGAATCAAGAAATAGACCCCTTTCCTTCCCCCTCTCCATGTTTCATCTTGGTTGTTGTATCCCCTTGTGGTGGATTGACAAATGGTCAACTTGTAACACCCAACTGAACTGAATCAGCATGGTCTGGACATGGAGGATCCACCTGAAGATTGTTACCAATAGCCATAAAAAGAGAACTGGATGGGAAGATCTTTAACTGTTGATTCGCTAGGAGAAGCTTGCTGCAGATGGTTTTCCTGATGCAAACTAGGATGTTCTCATCAGAGGAGAAGCTCAGGGCCTCACTGTTGCTGGGAATGGCTGCTGTTTTCATCAGGGGATCTCTGATCTTCACCATGAGCATCACTTCCTGGCTCCAATGTAGATCCCTCAGCTTGGTGGCAGAAATTCTCCATCTCACCAGTGTAGATTTTCTGGCTTCCACCACTGACCTTTGGGCCTTCTAGGTGCAGATCCTCAATACCAACAAGCATGCGACATTGCAGTGGGCTCTAGGGCACTGGCTGGACTTGAGATTGCCTTGGACTCTAGGCCTTCAGCTAGACTTGTGTGGGAAACTTCTGGGATCTAGGTCCTCCTTTGGGCTTCTAGTGTGCTGTTAATCTCTTGCACTCCTTTGCATTTGACTCTTTTTGGGGAATTAATAAAATAACCTTATGTTATGTGTCCTCTATTTAATGTATTTTCTTGATGAATCCTTCTGACTACAACACCCCTAGTGCTTGGTACACAGCATGTGGGAAAATCAAGCAGATGGGCTCCTTTTATAGTTCAAATCCCACTTTTGCCATTTGTCATTTGGATTATGTTTATGAGCCTCAATTACAAGTTGGAATTATACATGCCTTTGAAGGTTTCTGAGAGAATCAGATAATTACATATAAATGAGTTATTTTGTGAGCTTTGGTTTACTTATTTATAATGAAATTAACACATGTTGAAAGGTTGTTTTGAAGATTGGAGGTAACATATGTAAATTAATTAGTGCAGAGCTTGGAGTACAGGTAACGTGGATCAAGAAATCATTACTGCTTATGGGAAAGGCTCTTAGAACTTACTAAATTTTTTGTGCACTTCCATACCTTATAAACTACCTTGCTGTTAGGTTAGTCATGTGACTAGCTCTGGTCAATGAAATCTGACAGGAAAGTGGCATTTATAGGCCAAAATGATGTTTTTCCTAATTTCCTTCTTTCTATCTCTAAAGCAATAACCTTGGTAATGAAGTGGCTAAAATATGCAAAGAGCTTGGATCCTCGAGTCACTATCAAAGGAACTCTTCTTAGGAGCGCTTCTGGACTATATTTGATTTGTGTGAACATAAATAAAATTTGATTGTGTGTGTGGCTTTGACGTGGATTTATGTGGTTACTGCAGATTATCTAACATTCCCAGTCATTATTATTGTTTTTCTGTCATTATCATTAGCATTGAGTTGATCAGTTCTCACAAACTTTGGTACTGTTATTGATATACAGAGCTAGAGTAATGACTCATACCCTCAGTAATGGGGACAGAAAAAATATCCCTGTTGTAAATACAACTTTTAGTTCTTCCACAAACATAGATTCCAGGAAGGTTTAATTAAAACAAAATAGGAAGGAAAGCAAAATGTATTAAATTTTCCATTTGGCTCATCAGCTTATCCTCTTTATTCAGGCTACATTATTTCTTTGAAACTGTGACTATGAGTCAATGCATATTTTAATGACTTAAAAAAATAAGGTTGCTTTTAATTCTTTTGGGACGATACCACAGTAATATATGCACACCCGTGTTTATAGTGGCACAGTTTGTAAATGCTAAAACATGGAAACACCCCAATTGCCCATCAGCTGGAGACTGGATAAAGATGTGGGTTTTGGTTTTTTTTTATATAAAATGGAGTACTACTCACCCATAAAAAAATAAGAAACTAGAGACATTTATAGCTAAATGGATCCACATTGAAGCCACATTCTTAAATGAAATAAATAGGACACACATGTGTAAATACTGAATAGTTTCTCTGTTGTGAGAAATTGAAAGTGTAAATAAGGATCAAAATGTGTAACAGATAATGTGAAATATGAAGAAAAGGTCTAAAGGGGAAGGGGAACTGGAAGGGGTAGGGGAAAGGAAAGAAGGGGAAGGAAAAAATATGAGAAGAGCCCCCATCCCAGTACTGAGGAGGTGAGCCTCTTGTGCCATTGTACCACCACCCCCAAGTGCTGAGGAGCAGACTCCCCTCCAGTGCCCAGGAGGTGAGTCTCTCAGGTGCCAGCAGCACCTCCTCCCCCCACTGTGGCTGTGCTGAGCCATTACCTGGATCCACACCCCAGAGTTCCAGGGGTCATAAAGGACATTGTTCTGAGCTCCAGAAGATAGAGCAGAAGTGAACAACAGAAACAGGGACTCTCTGAGGCTCCTTGATGAAAACTGAAGCCCACTGGAAAAGTGAAGAAAATCTCTGCAATAAAGGCACATCAGACCATCTTAGTTGGGGGAGCAGTGGGGTGGACCAGAGCAGTGGGGCTGCAAGCAGATCCCAGCCAGGGCTCCCCTCCAAACCCAAAGGCTCGAGTACAATGGCCCAAGCCAAGGGCCCACCTGGAAAAGACCTGCACAGGCACACAAGCAACAGCCAGAGGTTCACCCCAATACCATCAGTAAGTGCGTGAGACCCTAGCCAGAAGCCTGTTCATACAACAGGAACTGGGATGCACAGCCCCCAGCCAAAGGCCCTCCCACACAACAGCTACATAGAGGCCCTAGCCAGAGGCACAACTTGATGCCATCCTAAGTGTGCACAGGCCACAGCCAGAAGCACACCCGGACAAAAGGTCAGCTCAGGGATCCAGAAAGCCACCATTCAGGAATTAACGTACTTGCAAACAGCAGAGAAAAGGCTGCTTGGTGGCTTGCTGAGAATTGAAGACCACTGGGTGAGCAAAATCTTGCCTCAACAAAGGCACAGCAGGCTGCATCTGCTGAAATGAGAAGAAAAGTAAACAAGTCTCAAAACCAGACTTCCAGATCACCTACAGGAACCCCAAAGGGAAACAAGATGGAATAATCTGATAGTCAACCACCTGGACTCCATGAACTGGCAACAAAAGTGGATCTGGAAAAAATGAAATCAGAAATAATTTCTCAGATAACAGCAGAGATTGTGTCCATACTGCAAGATATGATGAATAAATCTGGAGCAGACACAGATTTAAAAAATAGAGGAGGTCCACAGAAAGTTTATGCAGTAGAATGAGCCAATGTGAGGACAGAATTTCAGATATAGAAGATAAGATTGCAATTAGTGACCAGGAAAAGAAAAATTTCTTTAAAATAATGAGGCACCATAAGACAGCAACCCAGCAGCGGCTAGAAAATGCAAAGAATAACGTAAGACTGATTGGAGTCAAAGAAGAAACAGGAGAGAGTGCAGATGACATACAAAAATTGTTCACAGAAGTGATGGCAGAAAATTTCCGAAGCAGGGGAAAAGAACTTGACATACAGATAAGTGAGGCATATAGGACTCCAAATAGCCTTGATCAAAAAATAGCTACACATAGGCATATAATTGTTAAGATTCCAGTAACCCAACAGAAGAACAAAATTCTACAAACAGTTAAAGAAACAAATCACATACAAAGGAAAGCCCATCAGAATCACAACAGACTTCTCAACACAAACCTGGAATCACGCAGAACACGCCGAATCAGCCCGCTGCAGACAGGCAGGTCTGCGGACACCCTACCAAGGTTCCGAGTCACGTGGAACACGCTGAATCAGCCTGTGCCCTGGCAACAATCCACTGGACCCTCCCCCATGCTCCTCTGCACAGCCACCTGCTTCCACACTACAAAGACACAGAGGACACAGGACCACCAGACCATGGTGCTGAGTCCTGCTGCTCCTGGCCCAGAGGTAGGGGCTTCTGAGCCACAATCCCACTGCTCCTGGCCCAGAGGAAGAGGCTTCCCAGCCACCATCCCACCTGCTGCTTCCAGCCCAGAGGAAAGGGATTTTGGGCCACCTACTGTCCCACCACTCCTGGTGCAGAGGAAGGAGCTTCTGGGCTACCATCCCTCCCACCGCTCCCGGGCTAGAGGTAGGGGCTTCTGAGCCACTATCACACTGCTCCTGGACCAGAGGAAGGGGCTACCTGGCCACCATCCCTCCCGCTGCTCCCAACCCACAGGAAAGGGCTTTTGGGCCACCATCCCTACTGCTGCTCCCGGCCCCTGTCCCACCTCTCCCAGCTCAGAGGAGGTACTCAGTGCAGGCGCCAACAGGCCCCCCCCCATTTGAAATGAGAAATCATGTACATAAGTCTCAAAACCAGACTTCCAGATCACCTGCAGCAACCCCAAAGGGAAATGAGATGGAATACACTGATACTCAACCACCTGGACCTACTGAACTGGCAACAAAAGGGGATCTGGAAAAAATGAAATAAGAAATAATTTCTTAGATAACAGGAGAAATTGTGCTCCTAGTGCAAGACATGATTAATAAATCTAGGGAGGAGCTCAGGAACATGATGGAATCCCAACATAGGAAACAAATGGAATCCATAAAACAGATGCAAATAGATTTCCAGGACATGAAAAACTCCATTGAAAGTCTACATAGCAGGCTGGGGATTTAGCTCAGTGGTTTTACCACCTGCCTCGCAAGCATAAGGACCTGAGTTTGATTCCCAGTACAAAAAAAAAAAAGAATTAGAAAGTCTACACAGCAGAAGGAGCCAATGTGAGGACAGAATTTCAGCTATAGAAGATAAGATTGCAATGAGGGACCAGGAAAAGAAAAATTGCTTTAAAATTGTAAGGGCCCATGAGAAATCAATCCAGCAGCTGCTAGATGATGCAAAGAAGAATAACACAACACTGACTGGATTCAATGAAGAAACAGGAGAGAGTGGAGATGACATACAAAAACTGTTCACAGAAGTGATAGCAGAAAACTTCCCAAGGAGGGGAAAAGAACTTGACATACAGATAAGTGAGGCATATAGAACTCCAACTAGCCTTGTTCAAAAAAAAAAATCTACACACAGGCATATAATTGTTAAGATTCCAGAAACTCAACAGGAGAACAAAGTTCTACAAGCAGTTAGAGAAAAGAAACAAATCACATACAAAGGAAAGCCCATCAGAATCACAGCAGACTTCTCAACACAAACCATCAAGGCAAGAAGAGCTTGGAGTGATGTATTCCAAGCCCTAAAAGAAAAGAGCCTCCAACCCAGATTGATGTACCCTACAAAACTATCTTTCAAAATTGATGGAGAAATAAGATACTTTCATGACAAAGAACACCTGAGGAACTTCATGAATACCAAACCAGCACTCCAAGGAATTTTACAAAATATCCTAGGAAGAGACATTGAGAATCACAACCCCAGGAACCAAAGCAGAATGAACCCATCTGGCATGACAAGAAATTAAATGCAAAAGGGGAGAACCCAACAAAAAGAAAAAGTCATGGCAATGACAAGTCAATACGTTTCAGTTATAACCATCAATGTTAATGGTCTCAATTCACCACTCAAAAGAAATAGACTGTTAGAATGGGTCAAGAAGCAAAATCCAACAATATGCTGAATACAAGAAACACACTTAATTCAAAAGGAAACTCATAGACTGAAAGTTAAAGGGTGGAAAACAATACTCCATGCAACAGGAACCCCCAAAAAAGCAGGAGTAGCTACCCTCTTGGCAGATCAAGTAGATTTCAAACCAACACTAATTAAGAGAGATGAAGAAGGACACTACATCCTTGTAAAGGGAAGAATCCAAGAGGAAGAGATGACAATCATAAATATCTATGCACCAAACACTAGTGCACCCAACTATATAAAACAAATACTAACAGACATGAAAAGTCATATATGCACTAATACAATTGTAGTGGGGGACCTCAACTCCCCACTGTCACAAATAGATAGATTAACTAGACTAAAAATAAGTAATGAAATACTAGAACTCAATTGAACTCTTGAACAAATGAACTGAACAGATGTTTACAGCTTCTTCCACCCCACAAAATCAGAATACACATTCTTCTCAGCTGCACATGGGTCATTCTCCAAAATAGACCAAATACTCACACACAGAACATGTTTAAGTAAGTGCAAAGGAATTGAAGTTATCCCCTGTATATTATCAGACCCTAGTGTGATGAAATGGGAGATCCATAGCAAAAGAAACTAAAAAATTTCATAAACACGTGCAAATTGAAGAACACACTTCTGAATAACCAATGGGTCACAGAGGAAATGAAAGAAGAAATCAGACAGTTCCTTCAATTAAATGACAATGACAATACAACATATCAGAATCTATGGGACACAATGAAAGCAGTCTTATGAGGGAAATTCATAGCAGTGAATACACATATTAGGAAAACAGAATGAGCCCAATTAAACAACCTGATGCTGAATCTCAAGCTTCTAGAAAAAGAAGAGCGGGATAACCTCAGAGCTCTTACAAGGGAGGAAATTATAAAGATCAGAGGAGAAATCAATGCAATGGAGACTAAGAGAATGATACAAAAAATCAATGAAGCCAAGAGTTGGTTCTTCAAAAGAATCAACAAAATTGACAAACCTTTAGCCAACCTTGTCAGAAAAAGGAAAGAAAAGGCCCAAATCCATGCAATTAGGAATGAAAAGGGTGAAATTACAACTGACCCAGCAGAAATCCAGAAGTTCATCAATACCTACTTCGAGAACCTACACGCCAATAAGATGGACAACACAGAAGAAATGGACAGATTTCTAGATACCTATGAATTACCAAAGTTGAACGAAGAAGACCTAAAAATTCTGAACAACCCAATATCAGCCAATGAAATTGAAAATGTAATTAAAAACTTATCACCTAAGAAAAGCCCAGGCCCTGATGGCTTCACTGCTGAATTCTACAAGACATTTAGAGAGGAACTGCTGCCACTACTGTTTAAACTCTTTAATGAAATTGAAAGGGAAGCAATCCTCCCAAATTCATTCCTGGAAGCAAGCATCACCTTCATCCCCAAAGCAGAGAAAAATCCAACCGAAAAGGAGAACTACAGGCCAATCTCACTTATGAACATAGATGCAAAAATCCTTAATAAGGTAATGGCAAACAGAATGCAGAAGATCATCAAGAAGATCATACACCCTGATCAAGTCAGATTCGTCCCAGAGATGCAGCGATTGTTCAATATACCCAAATCAATCAATGTAATACACTATATCAATAGAGCCAAGGACAAAAACCATATGATTATCTCCATAGATGCAGAAAAAGCATTTGACAAAAACCAACATGCATTTATGATAAAAACCCTACAAAAAATTGGAATAGATAGTCTCTACCTCAAACTGATAGAAGCCATCTATGAAAAACCAACAGCCAATATCATACTAAATGGTCAAAAACTGAAATCCTTCACACTTAAATCAGGAACATGACAAGGATGTCCACTATCACCACTCTTGTTCAATATAGTTCTGGAAACATTAGCCATGGCAATTAGACAAGAGAAAGAAATAAAAGGAATAAAGATAGGAAATGAAGAAGTCAAATTGTCATTATTTGCAGATGACATAATACTCTACATAGAAGACCCCAAGAACTCCACCAAAAGTCTTCTAGACTTAATAACCAAATTCAGTCAAGTAGCTGGTTAGAAGGTCAACACACAAAAATGAATAGCTTTCCTCTACACAAATGACAGACTCACTGAGAGAGAAATAGGGCAGAGAATTCCTTTCACAGTAGCATCCAAAAAATTGAAATACCTAGGAATCAACCTAATGAAAGAAATCAAAGACCTCTTCTCTGAAAACTATGGCACTCTGAAAAGAGAGATTGAAGATGATATCAGAAAATGGACAGACATCCCCTGCTCCTGGGTAGGAAGGATTAATATAGTGAAAATGGCCATACTTCCAAAACTGCTATGTAGATTCAATGCAATTTCAATTGAGATCCCAGCAGCATACTTCATGGACCTTGAGAAAAGAATCCAAAAATTCATTTGGAACAAGAAGAGACCCAGAATAGCAAAAGCAGTTCTGAGTAACAGAGACATGGCAGGGGTATCACAATCCCCAACCTGCAACTCTACTACAAAGCTACTGTGATAAAAACAGCATGGTACTGGCAAAGAAACAGACCTGAGGACCAGTGGAACAGATTAGAAGATGCAGAAACAACCCCAGACACACTCAGCCATCTCATCTTTGACAAAGGAGCCAAACACCCTCACTGGAGGAAAGATAGCCTCTTTAATAAATGGTGCTGGAAAAATTGGGCTTCAACTTGCCAAAGATTAAAATTAGACCTATAACTCTCACTATGCACTAAATTAAAATCAAAATGGATTAAAGATCTAAATATTAAAATAGAAACTCTGAACCAGTTGGAACAGAGGTTAGGTAGAACCCTTGAAGACACTGGTGTTGGAAAAGATTTTATGAACAAAACCTCAGTTTCCCGTGACCTAGCACAAACAATCAACAAGTGGGATCTCTTCTTATTAAAAGGCTTCTGCACAGCAAGAGAAACCACCAGCAGTGTGAAGAGACAACCCACAATGTGGGAAAAAATCTTCACCTGCTGTTCCTCAGACAGAGGTCTACTATCTAGAATCTATAAAGAACTTAAAAAGATCAGACCTCCCAAATTTAAAGACCCAATCCAAAAATAGGCATCTGAAAAGAACAGACATTTCTCAGACAAAGAAGTAGAAATAGCAAATAAATACATGAAAAAATGTTCAACATCACTGGTCATTTGAGAGATGCAAATGAAAACAACGCTGAGATTCCTCTTCACACCAGAAAGAATGGCTACTATCATGAAATCAACCAATAACAAATGCTGGCGGGACTGTGGGGAAAGAGGAACCCTGCTCCACTGCTGGTGGGAGTGTAGACTGGTGCAAGCACTGTGGAAATCAGTATGGAGATACCTCAAAGAACTAGGACTGGAAGTTCCATTTGTCCCCACTATTCCCCTGCTGGGTATCTTCCTCAAAGAATTAAAAGAATCATACCATAGTGATATATGTGCACCCATGTTCATAGCAGCACAGTTTGTAATAGCTAAAACTTGGAAACAGCCCAAATGCCCATCAACTGGAAACTGGATAAAGAAAATGTGTTTTTTTAATAAAATGGAGTACTACTCAGCCATAAAAAATGAGAAATTAGAGACATTTATAGCTAAATGAATGCACATTGAGGCAATACTCTTAAGTGAAATAAATAGGACACACATGTATAAATACCAAATAGTTTCTCTGGTGTGAGAAACTGAAAGTGTAAGTCAGGACTAAAATGTATAATAGGTAATGTGAAATAGGAAGAAAAGGGGCAAAGGGGAAGGAAGTGGGAGGGCTAGGGGAAAGGATAGAAGGGAATAGGATTAATATGAGAAAATGGAAAAAAAGGAACAAAATCTTTGTAAATAGGGAGAAATGGAAGGGTTGAAGGGAGGGCTAGGCAAGAGTGAAACATAAAAACCAAGAGAGACTATGTAAAGGTGCAGATTTCCAATGATGAATGTCATTATATTGTATACCTAAAATGTACCAATGATTAGAATGAATAATCGATAATGCAAAATAGGAAGAAAAGGTCCAAAGGGGTAGGGGTAGTGGGAGGGGCAGGGGAAAGGAAAGAAATGAAAGGAAAAATGCTGAGAAATGGAAAAAATGGAAATAAAGTCTTTTTAAATAGGGAAGGGTGCAGGGCATTAAGGGAGGGGTAGGAATGGGGAAAAAATAAGAACCAAGATGCATTATGTAAAGGTACAATTCCCAATGAGAAATGTAATTGTGTTGTATACCTAGAATGTACCAATAAAATAATTTAATAAAAAAAACCCCTCAAACCAAGAACAGCTTGGATTGAAGTATTTCAAGCCCTAAAGGAAAACAACCTTCAACCCAGATTGATGTACCCTGCAAAACTATCTTTCAAAATTGATGGGGAAATAAGATATTTTCATGACAAAGAGCACCTTAGGAACTTCATGAATACCAAACCAGCACTCCAAAAAATTTTAGGCAAAATCCTAGGAAAAGACAATGGGGATCACAACCCCAGGAAGCCCAGCAGAATTATTCTGCCAGGCATGACAAGAAATTAAAAGCAAAGGTAGAGGATCAGACAAAAAAATAAGTCATGACAATGATGACTCAATACATATCAGTTATAACCATCAATGTTAATGGTCTCAACTCACCAATCAAAAGAAATAGACTGACAGAATGGGTCAAGAAGCAAGATCCAACAATATGTTGCATACAATAAATGTAATACAGTATATTAATAGAGCCAAGGACAAAAATCAGATGACCATCTCAATAGGTGCAGAAAAAGTGTTCAACAAAATCCAGCATGCATTTATGATAAAAACCTACAAAAGAGTGGAATAGTCTCTACCTCAATCTCATAAAAACCATCTATGAAAAACCAACAGCCAATATCAGTTTAAATGGTCAAGAACTGAAATCCTACACACTAAAATCAGGAACAAGACAAGGATGTCCACTATTGCCACTCCTGTTCAATACAGTTTTGGAAACATTGGCCATGGCAATTAGACAAGAGAAAGAAATAAAAGGAATAAAGATAGGAAATGAAGAAGTCAAATTGTCATTATTTGCAGGTGACATGATACTCTATATAGAAGACTCCAAGAACTCCACCCAAAAACTAGACCTAATAACCAAATTCAGTAAAGTAGTTGGATACAAAGTCAACACACAAAAATCAATAGCTTTCCTCTACATGAACAACATACTCACTGAGAGAGAAATAGGGCAAATAATTCCTTTCACAATAGCATCCAAAAAACTGAAATACCTAGGAATCAACCTAATGAAAGAAATCAAAGACCTCTTCTCTGAAAACTATAGCACTCTGAAAAGAGAGATTGAAGATGATATCAGAAAATGGAAAGACATCGCTTGCTCCTAGGTAGGAAGGATCAATGTAGTGAAAATGACCGTACTTTCAAAATTGCTATATAGATTCAATGCAATCCCAATTGAAATCCCAGCAGCATACTTCATGGACCTTGAGAAGACAATCCAAAAATTCATTTGGAACAAGAAGAGACCTAGAATAGCAAAAGCAATTCTAGACAACAGAGAAATGGCAGGGGGTATCCCAACCCTTGACTTGCAACTATACTACAAAGCTTCTGTGATAAAAACAGCATGGTACTGGCAAAGAAACAGACCTGAGGACCAGTGGAACAGATTAGAAGATGCAGAAACAACTCCAGACACTCAGCCACCTCATCTTTGACAAAGGAGCCAAACACCCTCACTGGAAGAAAAATAGCTTCTTTAATAAATGATGTTGGAAAAATTGAGTTTCAACTTGCCAAAGATTAAAATGACCTATTTTTCTCACTATACGCTAAACTAAAATTGAAATGGATTAAAGGTCTAAATATTAAGACAGAAACAGTAAACCAGCTGGAATAGAGGTTAGGTAGAACTCTGGAAGATACTAGTGTAGCAAAAGATTTTATGAACAAATCCTCAGTTGACCATGAATTTACACAAAGAATACAAAAGTGGGGTCTCTTTTTATTAAAAAGCTTCTGTACAGCAAGAGAAACCACCAACAGCATGAAGAGACAACCATGTGGGAAAAACCTTCACCTGCTGTTCCTCAGACAAAGGCCTAGTATCTCGAATCTATAAAGAACTTAAAAAGATCAGACCTCCCAAATTTAAAGACCCAATCCAAAAATGGGCATCTGAAATGAGCAGACGTTTCTCGCACAAAGAAGTAGAAATAGCAAATAAGTACATGAAAAAATGTTCAACATCACTGGCCATTCAAGAGATGCAAATGAAAACAACGCTGAGATTCCATCTCACCCCAGAAAGAATGGCTGCTATCATGAAATCAACCAATAACAAATGCTAGAAGGGCTGTGGAGAAAGAGGAACTCTGCTCCACTGCTGGTGGGAGTGTAGACTGGTACAACCACTGTGGAAATCAGTATGGAGATACCTCAAAGAACTAGGACTGGAAGTCCCATTTGATCTGGCTATTCCACTGCTGGAGATCTTCCTCAAAGAATTAAAAGAATCATAGCACAGTGATATATGTGTGCCCATGTTTATAGCAGCACAGTTTGTGATAGCTAAAACTTGGAAACAGCCCAAATGCCCATCAACTGGAGACTGGATAAAGAAAATGTGTTTTTTTTAATAAAATGGAGTACTACTCAGCCATAAAAAATGAGAAATTAGAGACATTTATAGCTAAGTGGATGCACATGGAGGTGATTCTCTTAAGTGAAATAAATAGGACACACATGTATAAATACCAAATAGTTTCTCTGGTGTGAGAAACTGAAAGTGCAAAGAAGGGCTAAAAGGTATACTAGATAATGTGAAATAGGAAGAAAAGGGGCAGAGGGGAAGGGGAAGTGGGAGGGGTGGAGCAAAGGAAAAGCAAATGGAATTAATATGAGAAAATGAAAAAATGGAAACAAAGTCTTTGTATATAGGGAGGGATGGAGTTGTTGAAGGGAGAGCAGGGGAATGGGGGAAAAATTAGAACCAAGAGAGATTAGGTAAAGGTGCAAATTTCCCATGATGAATGTCATTATATTGTATACCTAAAATGTACCAGTGAAAATTAATTTTTGAAAAAAAAAATGAGAAAAGGAAAAAGGGAAGCAAAGTCTTTGTAAATAGGGAGGAATGGGGGAATTGAAGGGAGGGCAGGGGGATGGGGAAAAAATAGGAACCAAGACATCTCATGTAAATGTGTAAATTCCCAATGATAAATGTCATCATATTATATATCTAAAATGTACCAATAAACTTGATGAAAAAAAAGAATTTTCAGAGGTCACAAAATTATGCTTATTTTAATATTAAAGACAAAGCCAGTACTTCCAGCATGAATAAAACATAAGCATTTGTTTCAGTCCTCAAAAAACAATGTTGCTTTCCATCAAAGTTTTAGAAATGTTTTCTTCTTTCTAAATTTTTTTTTTTGATACTGGGGATCGAACTCAGGTCCTTGCGCTTGCACAGCAGGCGGCAAAACCACTGAGCTAAATCCTCGGCCCTCTCCTTTCTAAATTTTAATGACTTGATAGTTCTGTAAACCTTAAAAATCTAATTAGTGTTTTATTCACTGTCTTTCTCAGTAGAAATAAATTCAATAATCACTGGTTCTTGGCTAGTTCGCTGGCGTAGGTCATATTCAGTTTAGGCATTAGCAGGTACTGGTATAGAATGAATGTGTGTGTTTATTCTTGCAGGAACCATTACTTAAACTGTATGGAAAACCTCTAACCACTTTTTAAGTGTGATAACTAAATATGAGTCCATTTGAATTGTTCTCTTTGGAAAGAGCAATGCAAATGCTACCTTGATCTGCTGTTTTCTGGATCCTGTGCAATTGTTATCTGGGGCTTCTAGAAGGAGACATAATTCAACAGGGCAAACTAAAGCAAGGGGCTAGTACCAAAGAAATAATACCAATGCCAAGTTAGAAACTAGAAACTGGTGTGAACTATCAGACAAGTAATAAGACTATAGTTCAGGAGGTTAAAAAGTAATGGCTTGGAAAGTAGGCCCTGAATGAAGAAAAGGTGCTGGACCTTGTGCCTTGTGACTGTTGCCTGTATACCTGGACAAGAAATAGGAAGGTAGAAGGTAGAGGAACTTACAGATGTGGAATTAATTAGCCAGAGAAAACTAATGCTTTTTAAATAAAGGAAACATGTTAATATTGACAATGACAATATTATAAAAGAAATGTATGCACATGGATTTTTAAAATGGTAAAATTTGGGGCCGGGGATTTAGCTCAGTGGCACCCCGCCTGCCTTGCAAGCAGAACGTCCTGAGTTCTATCCCTAGTACCAAAAAAAGAGAAAAAGGCAAAATTTGGTAAGGTGTTAAAGTGTGGGGAGGTGTTCATAACCATAGCATAAATATGGACAGAGTTTTATCACCAGCTTACACATGGTCCTTGTTCCCAGGTATTCCTTCACAGAAAAAAAAATAAGGATAGTTTTAACCAAAAAAGAAAGAAAATACTTTTAATGAGACTCCCTTAACTTCCAACTTTTCTTATAGAAATACTTGGATAGTGCTACCAGTTAGGGCTAACTTGAAAGGTCTTGGCAGTAGTGATATATGAATATAAATTCTGAAAGATTTGAAGGAATCAACAGCATACATTGGAGCTATGGTCCCAGTAAGCAGAAGAGCGAGGAAAGGTGTGGAAGCTACACACTCTGAAAGCAAGAAGAGTCTCCACACTGTCTCCTGAACAGAATCACTTCCAGAGTTCCCTACAGTACTGGTTTCCTAACACAGGCAACAGACCAGCAGTTCCCCTGAGCCACAGAAGAAACCCTCCTGGAAAAGGAGAATAATATCCTCCCTGGTGGGGAGGGCTTCAGGGCTGTCCCTACCTTCCCCAGCACTGCCTCTAGCAAGAGGCCTGCCTGTGGTTCCCTAGAGCCAACGAAGTCTGGCTAATCACCTTGGGTCCTTACTAACTACCTCTCTACTAATTCTACCAAACTGGGGACTCTCAAACTTTAGCTAGTGCCAGGGTCATTTAGAAGGTTTGTTAAAAATGGGACACCTCCTGAAACCCCAGGATTTCTGGTTTTATAGGTATGGGTGGGGCCCAGGTATGTGCATTTGTAGCTTGTCCCCTGCAAACACTGTTGCTACAAGTCTGGGTATCACCTGTGAAGAATAGCTGTAGTACAGGCATTTTTTATAGTCACTAACACAACTGGATCCTTTGCTGTGATCCTGGAATACATTCACTAATCACTTCTCACTGCTAGAGACTGATTATTTAAAATGTTTTTAAAGATCTCAGATGGCAAGCTTAGAATCTCAAGGGCTGGTCCTTACCTTATAGGGTCAAATTTTCTTGTGTTGTCCTCTCCTTCCTGCCTATTATGCTTTAAATTCAACTTTACCCTCTGTGGTTCACCTTAGTATCTCTGAAATTTGTGGTAAAGATTTAGTTATCCTTTCCAGCCAGATGTGTATTAGTAGCAGGCCATCCTTTACCTTGCTTTTCTTCTTCATAGGTAAGGATGGTAACCTGCCAAACACACTAACTTCAATAAAAGCACTGTGAATGGATAGGATAATATAATCACTCCTACTTATTAGCGCCTCTCTTCTCAGAAATATCGCTACTCAGTGCTAGCTGGCTTTCTGTTTTATTATTTGGTCTTATGTTTTCATCTATGGTAATATGATTTTATTTATTCTTATGAGAGTCTTTTTTTCTCTTCTGCAGTGCTGTGACATGTTAACATCAGTCACTTTTCCATCACAGAGTCTCTCTACTTGCTGTTTTTGTTTGTTTTTAGTGTATGCTTTTTTAAATTCAGGTAACATGTACATAACATAAAGCTTACCTGGCTAATCTTTTGAAAGTGTGCAGTTAGGTGGTATTAAGTGCATTTATATTATTGTGCTATCCATTTCTAGCTTCTGTAATAACAAACAAAAACTCTACCCATTGAGAATGATTTCTTATTCTATTCCTTCCTTAGGTCCTGAAATTCTCTATGAATTTGTTCATTCTAGGCCTCAGACAAATGAAATCCCATAATAATTGTCCTTTTGTTTCAGGCTTGACTCACTTCACTTACCATGTTTTCAAGGTTCATGCCTGCTTGCTTTTATAATCTTTAATTTCTGCAATCATGCTTGCACTTTCTCTAGAGCCCTTTCCAAAATAAAAACTCTTCTTTTTATTTCATGATGATGATCTTCTTTTTAAAACTACTGATCGCACATACCATGGAGTTATAGAATCAGAATAATTTAACTAGCAAGTGAATGGAATTTTTTGCACTTATTGTTCATTCTGTGACTCATGTATAGGGTGTCACTGAAATCTCTGCTGTCATCTTGTTCCTTATCCAGCCACAGCAAGTAGGGTTTTCCCAAAGCATTTTAGGTGTCTTTTAGAATTTCTATAAGAAGCCTCTGTACTGATATTTCTAGTAGTAATCCTCAAAGCTGAGGACCTTTGTAGGAAACAAAATACCTTTCAGAAGCTACATTCCTTGGACTTTTATCTACTAGGCAACTGTCTCTTTAGCATTCTGTCACTAACGTTTTTCTCAGTGAAGAAAACAGGTAGATACTAGGATTGTGAAAAAGTTAAGTAAACGGGAGGGTCTTTAAATCATCTTTAACTGTTATTTTGCTTCATAAGCCATTGGCTTTTCTGATATGGCTGCAGTACATGAATCTCTGCCAAAAGGAGAAAATCAACAATTTTTTATACACATGCTAAGAAGTATTGTAGCTTGTGATTGTCTATGAGTTCAGGCCCTGTATCAATTTATTAAAATTGTGGAGAAGTTAAAGTTGCCTTCAAGTAAAATAGGTTGTAGAGGCAAACCATTAGCTCAAGAGAAATCCAACGACAATAGTTGACATCACTGGAAAGTCACACCTAAATTGTACACTGCTTGAAAATAAGGCTTGTGCTCAACTACTGCCAACTATAAGTTGGATGATATCAAGTATTCAATTAATCAAAAAGTGGTTTTTGTTCATGATGATCTCATTGATATATATATATATATCACATGATTTGACAAAGTCTAGCTACTAGTTCCTTTTTTTCTACTTTTACAAAATTTCTTATTAGTACTAATATGCAATTATTAGTAATAAATGATGTTTTAAAAATTAGTATTCATGTTATTCTTTTGGATATGACAAACTTCATGGACTCAGGAAGAATAGAAACTAAGTGTTGTTTTTACTGGATTTTCAATTTAATGAGTCAAACTTGACTTCATTTCCAAGTTCAAACTTATTTAAGCAATGGAAACATAAATAACCTTGTATATATCTTTTGTAAGCAGATGAAATAGGAAATCCTTTTATAGAGAAATCAGCTTTATGTATTTATTTTATTTACATTCCACATCCATCATTATGTATTTAGAGGGTTATGTTTAAAACTTTTTTCATAATACAGGATCAAAAATGAAAAGATGGCTTTAAGGATGTAGATTCAGCTTCTTTGCATTTCTTGAAACTCTGCTTTCAGTTAAGAACTTAAATCAGTTAATCCATGTTGCTACTGAATTTTCCAGAATGGAAGTTTTTAATCAATATTAAAAATAAAGTTTTCTATCTGTAATTCTTTAGTCTCTAATAACTTGAGACCCACAGATTCTTTGATTCAAATGTAGTCAGCCCTGCTTCCTATTTGAAAATTACTGAGTGAAGTTCTTTCTTGCAAAGTATTAATGGTTTAGCAAGGGTGAGAGGGGGGAAATTAATGAATATACACATAGCAATAAGGCAAAATAGAGAAGGTAAATGCTAAGGGATGGTACACAGTGTTCTGAGGTTTTAGTGGGGAAAGAGATCAGGAATAATTTTATATTGTAGCATTTGAGATGAATCTTTTGTATCAGAATTACCTGAAGGACTTGCTACAGGTAGCAGTACTTAATATTTTTGATTCAATAGCTATGGGATGGAGCCTCCAAATCTGATTTTTCAGTACATTCTAGATAATTCTGATAGCGTTTTTTCAGAAACATTTGTAGAACCACTGCTGTAGAACAACTGAAAAAGAATGGAGAGTATTCAGCCCAACAAAAGAGAATAAAAAGGATGAAATCATATTTAGAAGCCTTTTATGACAGCTGAGTAAAAGAGTAGGAGGGAATAATAAAGACATTTTTAGTTGGAATGAAATGCAAGGTATGGAGATAATGACTATTTTGTTGCTGGACTAGAGTGATGACCCCAGTTTTTCCATCAACTGTGATTCCATGATTCAAAAGATTTGATTGGTGAGGCAAACTGGATTTAATTCAACAAAGATAAATTTCTGAGGTCATTATTTCTTCCATCATGATACCAGTTGAGATTGTAACTAATAGTTCATAATCACGAAGAGTTCTACTATCATAGCACTGTCCTGGTTGTGGTAAGAATAAGCATCAAACTTTAGCAAGTGAGCAGATATTTTAAAACATTTTACTGCTTTTAATACCAGATCTTTAGAAAAGGTTGGGGTGTAACTCAGTGGTAGAGTGCATGCTTAGTACACAGAAGGCTCTCAAGAAAGAAAGAAGTATTGAAAATTTTTGGAATTTTAGTGGCAACCTAAAAGTTCTCTGTAACGTTAAATATTGTGTGTAATCTCATGAACTTTTAAAGTGCAATTTTCAAATAAAATATTTTTAAATGTTGATTTAAAAATTCCACTTATACTTTTTATCACTGATCATGCTTCCAAACCTCATGGGGGTTATACAAAACATCATGACTTTTTCTACACCTAACAGCAGTCATGAAAGTGTTAACCATTGAGCTTCTAGTATCTGTAGCAAGAGAAAACACTAGATAAGGTGATCCAATTTCTTCACAACAGGATCTGGTTTCTCCTTCACAGGAGCTTTCAGCCTGGAAGTCAGTCACTCTCATACTGTCAAAAGCTAGGACACAGGGTGGGGGGGAGTGTCATTATAGAAACAAGTATTTTTAGAGGACTTGGGAAAGAAGAGTGTCTTTTCCTATGTTTCAGGATTTATACCATGACAAATTAGGAACAATGATAGCTGCAACAATAAACACAATTCATTATGTATATTTGGAAATTGAATTTTGAACAGTTTCTATCAAAGATACTGACTATGCAGTACTAATTAGCATGTCAGACTTGTTAAAGGAAAGAACAGCTTTGATACATACTAAAGTAGGTAGTGGAACTACATAAAAACAGGAATATCAACAGATAATATGTAAACCAGGATGATGAAATAAGGTACAAGAAAGACCACAGTGGCTACACCATTCTTAGCTACATTTAGCTAAATGAGTCACCATTCTCTTATGAGGAAAAATTTGAATGTTGAAAGAGAATAGTTCCAAATTGTTCATTCCTTACATTGACTATATGTATGCATGCATACATTTGGTTAAATTAGCTAAGAAATCTCTGTTTAGTTTATTCCTTAGTGTGAGCTGAGTCATCAATAATTATACTTTTTACTTTCTTCATAGAATCTGGGAAGAGCAGAATCTTGGGAGCATTGCTAACAAGAATCAGGTGGATCCAAGCAGCAATTGCAGCTAAACTCTTTGTACCTAGCATGGAAAGACTGGAGAGAACATCTCTGTATGCTGGTGCCTCAAGCTGCAGGAGCATTCAGCCCTTGGCAACTGGCAAAGCACAACTTGGAGCAAATGAAAACTTCAGAAATGAACCAATAGCTCAAGGTTAACCAGAGAGAATGCAGCTGGGTAGTGCAAGCTATTCTCTTATATAGTTAAAAAGGTTTCCTCTAAGGTTACCTGGCATAGTAACTAAATGGCTTGCATGAAATAACATGCAGCATTCTGCAGTTCTGTGCAGTTACCTTAAATCATCACCACACAGCCAAAAGACAAAGAGAATGTAGGGCGAAGCTTTTAGCAGTAATTTGTAACAGAGATGTTTGGAATAAGAACACATTGCTTATTACCACTGGCTCTTGTGCTAATCACCTAATTGCAAATTTACTTTCCTTAATGTCTGTAAACCACTGAAATAATCCCATACATTCTCTGCTCTTTTATCCTATTATTTACATCTACATAGAAAAGGCCTGAACATAGATTTTTTTTCTCCTTCCAGAGTAATTCAGTGAATCCATATTCTCTTTCTATTTGGAGCCAGAGAGATTAAACTAGTGAACCACGAGGCAGTATTCTGAACCCAAGGACTCAAAGATGGGACACTAAATAAAAATGAAAGTGTTCTGAAAAAATACACTATATAGATCTTTACTCACAGAAATGCCCACCCCAAACCCCACATTCTGGGGAAGATATTTGTTGCATTTGAATATTGCTTTCCACTTACTTTCATCCATTCTGGCATTCTGGCTCTTTCTTTTTAGAAAATCAAGATTAAAGCCAGACTTTCCTTACTACATTCTCACCATGACTGTCACCTTCCATTGATTAAAAAGGGACTAATGAAAGTGTCACTTGTTTGTAGCACTTGTTAATGCACAAGACTAACAGAATAGTCTGTATGATTATTCCTGGCACTTAGGTGTGTGTCATTTAAGACACAGAAATACAGTGTCACCACTTGTTTAATCAGAGCTTAAGTAAACTAGTTTTCAGTGAGCTAGTTAGTGCAGCATTCTTCCAAAGGGAAGGGACAAAAGCACATGTGGGCTGGGCAAGTATTGTCTTCCTCCTCCTTTTTTAAAAAACTCCCCTCTAAAGAAAAGGGGCAAAGGGGAAGGAAGTGGGAGGGCTAGAGGAAAGGATAGAAGGGGATGGGATTAATATGAGAAAATGGAAAAATAGGAACAAAATCTTTGTAAATAGGGAGGAATGGAGGGGTTGAAGGAAGGGCTGGGCAAGGGTGAAAAATAAGAACCAAGAGAGACTATGTAAAGGTGCAAATTTCCAATGATGAATGTCATTATATTGTATACCTAAAATGTACCATTGATTAGAATGAATAATCAAAGATGTAAAATAGGAAGAAAAAGTCCAAAGGGGTAGGGTAGTGGGAGGGGCTGGGGAAAGGAAAGAGGGGAAGGAAAAATGATGAGAAATGGAAAAAATGGAAATAAAGTCTTTGTAAATAGGGAAGGGTGGAGGGCATGAAGGGAGGGGTAGGTATGGGGAAAAAATAAGAACCAAGATGTATTATGTAAAGGTACAATTCCCAATGAGAAATGTAATTGTGTTGTATACCTACAATGTACCAATAAAAGAATTTAATTAAAAAAAAACTTCCCTCTAATGCAAAATCTCTTTGTTACAGAAAATCATGTAGTGTTGAAAGATATAAGGAAGGAAGCAAAAATTACCCTTTCCAGTTCAGTGGTAAAGTACTTGCCTATCATGCGTAAGACCTTGGATTTGATCCCCAATACTGAAAAAAGTACCTTTTCCTTCACCCTGAAATAATCAACAAAAAAGCTTTGCATTGCAATTTTTCATTACTTTTTCAAGATTTATTTTTCCTTTACTGTATATATTTATTACTTCATTATCTAAAGATGAATATATGTATGTATGAATATAATCTATATGAATACATGCATATTTATATGAATATAAATGTTGTGAGCCTATAAAGTCTAGTTTTAAAAAGCCAAATTTCAGATCAACATGGCATACAAATTACAGATCTTTTTGAAAAGAAAATGCAGAATTGGTCATCTAAATCACTTATCTCATATTATAAGACCAGGTATACCCCTTATTTTTTTTTGTTTGTATGGTTGAAATATGCTCAGCTCCATTTTACATCTATTCCCATGTTTTCTTTTTCATGGCTCTGGGATATACATTTCAACTAATTTTCTTAATTAATTTATCCTATCTTCCAATGTATTTAATTCAACATTTATTTGAATAGAAAAAAATGTCTTATAAAATATAACCTTAAGGAAAAAAACAGAACACACCCAAATAATAACTAAGCAGGGTGAAGGAAAGACAAAGTTGTGAATGCCGCTTAAGATTGCAGTCTTGGCCTAGGGATTTAGCTCAGTGGTGCTGGCGCCTGCCTCACAAGTGGAAGGTCCTGAGTTCGATCCCCCCCAAAAAAGATTACAAACTTAACTATTTAGCTAAAGCCCCTTTACTCTCTAAACCACAAAAGGACCTATTTTTGTTGCTTTAATTAAAAGCTGAACATAACAGCAACAAAATGCCTAGCAACTGCAAAAAATTCAGTTTGAGCCAAAGGTTTTTCTCTGAACCATTTCTCTGAACCAAAGATTTTTCTTTCTCTTTCATAATGGGCTGAATTTGCCATAATGCTGTAATTCAAAGACTTGCTAAGATTTACCCTATTGAGGTCCTGAGATGTAGCTCAGTGGCACAGTGCCTGCCTGGCAAGCAAGAGGTCCTTAGTTCGATCCCAGGTACCAATAAATAAATAAATAAATAAAAATAACCTATTGAGTGAATAAAATAATAAATGTATGTGGCTCTTGTTGAAAATTAAAAGCTGAAGTGAAAATGTTGAAGATAGGAATTCATGTGGGGTAGATTAATGAATTAAATTTTCGGTTTATAGACCTTTTCTAATTTAAATTATCAAGTGACTTTTAAAAATAATTGTTATTCTGGAAGTACACTGGTTAATCTGACTCCAAAACTAGTTTTCTTAGAACACCTTTAAAACAAGAGTTTTAGCATAAGCCTAAGCCAAGTTGAACCAGCATTGAGCTCCATGTGAGTGAGTCTGAAATTTGCAGAGAAGGTAAGGGATAAGTTATATTCATGAGTCTTAAGGACAAAATTCATTCCTGGAAAGAAAATCTTGGACTAGAGAAAAGTGACATTGTGGCTACCCCCTCAAATTAATCCTTAATACTCAGACTACTCCTTGGTATAAATATATAATAGTTCCAGTGTCCTTGCTAGAAATGGGACTGGCAGTTTCAGTTGTTGGTGGCTTTGACCCACAGCGCTATGCTGTCAACATAAGCCATTATGTCATTACTAGGCATTGGTGATGGCTACTGCCTTTGATGTCCATCATAGGAGGAAATATCACTCTATGGGCAGAAGAAGAGCACTAATAGTATTCACTAAGATTAGTTTGTGGAATTCCAAAGAGAAGGTGCTTGAAAATCCCCATACTTAATGGGAAGAACTAAGGCTGACTGGGGGCAGTGTCACGAAATACTCTTTCGTAATTGTTGTTTTGACAATATATTTATTTCCTGGCTGCATTCACCTAGGAAATATGGACTTTCTTCCAATTCAGAATTTATGCTAGAATAAAGATAAGTCAAGATGGCTGAAGCATGGAAATATGATTATATATGTACTTTTGATAATTTTTATTTTTCCAGTTTTTAAAAAGTAAATTGGTTGTATTTACTAATCTGCATGGTCTAGTTGGATGCTGGATAAGAAATGATACTCAAGAATGTCTATTAGCTGATAAAATGTAATACATTAAAACTTTTGGTATGAAGAGCACTGTTAAATGCCATGGAAGAGTACACGAGGGAGAAAGGTATGTATAGTCCTGGTTTGAGTATATTCTCCAAATTCAAATTCATGTGCTGAAAATTTAATTTCTCAGTGCCATAGTGTTGGAAGGTGGGGCCTAGTGGGAGGTGTTTGGGTTATAGAGTGGAGCCCTTGTGAATGGATTAATGACTTTCTTTTATGAATGACTTCTTGCTTGCACAGAACTGGAATAGTCACCATGAGAGTGGAGTGTGGTTTTTTTCTTTTATTGACACAGGGGTCTTACTATGTTGCCAGGCTGACCTTGAATTCATAATTCTCCCACATCATCAGCCTGAGTACCTGAGATTCAAGCATATACCTCCATACCTGGTTCAAGGGTAGGTTGTTATAAAGCAAGTACATCCCTCAAGCTCATGGTCTTTTGCATGTGCCCATTTCTACTTCCTCTGAGTTGAAGCAGCATGAGGCCCTCATTAAATGCAGTCACCTGGTCTTGGACTTCTCTGCTTCCAGAACTGTGAGCTTTTTCTTTATTAATTACCTAGTCTCTAACTAGTTCTATTATAGCAACAGAAAAACTGAATGAGATATACAGCGAATACTTCCCTCTATTGAATGGATTAAGGCCTTTCTTTCACGTGTCCGTGTTTTTCTAACCAAGACTATGGAATAATCTAGTTGTCTTGGTTATGTGTCAAATGACTACCAGGTAATTGTTAAAGGGTGCTATAAATTAAAGAATGTCTCAAACTTCTATTAAAAAAGCTAGCTGGTGTTGGGTCTCCATAAACAAGAGCTTACATGAAGATTCAAAACTAGTCAAGAGAACAATGCTGTAGTACAGGAAATACAGCTTCAGGAAGTACAGCTTCTCAGGAGAGTATGATAAATGTAATTGTTATGAGGTCAGGGGCTTTATTAGTTGTGTTCATTGCTGTAGTCCCAGTGCATAAAGCAGTGGCACTCATTAAGTATGTCTTGAATGAGTGAATACATGAACATGAAATTGGGGGCATCTCGGGTAGCTCAAACAAGAGGGGAGCCAAGCTAAAGCAAACTAGATGAGCACTGCTCAACTTCAAATGAAATTAGATGTCATCAAACTAGAAAAGTCCATTGTGTGGATTAACTGATGGTCAACTTGAAATGACTGGCTGAACTGAATTAGCGTGGTATGGGTATGGAAGACCCACATGAGAACTGTTGTTAACAGCATAAAAAAAGAACTGGAGGCGAAGATCATAGGCAATTGATTTTCTTTTTTTAAAATTAATTTTATTGGTACATTTCAGGTATACAATATAATGACCTTATCATTGGAAATATGTACCTTGACATGATCTATCTTGGTTCTTATTTTTCCCCATTCCCCTGCCCTCCCTTCAACCCTTCCATCCTTCCCTGTTTACAAAGTCTTTGTTTCCATTTTTTCATTTTCTGATGTTAATTCCATTCTCTTCTTTCCTTTCCCCAATCCCCCCCCCACACACACACACTTCCCCGTCCCCTTTGGACCTTTTCTTCCTATTTCACAAAAGCAATTTCATGAACAGCACCTGAGGTGCACGTGAACTAGCACAAACAATCAACAAGTGGGATCTCTTCTTATTAAAAAACTGCTGAACAGCAAGAGAAACCACCAACAGTATGAAGAGACAACCGACAATGTGGGAAAAAATTATCACCTGCTGTTCCTCAGACAAAGGACTACTATCCATAATATATAAAGAACTTAAAAAAATCAGAGCTCCCCAATTTAAAGACTCAATCCAAAAAAATGGGCATCTGAAATGAACAGACATTTCTCAAGGAAGCAGAAATAGCAAATAAACATAAGAAAAAAATAAATAAACATCACTGGTCATCTGAGACATGCAAATGAAAACAACACTGAGATTCTACCTCACCCCAGAAAGAATGGCTGTTATTATGAAGTCAACCAATAACAAATGCTGGCAGGGCTATGGGGAAAAAGGAACCCTTCTCCACTGTTGATGGGAATATAGACTGGTACAACCACTGTGGAAATCAGTATGGAGATACCTCAAAGAACTAGGACTGGAAGTCTCATTTGACCCAACTATTCCCCTGCTGGGTATCTTCCCAAAAGAATTACAAGACTCATACCACAATGATATATGTGCACCCATGTTCATAGCAGCACAGTTTGTAATAGCTAAAACTTGGAAACAGCCCAACTGCCCATCAACTGGAGACTGGATAAAGAAAATGTGGTTTTTTGTTTTTGTTTTTTATAAAATAGAGTGCTAGTCAGCCATAAAGAATGAGAAATTAGAGACATTTATAGCTAAATGGATGAACATTGAGGCGATACTCTTAAGTGAAATAAATGGGTCACACATGTGTAAAAGGCTGTTGATTTTCTTTGGAGAAGCTTGCCGAAGCTGGTTTTCCTAATGTGAACTTGGCTGTTCTCGGAGGAGGAGCTTGGGTCCTTCCTGTCACTGGAATTGCCTATTGTTCTCCTTAGGGGAGCTCTGATCCTTGCCTTGAGCATGGCTTCCTGGCTCCCATGTAGATCCCTCAGCCTGGTGGTACAATCCTTCATGCCATAGTGCAGGCTTTCTAGCTTCCACCACTGGTCTTTGGGCCTTCTTGGTGTAGATCCTCAATACTGACTTGCATGAGACATTGCCACGGACTCTAGGCCTCTGTCTGGACTCATGGAGGACATTGCCTTGGACTCTAGGCCTTTAGCTGGACTTGTGCAGGACATTGCCATGGGATCCATGCCCTCAGCTGGATTCTTCTTGTGTGTGGTCTCTAGTGTGTGGACAGATCTCTTGCCCTCTTCCTCTGTATTTGGCTTTTTGGGTTAATATTATAAAATAATCCTATAAATTATGTGTCTTGTATTAAATCTATTCCCTTGCAAACCTTGACTACAACACCCATGCTGTCTTTCCAAAGGTACAAGGAAGAGTTTGGGCCCAGGGTTAGTTGGAGAGAAATATTTAGACCAAGGACACTGAGAAAAATTGGCAATCCAGTTGGACTCTTGATCAGCTGTTTATGTTTGTTGCTGAGTAACAAAGTTACCCTAAAACCCAGCAATTTATTTTGGAGTCAGAGGCAGGCTAACTGGGTGGTTCCAATTGAGGTCTCACATGAGGGTGCTATTGACTAAGGCCACAGTTATGTGAAGTCTTGACTGGGGTTGGAGATCCTGCTTCAAGTACACTCACATGGCTGTTGGTAGGCTTCAGCTTCTCACCAGCTGTCAGGAGGCTGACAAGTTCTGGCCATGTGTATTCAAACATAAGACATTGCTTTGGGGGGGTGGGGAAGGCAGAGACACAGAGAGAAAGAAAGAGCAAGAAATAAATGGAAATTGTATTCTTTTATAATCTAATCCCAGAAATGCCACCCCATTACCTCTGTGATGTATTGCTCACACACACGAGGGAAAGAGCTTTTTAAGTGTGTGACTGAGAGTAAGCAGGGATCCTCAGGGGCTGGCTCCTGCAATGGCTATGGGCTGTGTTATAAAACCCTGTCTGACCCCAGCCCTCAATTAGTTTACAGCCTAGGTAAGATTATTGAAATATTTGAATATTTAAAAAACATTGTTTACACATTAGAAATAAAATCCAAAGATCTCTTCCATAGATTTCTGCTACAAGATTTGAAATGAAATGCAGGATGGTCTTATGCTCACATAATTTGGGGCCCAAGGTCAGAAATTTATTTTCAATCTAACATCTCTGGATTAGTCTTACCTGTCCAAGCTTATGTAGGAGCAGAAGATGTCACCTTTTCAATTCAGCATTTATTAGTTAATTTTCTGAGGGTAAATCCTTTCCGTCACCCCAAACCCTTATTTTTTGACTAGTACAACCTCTTTCTGACATTACAGTTATCCTCACTGAGACCCCTCAAACTTCTAGTGAAATATTAAAAACATAAAAAGATCTGTATTTTCATTTAGAGTATTATATCCACTGCAGTCTCTCAGTATATGCAAATAATTCATCCGACAAGCAAGGACATATGCTCATGTCTTGCTGCAATTGGATAGCTGTCTGTACTCAAATTTGCAAGGATTTTCCTTGGGCTGAATGAAGTAGACATTCTCCTCTGTGGAGTGTTTCTGTCTTTTCAGGACTTGACAAGGTATTGCCTCCGCAGCTGCATTCCACAAGAGAAAAGATTTGCAAACTAAACAGTCCCCATGTGTCCAATGTAAGACCCATGTGAGAGTACACTAATGGGCTCAGCCCAGCACTTATTTGGAGCAGATTCCCAAGTGTGGGTGATGTGGGCAGGCTGGATGGGCAGTGCCCTGTCATCTCTCATGACTGCTGACCTGGCTAAATCACAAGGCGTTAAAGCCTACTCTGCACACAGAGAAGCAGCACCTGAGCGAGCAAGGCTTAATTGGTTTTCTAGATCCAGCAGAGGGATTGGTAGGTGCAATGAGCTCATAGTTTTTTTCCACAGCTATTGTTCTGATCACATGGGAGTTATTGGTAGTTCTTATAATCCAAATTTTCCAGATCCTGGCAATTGCCATGATTGGATGAATTAACCTTTAAGACATTTTGTTCCTTAGATCCTTGAAGCCACTGGACAATAAAAGTGCAAATTGCTAAACTTGGGATTTTTGTACAGCCATATGGTAGATAATAATTACAATGGTCTTTTCCATTGCTTAGATAAGTTCTTCTGGTACAGATTAATAAACTTGATCTCAGCATTCCAATGAGGGAGTTGAGTTTGAATCTGGTGGTGACATAGTTCTTTACAATAGAACAAATCTAGGAAAATCTGCTTCTTATTTAAAGGCACAGTGAGGCTTCTTATCATACTTTTATTCTGATCTAAATTATCATTTACTTAACACATATTCTTCAATAAATCCCATTATAAAGACGTTATCCAAGTGATATACTCTAGTTTAAAAGCCATTTCTGTCAAGTGTCTGGGTGCTAAGAAAGTTATGATGGAAAGAACTATTTTTATTTAGTTTCCTGGAAATATTGCCTTCATTTAAAAAAATGAAAAAGAAAACAAATGAATATTTTTTGGTAGGCATATTCTTCTACTTCTCTGTTCTTCTTGATCTTCAACAATTTATCTCCTATAATTTTTCTCATTGACATGAGGTGGGACTGGTTGTCAAAATCCAATCTATTTAGTAGAATCCAGTTTCCAAGGAAATTGCACAAGGATTGTTTCACTTTCAACAAAATGTGCTTAACCTTTGTGTATAATGCTCCAAGGATGCAAACCAGAATATACATTTGGAAACATACCTATGGGCGTATACATTTGGGAGAACGGTTGTAAAATATCCCCAACAGAGAATCTCTTGTCCTGTGGGCAGCTATCTCCACTACTGCCATCATGATTTAAAACAAAACAAAACAAACAAAACATAGCACTTGGTTGTTATCAATGCCTTCACAATGATCACTTTATATTCATCTGGTATCATTTAATAAGCACTTATTGAATTCCTGCTTTGAGCCAGACAGAAAAGTAAGTGCTCTTAACAACAGATGTGTAGCATAGTTATTAAGAGCATGGGTTTTGAAATCAGTTCCTATTTCTGGCATGCTAATAGTGTAGCACTGGAAAGTTACTGGACTTCTCTATGCCCTGTTTTCTTCTATTTTAGAATGAAGATAATAAAAATATCTGTGAAAATTAAAAGAGTTAACATGTATTGCATTTAGAACAGTACCTGCTATATAGTAGTGCTATGTATTTTACTTGGCGTTTTTAATTATTAAAAATAGTCATAATCTCAATAGATTATTTTCATCTAAATTTCTTCCTGTACACTCCTTTAGCCTTATCACAATTACTTTTTGTTGAGTTTAAATTTTCATGAGAGCTTTAAGAATTATAACAGTTTACAATTTGAAGCTTTTACTTTATAGATAAAAACCAGCCCTGGAAATGTTATGCAAGTGGCCAAAAGTAAAAATAAAACTTCATTGGTTACAGTGCCAGGATGCTTCCTGTGTCTGTCTCATTTTGGCTTAAAGGACATTGTAGCATAGATTTCAGAATCTCTCAGACTTAAGCCTGAGACCCCAGGCTCATTCTTCTTTTGCTATCACTAGCCTGTCCACAAATCATCATCCACTCCTTAACACCAAAGCTAGAGATTGTGGACTTGAATGTCCCTTAAAAAAGAGTTCTGGCAATATTCCCAGCCTCTTGCATTCTTACAGCAAGCATTAATGCAACAGCAAAGAAAATGTATTCCTACCCTTTTCTATGGATCAGTCATTGCACTAATGATAGAAACCCATCAGAATTAGTTTACACAAAAAGATTTAGTAGAACTGAAAGAAGATTTGCAAAACAAGCCTTGAGAAATCTCTAGAAGGTTAGAACAAGGAGTTCACATTGCATTAGTATTCTCTTTCTCTCATCTCTCATCTCTGCTAGAAAAGTAGAGTGTGCCTTA
The DNA here is from genome assembly GCF_053883595.1 of Heterocephalus glaber. Taxonomy (NCBI): domain Eukaryota; kingdom Metazoa; phylum Chordata; class Mammalia; order Rodentia; family Bathyergidae; genus Heterocephalus; species Heterocephalus glaber. Next base: position 6,440,010 of record NW_028258310.1, on the reverse strand, counting down.
ATTCCCCCAGACCAGCTTTCTCTACTTGGTATGAACATGACCACCAAAAGCTCCAGACTCATGATTGTATAGCTTTTGATGATTTGACAAAACAGGTCCAACTTACACTGTGTGTCCATCACTTTCTAGGGAGGGGATGAAGTATTATGACTAGCCTAAGCTGTGTCATATGCTAAACCAGAGTGGGAGTGGAGTATGTATTGAGCAGAAGGAAGAAAGTGGTACATAGGAGACAACATATTCTCAGATTAGCTTCCTCTGGGGAAAGGGTCAATGTTCTATATGTGTGTATAGAATCTAGATTTCAAATTAATTTGCTTGCAAATAAGGAAGGTTGAATGCATACTCTGGTAAATATTCTAAATACTTCATGTTCAATAACCTACATCCTAGTTTCTGAAAATTTTGTGAGCAGTAAGGCAACAGGGAGATGAAATCACCAACCATTCCTTTCTGTAACAAATCTTTCTCTGACATCTGTCATACTGAGATTTAAGAACCTAACACAGCCTTCACATGGCAAATTCCCAATATTTATCATCACTTATACTTTTATTAGAGGGCAGGGGATTTAGCTCAGTGGTGCCTCCACCTGCCTTGCAAGTTCAAGGTCCTGAGTTCAATCTCCGGTACCAAAAAAAATAAGTTATTATTTTATTAAAGCTTATATTTGCCCATACATGGGGCAGTTGTTTATATGCCACTTTAAAAATGAGAAAACTAAGAGACTAATTTGTTTTCGGTTACATATTTAATAGTAATCATGAATAAGAACTGGATTTTTGTCTTGTCAGAGATTCTCTCCCCATATTTTGATAAATTGAGGCAAGCAAGGGTTTTTTTTTTTTCAGTTTTTTGGCAAAAAGGCATTGAAAGCAATATACTATCAACCTGGTTCAGTGTATATATCAAGATGTACTTGTTGAATAAGTGAAAGTGCCTTTTCCCATAAACAAAAGATAGTAGGAAAAGAGGTAGAATTTGTGAAGATGGAAAGGGAATCTGGGGAAGGGAGGAAAGAAAAGGGGGGAAGTGAAAAGGAAGCAAAACTGACAAATACACCACATGTATATGTAGCAATTCCTCAAGATGAATGTAATGATGTATTGCAAACATAGATCAACAGTAAAAAAAAAGGCATTCATGAAAGAGGACTTCTTGAACTGCTTCAGAAAGTGGCAAGAAGAATGGGATACATATGTTCGAAGTGAAGGGAAGCATCTTGAAGATGATTAATGGCAATATGTCATGCACTGTAATTTTAAAAAAATTTATAAAGTATTTTAGTTTATTTCACAGAGTGAAGCCTTGACAAGGTGGGAAATAGAAATGAAAATCTGTAAAATGAGGCTCCACTAAATTCCCATGACATGCATCCACCAGGGCTGGCATTCTCCTTGAGTACTGGCTGAAGGAAGTTTTTCCTTATTTTCTTTCCTGATTCAGAATGCCAGATTCTTGTATTTGACTTTAAATCAATATGACAGCATGTCCTGTTTACTTGGATTAGTTCACAATTATTCTTTTTGTCTTCTGTTCTATAACACAAGGGTTACTTTTTTCATACCTGACTGGATGCTAAACATGTCCTTTATGTGTTTGAGTTTGTTTAGTTCTTGCAAATATGTTTCGTAACTATTTAACAACCAAGTCAATTCATAGGATTGGGAGTAGGGGATGATGAGGAGAGTGAAATTCTACAAGCTCTTTGCTGGGCTGTTAATTAAATGATTCATTCTATATTAAGTGTTACTCTAAACAATTCATAAAAGGGTCCAACTTACTAATTAAATCAGTTATAAATGTTCTCTGAATGTTTTTGATTTCCAAAATTGGAACTTGATGCAGTGAATAAGGACTTGGGAATAGTTTTGCAAAGAACCTACTTCTGTTTCAAAACTGGGAAGCTGCTTAACAAATCCCAGATAAATTAAAACATAAACCATGTGCTCCTTAGTTATCAGTGAAACCAGTTTTTAAAAATGACACCCCACCACCCAATAGCTAACAATAGACATATTTTTTCATTGGCTGCAACTAACCTTTTTCAAATGGGATAAGAGATGAGATTCAATCTGTAGTTTTACCTTTGAAGTTCCAAGCTTTTTTCAAAGAAATGAATTTACTTTCCATGGAAAGGAGAAGCTGGTTCAATCTATAAACAGTGGAAAATTTCCAGGTACCATTTGTGGAGTTGTTGAATTTGTGATCAAAAAACGTAAATTATGACTGTGTGGTTGACTCAACGTGCCACCTCACATTGTTACATAACTAAATGTAAATATTGGGCTATATAAATGCTGGCTTTGTACCTAAAAGAAAAAGGAAAGTTACTCTACATTTAGGGTCTTATTGTTAGGTTCTTGCTCATTATATGCTTCCAATGTAAATATTTTCACATCTGATGGCTATCCTTTGGTTTTGGGGCATTTTCCTCTAAAATCTTAATGTAGTATTGATAGTCTTCTCAAGCATGTGCCTTGAGGTATTTTGTAGGTTCTTTTCATCTTGCTTGTCTTCTTATTTAATTTTACCTTGCATTTCTTTCTTTGTTTTTTATACATTTTCTTTACATGCATCATTTCTGTAATTTTCATAAATTTGCTGGTGCTCTTGCCTTTTGTTATCTATATTTTATATTATTTTCCCTGAGTTTCATGGCTCCTCTAAAGTGCTCTTTTTGGATGTAAAAGGTGAAAAGGGGAGGCACTTACTCCCATTGGCCCTATTAAGTTGGCTTTTGGCATCCAGAGTCTTAAATTTTTCTACCAGGCATTCTAATAATACTTCTTTGTGTAGAGAAGATGCCTCTGTTTCAGATGGTTTTCAAAACAATTCTAAGCTCTATATCCCATGTCATGGCCCCCACACTTAAAGTTCAAGGCTACCCTGGGCAACTTAGTAATAGTCAGTCTCTGTATCTTTTTTTTGGAGGGGGGTACCAGGGATTGAACTCAGGACCTTGCACTTGCGAAGCAGGCGGTGGGACCACTGAGCTAAATCCCTGGCCATCTCAAAATAAAAAATAAAAAGTGCTAGAGATGTATCTCAGTGGTAGAAAGCTTGCCCAGCATTTGAGAAGCCCTGGGTTCAATCCCCATTACCAAGAAAAAAAGAGAAATGGAAAGATAAAAAAAACACTAGAGGTTCACATAGATAATGGAGAAAGGGAGAGTTAAAAGCATGGCTTTCATGTCTTACTAAGGAGAAACTGAGTCTGCCCAACTCCCGTTGCTTGTGGCTGTCACATAATGTTGAAGACTGATTTCAAGAGAGGTATTGCCATAGCTGTGATGGCTGTAGGGTTCTAGACTGACCTAGACCCTGACTACACCAAATAGGTGGTTAGAGGGAGCCCAATACCACTCTCTGGACACTAGGCTTGCTTGGGTTTCTCTACCTCTCAGCCCTTTAGTGACCTCTGGTTTGCTGGGTTGGTCTCCTTTGCTCTTTGTCCACTTATTGACCCAGGAAAACCTTTTTCTTCTTTCCTTTGAGAGGCATTTAGTTTGAATCCATACTGAGAAAACATGTCCAACCTCTACTCTGAGGGCCAACACCTTTAGTAACACAAAGGTATTTATCTTCTAAAAAGATTTCAGAGTGATTAAAAGGTACTCATACCTATTCTTCTTTCATACAGAGGAGGACCACTGTCCCCAGGGTACAATCTTTAGTGATAGAAACTGACATTATAGCATTTTTTGCTAGATTCTCCACTTGATCTTAGCCAAAAGGCTGAGAAGTGATGTTAGATTCTTCTATAATTTGTTTGTTTCCTAAATTTTTAAAGGGTACCACTAATAATTATACTGGGACTCCAGCCATAAACAAAGTGAAGGGGGATGTTTGGTCATTCTAAGCTTCTTTCATTAAGCAAAGGAAATAGAAATTTAATCTCTGGTAGGCCTTCTGGTCAAATGGACAAGAATCTGCTAACTTTTAAAAATAAAAAAATCAAAGTTTGTCTTCAAACAAAAGTGGTTATGTTAATCACAGAAAGTCTCTTTTGTTTTGTTTTTGTGTTAATTACACAGAGTAACTCTTATTTATATAATCGAGTATTATTGAGCATTAATTACACACCAGGTCATACTATCCATGAGGGATGGACATATGAATAAATACTTTCCTATTTGCTATTTTGAATAAAAAAATCATTTCAGCCAGGCACAGTAGCACACACCTGTGATCCCAGCCACTCTGGAACCTGAGACAGGAGAATTTCATGTTCTAAGTCAGCCTGGACAACATAGCAAGACCCTGTCTCAAAAGTAAAAATGCAAAGGGTTAGGGATTATGTGCAAGGCCCTGGGCTCAATCCTTATTACTAAAAAAAGAAAAGAAAAGAATTCCAGGGCCCAGGGATTTAGCTCAGTGGTTCTGGCGCCTGTCTCGCAAGCATAAGGTCCCGAGTTCGATCCCCGGCACAAAAAAAAAAAAAATTCCAATTTCTGTATCTGGTGTTTCCTGCAATGTTGCTGATGTCCCTTACATTGGATGATATTAAAACTAAAATTATGTTTAATGTCATAGAATTAGTATTGGTTAATTCCTCTGGTATCATTTTAAGTTTCCTTTTATGCAAAAGAACAGTTGAATTGGTTATTTAGACTGTATTTTATTCTCCTTAAAAATGGAGAATGTGTTAACTCAGAAAAATGTGGATACTGGCTTAGCATTAGCATCAATCATTGGTGGTTGTGTAAATCTTATCTAACTTTCCAAATTAGAAGACAAAATGCTCTCAGTTACATTTGATAAGACCTATAGGCTTATATTGTGCCTCAGGCTAGTTTGGAATAATGTATAGGCAGATAGCTTATTTTCCTGGCATAAATTCAACAGAGTATTAAAATATCTAGATTTATACTAATTATTTTTTATTTGTTTGTTTTGAGACAGGGTCTTGCTATGTAGTTCACCCCAGCCTTGATCTCACTGTGTAGCCCAGGCTGGCCTCAAACTCACAGCGATCCTCCTGCCCCAGACTCCCGAGTACTGGGATTACAGACATGCACCACCACACCCAGCTAGATTTATAATAATTCTTGAGATCATTAATCAATGATGGAGGCATTTTATTTGTATTCGACAAGGGATAATCTTTTTGTAAAGCTTGCTATGTCAGGAAGATTTTTGGGCCCTCTTTCAAGATGACACAGCTCTTGGCTAGTCTATGAATAGGTTGCTTGGTAAATTATGTAAATAATAATTGCAATGGTAAGTTTCTAGTAGGGACAACTGACTTGCATGGTGATTAGCATGTGGAAAAACCCTGCCTACTGAGGTAGGCACAGTAAGTCCCTGATTTATGGAGTTTCATTTCAGGAGAATGTTCATAAGTCAGAATTGTTACTAAATCCGACAAAGTGAGCCTTATACACCTTTGACACAAATATTCAATGTGTATTGTTTTGCCCTTCCTAGCAGTCCTCTCCGCATCACCACTGCTTTTCCTGATTGAGAGGTGTACTACTGTACACTATTGCAATGTACGTAATCACATAGCAGCACAACCATGACAATGTCTGGCAGGCATGGTTCACTCCATGGTTTGTTCCTGTCTTCTGATGTTCATAATGTGAAATCTGTTCAGAGCTATGAAAGTCTGCAACTTGAATGTTCATAATTCAGGGATGTACTGCATTTAGGTTAATTAATATTACATGATCATTATAGTGTGCCTGTTTAAGAGCATATCATGCTCACAGTTACTGGATACACATTATGTTGCCTTGCCTACAGGCACTGAACACAACCCTAGCTGTGCCAGAGAGGGTGAAACAAGAATAATGTAAATTTATCATCATCAAAAAAATAATTCTAAACTCTGTATTACAGAATGTACCACATAGCTGAACAGTTAATTACATGCTGCCTTAAGTTTTGTTTAATTTGTTTTTTGTATGATAGGCTTAGCTCTCCAAATACATTGTTTAGAAGGCACAGTCCCAGCCAGAGCTTGGAAGTGTGAGGAGCTAGTGCTGGAAGTCCTCTCACTTCTCCTCTCCTGATATCTTCCACCACCCCCAGAAATACTCTTTATCCCCCTTCCCCAAGAGGGAAACTATGCTTCAGACCAGTGCAACTTTTCCAATTAGGCAAATCAGTTATAACTCCTACTTGATACTTACTTTCCTCTGTGACCTGTGTCAAGCTCCTTATCTCTTGGTTTCCTCAATTGTATATAACTAAAAACAGTTGGGAATATAGTCAGCACTAGAAGCCTCACTTCTTCGAGGCCCTGGGTGTCTATGAGGATTAAACACAGTGAGCTACTGAAATGGCTAATACAGTGCCTCAGTAGAGATAGTATGGCAAATGCTGCTCTTTTTTGCTCCTTATTCCCCACATCCATTAGCCAAATTCTACCTACACTTCACTTTACACTCACTGGGGCTTTTGTTTGGCTAACACTTCATAAATTACATCTGCAAATAAGAAATCTGTACTTTGAGATCAGGAAAGACTTTAGAAATGATCTACACTGGAATTTTTGAAGCAGTATTCTTCATTGGCTCAGGTTCCCGTGGGGCGTCTTGACAAATGCTGCAGAGTTGTGCAAGAAGCAGAGTGGGTAGGGCTCTGACCCTCAACCTCCTTTTATGTAAGGAATGCTACTTTTTATCAGTTTTAAATAATGAGATTTTCATGAGATTTTATTTGAGAATTCAAAGCAGTTCTGTCCTCCTCCACCACCAACACTTAAAAAGAAAAAGAATTTGAAATATAGCTTTGGGCAGTACTTCATTTTAAAGATAAGAAAAATTAGACCTAGAAAGGTTAGAGACTTAAGCTTTTGCCTTGCACCTTCTGCCCCGCTAAGGCTTTTATTTGTTCTGCCTACTCCACTGAGTTGCTGAACTTCCCTTCTTGAAGCATGTCCTTCCAACTTCTTTAAGACCACTTGACCAACCTCTGTGTCAGATTGCTCTCTCATGAGCCTGTTTAGTAAAGACGTAGTAAGTTTAAATTCTCCCAAAAGTTTCACAACTCCTTAGCATTAAAACCTTCCCATGAGTGTTGACATAATTTTAAGGTATTGATGATTGCCAAGACTCCAAGTTTTATTACCCAATGTATTTAGATTTCAAAAAGTAAGCAAATCTATAAAAATATTTTAAGAGAATTACTCAAGTTATAAATAAATATATGCTACTAAACATTCAAACAATGCAGAGATGTAAAGAATAAAACCCAGAAGTGTTCCTTCACCCCTTAGTAAGTAAAGGCTGACTAACTCCTCCCAACCTCCCAGTTAAGCCACTGTTAAAATTGTAACATACAGGTTTCCAGATATTATAATTCAATGTATTTATAGTCACATAGTTTTTGTTTTCCCCATATAAATAAAACCCAACTCCTCATACAGCTTTATGTTTTGATTTTTTTCTTCTGAAAACACAGACACAGTTTCAAGTTAGTGTATACATACTGATGCTCTTAAAATTCTTCACCTCATTTCCTTTGTATTTCCTGACATAAATGTCACTAAAAATGGGCAAATATATGGTTTCTCCTTTATTTTTGCCATTACGAATACTTTTGAAATGCATGTTTTTGTGTATACCTGCAATGTACACATTTGAAAGTATATCTCTTGAAATATCTGGAAAATTCTGTAGTCAATTTAAAAATTTGACAAGTGTAGACAAACTGCTCTACAATTTCTACATTAATTTATATTCAGACTGGTATGCTCGAACCAATACAGAAAAATTAAACTTTATTTTTTGACTTTTTATTATATTCTAAATTTATGTCTTTAAATTTTTCTCACCAGCAAGACTATAGTGGTTTATTATTTTATGTTTGTTTATTGGCAGTATTCAGTGCTTTTGTCTATGTTATTTCCATTTGTATTTTTCTGTACATAATCTATTTATATTGTACATTTTTCTATTTAGTTGTCTTTTTCTTATTGATTTATTGATTCTTTATATTATTTTACTGCTAAAAATCAACCCATGGCCTTGCACACATTTAGCATGCCCTCTACCACTGAGCCACACTTCTAGACTGTATATATTTTAATCCTTTTTTATACACTGCATATAATTTATATCAATTTTTAAAATATATGTTACCTATATTGTCCCTTAGTTTATTATTTAACTTTTAACTTTGTTATGGTCCATTTGATGACTCCTTTAATTTTCAGACAGCCAAATTTGGCCACGTTTTCCTTTATGGCTTCTGCAAGTCACTTCAACTCTTTTTTTCTAACCCAAATGCTTCTCTTCACCTTTCTTCCTGTCATTCTTGCCTAAAACGTTGTCCTGTCTCACAAGGACTACTGTGATAGTCTCATAATTGACCAGTCAACTTCTGGTCTTGCCTCTCCACAGCTCATTATTCATATTTCCTTAATTTAAAAATGTTTATCAGATATTAATGCTCATTTAAAATTCTTCAGTTGGCCTACATTACATTTAGGCAGCAATTCAAACTCCTTATTTTAGTTTACAAGGCCCTAAATGATCTTACCTACCTCTCAGACTTCCTCTTACATGGATACATGCTTCAGCTACATAAGCACTTAAGTTACTCAAACAAGCTAAATTTAGTCTTAGGTTATGGCCTTTGCACTAGTCTCCTGGAATAGAAAGCATTCCTTTCCCCTCTTTGAATGACTTACTTTTTCCTGCCATTCAAATCTTGATTTAATTTTAATGTCTTTAGAGAAGATTTTCCTTCAAAAATAGCTAAAGTCACACAGGATTATCACAACCAATTTTAATTTTCACAAGTCCACATATCACTATTTAGTACTCCTTTTCTTGGTCAATTGTTAGTTGAATGATTAATCTACTTATTTTGACATATATATGTAAAACCAGTCACTTACTTATTCATACACCCATCCACCCACCTATATACTTACCTTGTATTATTCATTAACTCGTTTATCCATTCATCCACCCATCCACCCATCCATCCATTCATTCATGTCTTCTCTTGGACCTTGTGACTAATATTTTTAAAAATTATTTACTGCCATCAAGGAATATATATGTATATATGTATATAAAATTGTAGAGTGGTTATATAATTTATCATCTAAACTGTGACACTTTTGAGAGTAAAGTGAATTATGCTGGGACAAGAGATGCAACTTGAGTTTATCTCAGGTGTGTGATTACTCAATTAACTGCCAGAAATTTCTTATAAAATTATAGAAGCTTTGTAACATTTAGTATTTGTTTCACAGCAATACATAAACAGAACACTTGTGGGTCAGTGCACAGAATAAGGAATCACGATACCTCTGCCCTTGGTTAGCCTTGAGACCTGCAAGGTATCAATTAAGTTTTCAGGAGGGGGTTGTCAAATTTCCTCATCTGTAACAAGAGGACAGATTTAACCTTCCAAAATCACAGAAATTGGTGAAAATCAAGTGAGAAAATGCTGTGAAAACACTTTGTGAAAGTGGATCTGAAATAAGTATGAAGAATTGCATAACTATAAATATAACTTTGAATCAATTTACATTTTTCCTAAGACCAAATAGGCTTAATGATTACCCTGGCAGAGCTGGCCTCATCCTGCAGGAAAGGTGATCCTGGCCCCATGCAACATGTACTATATCTCCAAACTGAAAACTACTCTCTGCGCTTGATAAATGACTGAAATTCATCCTTAGAAAGTCAAGATTTGTGTGGCTTCATTCAGAATTGAAGAAATACAGATGTGGCAGATGTGACGAGATAAAACTCAAACTGCTAGAGTAACTCACCCTTGTTGAGGTTTTCCTTTACAACTCAAGGTCACCACATTAAAAATAATTGAAACTGCAAGTGGAGAGCTGCTTACTGAGTTACTCTAAGACAGTGGTTAAAATGGTTTAAATCTCCAATGTGAAGTGCCAAAGCCATCAACAAGTAAGCCAAGTTCACCTATTTCCATGCAACCCAAGTCCCTTAGGGTTAGATAAAATGTTTAACCTTTGGAAGAACACTCAGAGAGGGGATCTGACTCTCAGTATTCCTGTTCTTGTTTTGTGTGTGTGTGTGTGTGTGTGTGTGTGTGTGTTTCCAAATCTAAGAAAAGGATGTGTTTATACAGAAAATGAAAAGATTCGAACTTCCTGATATTTTTCAGCACTGAGGATGGAACCTATGGCTTCCTGCAGCCAAGGCAAGTACTCTGCCACTGAGCTACCAGCCTTTATTATTATTTTTATTATTATTATTATTATTTTTAAATTTTGAAATAGGGTCTCACTAAGTTGCGCTGACCTCAAATTTGCCATCCTCCAGGCTGGGGCTCAGTGGTGCTGCTGCCTGCCTTGCAAGCTCAAGGTCCTGAGTTTGATCCCTGGTACCAAAAAAAAAAAAAAAATTGCCATCTTCCGACCTCAGCCTCCTCTGGAGTGGGACCGCAGGTGTGTGCCATGAGGTTCAACTTCCTGTTTTTTATGCCTTAGTTGTCTGCAAAACCAATCCCTGCTCAATTCTTTTTTTTAATTAATTCTCTATCTAAAACAATCTAAGCATCCCTTTCAGTTATCTGTCTAGTATTGTATTCAACAATTTTATAGCTGTAAATAGGCAAGTGAAAAAAACAGGATATGATACTTGAGGACAGTATAAGCTACCAGAAAGAACATTTGCTTTTATTAAGACCTTAGTTCAAATCTTATTACGCATGACTAGAAGCATTAACTTGATCTATCTACCTAAACCTTCTGAAGCTTAGAAATAGAGTAAATAGGAAAAATAATACTTCCTTATGTTGTTGTGAGGAGTAAATGGTCCCTCATGTTTGGGGAAACCAAAATCATGTTAACACTTTTATCCCAATTTTCAATTCTCCTGGAGTAAATCCTACAAACATTGCTGCTGAATACTCAATACACAAAAAATTTGGAGTAAAATGGTCATTTTAGCCCATGCCTTCAGCACCTTGCTCTATGAGCTTCAAGCTGGAAATTAGAAATACTTTTCTGTCTGTAATCCTATTTTCTTCTTTCTTTCCCAATCTACCTTTCTGCTCAAGTTCATAACGTAACAACCTCTTATTTGTATTCAAATAAACCCATGGAATAGATTTGGGGATTGGCATATCTTCCAGTTCTCAGGCACAGCCAAACCCTAAGTTCTGATTTGGGCTTATAAGGGTACCTGGAACACAAGGGTCTCTCACATTATATGATCTCATTTACCCTAAGAGAGGCTAAGTGTCACATCAAAGATCACAGTCAGGATTCTAACTCAAGTCCTGTGACACCATGGAGCCTCTTCTATGTGCAATAGTTATAGCTAAGCTTTAGAGTTAAATTGCTTCACCTCAAAGCTGAAATCAGCTACCCTCTCCTTCATGACTTTGGACAACTCTATGTTATGACTGGAGATTCAAAGTCTGATTTTTTTCTAGGGTAGCAGCTGCCTTCCATGTTACAGACTTCTAAAGGTCACCCTGCAAAATCTGCAATGCCTTCCTACTGAGCAGGAAAAATCACCTTACTATTTTTCACTCTTGGCAAATATGTGAGTGTACTTTTGCTGAGTAAATAAAAAATAATAGTTCTTTGTGTTTAATTTCTATTGCGTATTCATAATTTCCATTTGTGGGCAGAGCCATGGTTTAAATTAAGCCTACCTTGTAGGATATCAGATTCAATATTTTCCTTTTCCTTTTACAGTTTGTTAAAGTCCTGGATATTTCTTGAGAACCTTGACAGAGACAGGTGGATAGTGATGTCACACACATATGTACAAAAAAAATCCAATATTTTTTTTAGTTTCCTGTACAGAGAGCAGCCAATCTGGCTTCCAGATTAATGCAGTTAGTGTTCATGGGAGTCAGCCTAGATTGCCCAGACAGCTGATTCCTATGACATAGAAATCAGAAAACTGTTGGATTGAAAATCAGTATAATGTTGATTTCCAGCCAAGAAACACATACTTGACTTGTGCAGTCAAAAGAGAAGCATATTCGGTTAAAATCATCCTTCAGAGCCCTTTTATTATGGAGGCTGAAGGCTTCCCTAAGCCTCAGCCAAACATTTTTTAACTCTTTTTAGGGGCTAGTCTGCAGGTGCAGAAAACTGTCAGAAGCTCTTGGCTTTACCCTGGAGTCTGCTGAGGAGACAGTAAAGTCACAGCCACATTATTTTGTGTAATGATAAGCGGGATTCTTGTGAGTGGAAAGATCAGATAACTATTAAGTTTTAGCCAGGATTTTTATTATTAGATATGTTTGAGAGAAAAATGTCTCCTGAAGAATTCCCTTGTGTCCTTCTTCATTGTCCTGCTTTAGATTTTACTTTATTTCTATGTCCTTTTATACCTTTTCGTAGACATTGAAACCTAAGTGAAACTTCTATGAAAAACCATAACTACCATTCTGCCTTACTATTCCTAAATCACAGGTAGACCAAAAAGTAAATATTTATTTAAGACACAGCTAAATGAAAGGGATTGCTTTTCTTTTTAAAATTCAAAGGAATAGATTCTAAATGAAACAACTTTTTTAAAAATGGGGAACATTAAAGTATTCTCAGAAATTAACCAACTAAAACTAAAGATTTTAAAATTCCAAGGTCTGCAGTGGAAGGGAGAGATTGGGATCACTACCTAGGAGAGGCATTTATTTCCTGAGATATTGGGCAGATTATTAAGATTTTTTGTAGTCATGGCTTAGTTCTTGCTAGTCTTTACTCCCTTCCCCCCTTATCTTCAGAAAAGTGATTATTTGAACTTGGGCTGGCTCCTGTACTCTCCTGGCACTGTTTTAGCAGCAAGGGCTGGTAGAACCTAGAAAGTCCTCAGAATAGCTAGGAAACCCTTAGCCAATCAAGTCATTGTTGTGTGTGCTTCTATTAGCTCCTGAAGCTTTATAAAGCAGGTAGATGCAGCTCCAGTTTTCTGGAAAAAGAAAGAAAAAAATCTATGACTTTCAAAAGATATTGTAGAATAACTCTCTCCCTTATGGTTGGATTACTTAAAATAATTACTGTAATACCTACACTTGCTTTCTCTAAGGAGAATTTAATCATTGGTAGTTGGCAGAAATAAGCCTCAGGACTATTCTGCACTCCGAAATTTGCAGGGACACAAGACTCTCAATCCAGCCTGACATTTCCATTAGAGTTCAAATAATTGATAGCCAAGCAGCTCACATTAGAGCCCTCTAGCCTCAATTAAATGTGACAGAGAATTAGTCCTGACACTTCAGGGGACAGAGATTCTCCATCCCCACCCCATCTCTCTATATCAAAGTCCCAGTGTTGTCATCTATATTGATTTTAGTTAAATTTGTGCCGGGGGAAGGATTTTCATTTTATTTTTTATTTTTTTTTAGTACCGGGGGATCGAACTTGGGTCCTTGTGCTTGCGCAGCAGGCGGCTAAACCACTGAGCTAAATCCCCGGCCCTGGGATTTTCATTTTAAAATAACAATAATAACTGGTTGAATGCTTACTGTGCCTGATATTGTGGTAAGCAATGTATATATTAACTTATTTAATTCTTTTTTTTTTTTTTTTGGTATCGGGGATTGAACTTGGGTCCTTGCGCTTGCGCAGCAGGCAGCGAAACCACTGAGCTAAATCCCCGGCCCCTACTTATTTAATTCTTTAGCACAACCTCACGAAGAAGGTACTTTTTGTTTCCACTTTGCACAAGAAGAAAGTAGAAGCATAATGTTTTTCATTCCCTGAGGTGTGTGCTTTGTGATGGCCTGGCTTGTTTTGTTCACTGATGTAGTCTCAGAATCTAGAAGAATGTTTTCCTGGATAAATACTTGCAGAGTGAATATATGCGTGCATTCATCGATGAACGAATGCATAGACAATTTCAAGATCACATAGCCAACTGTGACCCAACTGGCTGTTTAACCCAGATGCCTATGCCCTTTGTGGTCTCAGCACTCAAATGATTCAGGGAATGTCCCTGCACTGTGACACATCACTCTTTACAGAAGACAAAGGCACAGCTGCTTTCTCATTGTTACAGCCTTTGTGAAATCATTGGTTCCAGCAGGATGAGATTTAGTTTCTCCTGGGTTGTCACTGCTACTTGTTTAGCTTGATATAAACAGACTGGTGGACTGGGGTAATGGAACCTGATAGAGTGTTTAACAATCTACTCCAATTCTATAATCTGTAAAATAGAAATAATTACATTAACTTCATCTGAGTGTTCTCAGGATTAAATAGAATATAAATATATATCATCTAGCATCAATGCCTTACAAATACTAGGCATTCAGTCATAGTTTATCCTTCTCTTCCCTCACTGAATATGAAGCTCTGTCACTCATCTTTGGAAAAGTGATAGTACTCTCTGCTCTCTTTATTTCAAGTATGATGTAGAGGGGAAAAACCCTCTGAACAAGGATGTAGAGAATGAAAATCTACCCAGTTTGTACTGACTGTTCCCCTGCAGGTAAAATGTTCTCCTGCAGATATTTTTCAGCACGTATGTTAACACTCTGAAATAATTCCGGCATTTGTGGATATGGGGAACAAAAGCCAAACCAACTGGAGGATTGTGGATGCTGGACCAGAGCCTAGTTAAATAGGTTATGAAATGCTGTAGGTAGTGTGTAGCTGTTTTGAGGTTAAGGAAGGTGGCCTTTTCAGAATTTTATTAAGAGGAGGGATTAGAATTAAATATTACAAAGGACTCAAATTTTCTGGATTAAATGTACATATGGAGATAAAAATACTTGTCTGAAAATATCCCTTACAGAAAAAAAAGAGAGTGGTTTTCTAAGTGTAATTGAAATACTTTTGCACTCTTTTCTTGAATGCAACATCTGAAATTTTGCTGGACTGAAGGAGGGAAAGTGTGGGGGAGAAGCCAGATGGGGAGCACAGAAGCAGTGTCCAGGAGCTCACTTGGAAGGTGGAGTCATCTGGGTTGGAGGCCTTGGGTATGATGCTCACTTCAGCTGAGCCTTGCAACAGAAGACTTCTTGAAATAAGCTTTTAAAAAGTGGAAAAAAGAGAAAGGAGAGAGGGAGGAAAAGAGGGAGGGAGCAAAGAAGGGAAGAAGGAAGAAAAGAAGGAAGGCAGGGAGGGAGGGAAGGAGTGATGGAGGGAAGAAAGGAAAGGAGTGAAAGAGGGAAGAAAGGATATGTGTGTTAAAAAACCTGCAGAAGAGACCTTCACAGACAGGACTGCTGAGAGCCTGAGTTTAAGAGCTTCCACTTAATAAGCTTATAGTGCAGTGATGGCAAATCTATGGCATGTGAGCCACAGCCAGCTGTTTGTTATCATTGAAAGCTCTGAAAGGTTCACGGTCACATTATAATGTGTTGCTCTGAGCTCACAGTGTATTGAAGTCTAAATTCAGAATGAATGTTATATCCCAAATAGGACTCATTGAAGTCTAAATTCAGAATGAATGTTATATCCCAAATAGGACTCTTAGCCAGAGCTGAAGCAAATTTCTGCAGACTTGGAAGCAAGCTTTCCCCCCAGAAACTTTGCTGTTTCTTCAACTACTGGTCATCTAAAGGCTTAGCACTGATGCTTTTTCTGTAGAATGTCTTAAAGATTTGAACAACTGACAAAGACCCAATTCAAAAATGGGCATCTGAAATGAGTAGGCATTTCTCAGACAAAGAAGTAAAAGCAGCAAATAAACATATGAAAAAATGTTCAACATCACTGGTCATTCAAGAGATGCAGGTGAAAACAACACTGAGATTCCACCTCATCCTAGAAAGAATGGCTGCTATCATAAAATCAATCAATAACAAATGCTGGCAGGGGTGTGGGGAGAAAGGAACCCTTCTCCATTGTTGGTGGGAGTGCAGACTGTTGCAACCACTGTGGAGATCAGTATGGAGATACCTCAAAGAACTAGGACTAGAGGTCCCATTTGACCCAGCTATTCCCCTGCTGAGTATCTTCCCCAAAGAATCATACCAGAGCGATATATGTGCACCCATGTTTATAGCGGCACTGTTTGTAATAGATAAAGCTTGGAAACAGCCCAAGTGCCCATCAACTGGAGACTGGATAAAGAAGATGTGGGTTTTTTTAATAAAATGGAGTATGACTCAGCCATAAATAATGAGAAACTAGAGACATTTATAGCTAAATGGATGGATATTGAGGCCATGTTCTTAAGTGAAATAAATAGGACTCACATGGCTTTCTAATGTGGCCCTGCAGGAATTCAAAGCAGACAAGAAAACAGGATTTCACATTTGCTTTCTCTTTAAACTCTTATTCCTAAATCTGGCTTTATTATCTTGTGTTTTAAGAATACATTCCACTAAAGGCCTTCTTTCATGTGTAAATACCAAATAGTTTCTCTAGTGTGAGAAACTGAAAGTGTAAATAAGGATTAAAATGATTAAAATGAATAGTTGATAATTTGAAATAGGAAGAAAAGGTCCAAAGCGGTAGGGGAAATGGGAGAAGAAGGGGAAAGGAAAGAAGGGAAAGGAAAAATTAGTAAAAAAGAAAAAAATGGAAACAAAGTCTATGTAAATAGGGAAGGGTGGAGGGCATGAAGGGCGCACAAGTAATGGGGAAAAAATAAGAACCAAGATACATCATGTACAGGTACAAGCACCCAATGATATGTGTAAATGTATTGTATACATAAAATGTACCAATAAAAGAATTTAAGAAAAAAAAAAAGAAACAAGCTGTATTATGCACATATTTCCCAAGATGACTGTAAACTGCTAACAGGTACTAATAAAAAAATGTCATATAAACTTCACAAAAAGAAAACCATGTGAGGAGGCATGTTGGCTATGTTTGTATCTTATTTCCATGGCTACTTCACATGTTTTTCTTTTGGCTGTCATCTTCTTTTATTCTTTTCTTTATTTTTTTTCTTATTCTTGCTATTTTAATTCCCATTTTGTTAAATTCTGTTCCCATCTTTTCTCCTTTTTTTCTTTTTAATTTATTACTACAAGATTTTATGAGTGATAGATTTAATGACGCCCTTCTTCCCCACTCCTCCAAGTATTAAATGCAGGAGACTTTCATTTGAGAGTTAAATTAAGAGGTTATTTCCCTAAAAATTTTTCTCAAACTTTGCAATACTCTTTGAGATAATCTGATAAAATTAGGCTGTAGCGAAATGAAGGCTGCTCGTTTCAGCATGGGAGATCTTCATAGATCCCAAGCAAGATAAAATAAATTTGCCTTCAGTTAGTATCATAATAACCATAAAGAATATTGATATAAAATTTATAGATGACTCAACTTCTTTCTGTGAAAATAATAGCTGACTAAATTATCAACTCAGTATCTTCATAATATGATAACGTAGCTTTATAGGAATACCAAAGATCTTCCTATCATTCTTATCTCAGTCCTGAGTGCCTAAAATATCTTTAAATTAGTCATGCACAGCTAAACCAAAGCATTTAGTATTATATTTTCTTCCTTCTATAACATACTTAGGAAGTGACTAGAATGACAAATCCAGAATATAGGGTATACAATATGTCTTATTTTCTTGGTTACATTAATTTTGAGGGTTATACCTTTTCCTCTTTTCCAAGTAATCCTGTTAATATTTTCCTCATCATTTTGGCTTATTTATTACACAAACACCTACTGAATGCCTTCAAAGCAGGCATTCAAGCATATGCAGGGAATTAGAAATACAGTGAACCCACACAGCCAGGTCATTCCAGAGCTCAACATCTATGCATTTTTTAAAATCCCTTATTTCTTAACAGCCTCTTAATGACTATAAGAAGAAATGCTCATTCCCTGACTTGGATATTGATGCTTTCAAATGCTGCAATGTTAGGTTCCTAAATATAATGACTCCTATTTGAAGGCTGAAACAGTTGGGTTAATAAGAGTATTCCTTGAAATTAATAATGTATCAAGTTTTGTAAAGTATGCACAAGGTGTAAGTCATTAGATATATGATATTTTACAAGTAAAACCTACAAGCAATCTTTGATGAACCTATATATATTTTATTTTATTTTATTTTTAAACATATTTTTGAGGTAATGTCTAACTCAAAATAGAGATTATAATTTTCACATAATAAATGGATAGATGTTAAGCTTTTAGTTTTAGTGAATTTTGAGTATGCATACAATTATGTCATTGTATTAGTCACTTTTCTGTTGCTGGGACACCCACAACTTAAAGGAGAAGAGGTTTATTTTGGCTCATGGTTTTGATGGATCCAGGCCATTGTTGGCTGCCTCCAAGGCAGAAACAACATAGCAGAAAGGGAAAGCAGAGGAAAACTGCTCAGCTGGTGGCAACCAGGAAGCAGAGAAAGAAAGTGAAGCCAGGGACAAAACTAGCCTTCCAGCTAACACCCCAGTGACTCATGCCCTACCTCTGAATAATGAGACTTTTGGGGGACATTTTAGATCTAAACGATAACATTTTTCCCCTGACTGTCAGGATCATGTCATCTCATTATGCAACATGCATTTAGTCTATCTCTAAGAGTGGCCAAATCTTAGTAGTTCTGTACTGCTGAAAAGTCCAAGTCCAAAATTTCTTCTGAGATTCAAGGAAAACTCAGCTGAGAGGCCCTGTAAAAATCCAAACGAAAGTTAAATACTTGCAACATACAATGATACAGAGTAAACATTCCTTCCAAAAGTGAGGAGTAAAAGGAAAGAAAGGAATCAGACCAAAACTAGATGGAAACACAGCAGGGCAAACATTAAATCCTGTAGCTCTGTGTCTAGCACCTGGGGGAGGTTGTGGTGAGGTGTTAACTCCAAAGGGTTTGGGCAGCCCTGCCCCTGTGACCTGGCTGATTGCAGTTTACCTGGCCTCATTCTTAGGTCAGCTCTGCTCATTGCCTGCAGCCTTCCTGAGCAGACATTCCACATTTCTTGTATTTCCAAATTCCTCCACTGCACCTTCATCTTCACTCTCATAGCTTCTTTTGCATCATCCTTTCAGGAGCATATTGTATGGTCTCCCATGCCTTCCTCCAAAATCTAGGTGGAAGCCTCCATGATCTCACAGCTCTTATATTCTGCATACCTGAAAACCCAGCATCACATGGGTAACACCAAGGTTTGCAACTAGCTCAAGCAGTAGCCTGGCCCTCTTGGACGATGGCTGCAGCAGCCTCTGAGTGCCTAGATGGCTGAACTTGGGGATATACTTCCTTAGACAACTCTACATGAACAGAGTTCTCTGGGGCTCACTTATCAAAGAAAAGTCTTTCAAAAGAGTGACTGTGATGACAAATCTCTTTTACACCCTTGAGCCTATAATGGGTAGAGTCTGCTCATTTCCTGAGGTGGCCTCAAGGCATCTTTCCTATTGCCTCGAGCAGTACTTGGCTTCTTTTTAATTCTAATCTTTTCAGCAACCACACTATCCTTATCCCCAACTTCATAGATGTATCCTTTCTGGCCAAGCTACAAAATTTTCACATCTTTCAGTTTTGATTTTTGCCTTTTTTGTCCTTTTTTTCTCAATGTAGATCTGGCTAAAAGCCACCAGCAATAGTTGTGCCATAGCCTGTGCATTGGGCCACCTTGAAATTTCCTGTCTGATTAATTAGTCCATCACCTTTAAATTTTTATAAATACATATTTGCTATACATAATGATCACATTCCTCATAGGAGATTTGTACCTGTATATAATATATCTTAATTCTTTTTTCCCATTACCCTCTGTTCCCTTCTTCCCCTTCTCATTTACAAAAGCTTTGTTTCCATTTTTTCCCTTCCATTCTTCTTTTCAGCTATTTGTATATTGTCTTTTTTGTAGTATGTGATCAAGACATTGTCATTTAAAAATGTACTCATCTTTTCATTGTTGATTTTATGAATATCTTATCATTACACACATAAAACCTAAGTTAGAAACACTTATGTAAGTATTGTACCTAAGGCTTTGGCTTTTTCTCATGTATTCTCCTAAGTCTATTGCCATATCCTATTTATTTCCATAATTTATCTCAAAATAGTTTAGACTTTTTGAATAGAAAAACCCAAGAATTCAATATTTCCTGTATTTAATGTTGTAGGATCTTATCTCTCAGGCATAAATACAGGATGCCTTTGTAATTAAATAGAATAAGGGCCAGGGAGCATAAAATAAATTGAGGGATAAAATTTTAAATGTTTTCTTATACAAGACTGAAAGACTTTCTAAATGAAAGATGAGGTTGTAAGGAAATACACACAACTGTTGGCAGAAATCAGAAGACAATAGCCTGGGAGAGATATAGGGGAAGGGGAATGATTAGTGGAGCCATGCTGATGAAGAAGTTGGGTGGAGATTAACCAAGGAGTAAGAAGAAGGGTTCACTTTGGAAAGATATCTGACACTTTGCCTGAGATAGGTAGGGAGAGGAAGGATGTAAATACAGAAATACGTGAAGAGAGAAAAGAGAATTTGTGGGGTATTCTGTCAAATGACTTTCATCTGAGTAAAATACAAGGAAAAGTAACTCCAAAAGCAGAAAAAAACATGGATTATTCTTAGAGCTTGAGGATCATAGATTGTAGAGGAAGTATGAAGAAATGAGAGAAAGGACTGTGAACCAGAAAGTGAGGATAGTGATTGGTAAGGTGACCCATTCACAAGCTGGCCAAACCACCTGTAATAGCTCTCAATCAGAGAAGGAGAGGAGAGGAATTGTGTAGAGTTGAGTATTGAAAGGTAGACAAAGTAATTGGACAGGTGGTGAGGAATCTCAGGTGCAGGAAAGATCACCACTGAAATGAGAGTTCAGTGTCAGAGGGCAACTGATAGAATGCAAGAGTATGGAGTTCCTGAAAGCATATGTATTAAATGATGTTACAATTGTCTGATTATAAGCAACCATATGACTTGAAGCCCTATTTCTTTTTTAATAAGAATTTTTGTGCAGATATGGCTGACCTAATTTTAGCCTGAGGTTGTGAACATTCTAATTTTCACAAAAAGTTTCAGAAATACACCTTAGAAACATACCAGAAAATTTGTTCTAGAGTCCTATGAATTTCTCTCTATTCTCCCATAAACAGGTCCATTGATTTTGTAAACATTCCATCAAATGTGCCATATGAAAGTGATTCCTTCCTATTGGTCATCTAATTCTTTTCTTTTTGAAAAATTCTTCTTTAGTATTTACCCTGTTCTATTTAGTGCTGCTGGGCTTAGCTATTAAACTTACTTTTGCTTCAGTACAGCTTTACATGTCTTATAGAAAATGAAATGCTAAAAATGTAGGAAGTGAAAGAGGGACAAAGAGAGCAAGAGCAAGAAAGAGATCTAAGATTCATATGAGGCTCTAGATTGCTAGCATACCTCATGGCCCTACTAGGGAGTAGAGAAGGATCATTTTTAAACCTTGGTTTCTTTTCTATTCTTCACATCTTCATGTCTTAACTAAAATTTTCCAATAGTTGTTGAGTAAATTACATCACCTGTTGCAGATTCTAAGTGTTCTTCCATTTTTTTCAATAAATGGTCTCAATTATTCTTTTTTTTTTTGTACTGGAGATCAAACTCAGGACCTTGTGCTTCCAAGGCAGGTGGCAGAACCACTGAGGTAAATCCCCAGCCCTCAATTATTCTGCTAAAACAAAGTCTCTTGTGAAGATCAATTTAATAAGAAAAGCAAGAGTAAATTGAGCTTTAGTTTTCACTTGGTTCCAATTTGACCCTTCAGTCCGATTATCCTTTAATAATAGCTATGTCAATTCACTACAAATATTAATAGTGTCTCTGAATGAGTGTTTAACATAAGAATTACAACTGACTTGATTACATGGACAAGTAGTCCCTCTACTCAGGCAATGGTTTATTGCCACATTTTCCATCCTAATTTCTGTTTGGCATTGGACAAGTGGTTTGTCAGTTGTATCAGATTTTAGAATTTTGGAATCCTTTTGGTGTCCATTATTATCTATTATCTATGATTATCCTCTCGAGTCTATTATTATACTTCTGCATCCATTATTTTTTTCTTTAAATTGTTTCAGACTGTATGGAAAAAAGAAATGGTCCACCCTTTCCTCTCACACCACACAATCAACCTATCAGACTTCTGTGACCTCAAAAATGTGGGGATTTCTCTTCGTTAGCAAGCAAGTACTCACCAACTAGACACCAGCAGGGCATCTCTAATTCAGTTTACTTCCAACACTAGCTACCTGGAGGTAACACCAGATTCCACAGGTTGTGGATTTAAGTCTCCAACACTTTCTTTTTTTTTTTGGTACTGGGAATCAAACTTGGGACCTTGCACTTGAGGGGCAGGCAGTGGAACCACTGAGCTAAATCCCTGGCCCTCCAACACTTCTTCTTCACCTCAGAGGCCAATTGAATCCCCAGGTTGTTTTACATGAGCTTTTGATTGGTTGATTATAAGTCAGGGTTCTCAAAATGCACTCCTCAGGTTTGGCAAATTTATTTGAGCAGCTCACAGAACCCAGAGAAACATGTTTATTGTTTTATTATAGAGGATGTTACAGATGAAGAGATGTATAGGGCAAGGTATGGAGAAAGGATGCAGAACTTTCATGCCCTCTCTAGCAGCCCTCACCCTCCAGGAACCTGCACATATTCAGCTAGTCAGAAGTTCCCAAATTCTCTTGTTTTGGAGGGTGGTGGTGGTGGTTATGGAGACTTTCTTGTGTAAGCATTATAGAAGCATGGACAAAAAGGTATGATCTAATGTTAGTAGGTTGAGTGAGGAAACTCAGCAAGGCTTGTCTGTTCAGATTCTTCAGCACTCCTTCCTCACATCTAGGGGAAAGGACCACCTCTGAAATGGAGGTCTTACCACTTAGTATCAGATAAGGTAGGTCAGATAAGATAGAAAGGTGGGGGAAAATTAGAATTTCTTATTTTTAATTTCATTTTTATTCGTATTCATTTGTAGTATATAATGATTACATTCATCATGAGGAGTTTGTACATACATTTTTTTTCTTTTTTTAAATTTTATTTTATTGGCACATTTTAGGTATACAATATAATGACATTCATCATTCGAAATTTGCACCTTTACATAATCTCTCTTGGTTCTTATTTTTCCCCCTTCCCCTGTCCTCCCTTCAACCCCTCCATCCCTCCCTATTTACAAAGACTTTTTTTCCATTTTTTAATTTTCTCATATTAATTCCATTCCTTTCCCCCACCCTCCCACTTCCCCTTCCCCTTTGCCCCTTTTCTTCCCATTTCACATTATCTATTATACCTTTATGTCCTTATTTACACTTTCGGTTTCTCATACTAGGAAAACTTTAGGATTTACACATGTGCGTCCTATTTCACTTAAGAGTATCACCTCAATGTGCATGCATTTAGTTATAAATGTCTCTAATTTCTCCTTTTTTATGGCTGAGTAGTACTCCATTTTATTTTTTTAAAAACCTACATTTTCTTTATCCACTCTCCAGTTGATGGGCACTTGGGCTGTTTCCAAGTTTTAGCTATTACAAACTGTGCTGCTATGAACATGGGTGCACATATATCACTGTGGTATAATTCTTTTAATTCTTTTGGGAAGATACCCAACAGGGAATATCTGGGTCAAATGGGACTTCCAGTCCTAGTTCTTTGAGGTATCTGCATACTGATTTCCACAGTGGTTCCACCAGTCTACACTCCCACCAGCAGAGGAGCAGTGTTCCTCTTTCCCCACAGCCCCACCAGCATTTGTTATTGGTGGATTTCATGATAGCAGCCATTCTTTCTGGGGTGAGGTAGAATCTCAGTGTTGTTTTCATTTGCATCTCTTGAATGACCAGTGATGTTGAACATTTTTTCATGTATTTATTTGCTATTTCTACTTCTTTGTCTGAGAAATGTCTGTTCATTTCAGATGCCCATTTTTGGGTTGGATCTTTAAATTGGGGGGTCTGATTTTTTAAGTTCTTTATAGATTCAAGATAGTAGACCTTTGTCTGAGGAATAGCAGGTGAACATTTTTTCCCACATTGTGAATTGTCTCTTCACACTGTTGGTGGTTTCTCTTGATGTGCAGAAGCTTTTCAACAAGTGATCCCACTTGTTGATTGTTTGTGCTAATTCACAGACAACTGAGGTTTTGCTCATATTATCTTTTCCTACACCAATATCTTCCAGAGTTCTACCTAATCTCTATTCCAGCTGGTTCGGCATTTCTGTTTTAATATTTAGATCTTTAATCCATTTTGATTTTAGTTTAGTGCATGGTGAGAGATATAGGTCTAGTTTTAATCTTTGGCAAGTTGAAGTTTTTCCAGCACCATTTATTAAAGAGGCTATCTTTCCTCCAGTGAGGGTGTTTGGCTCCTTTATTGAAGATGAGATGCCTGAGTGTGTCTGGAGTTGTTTCTGCATCTTCTAATCTGTTCCACTGGTCCTCAGGTCTGTTTCTTTGCCAGTACCATGCTGTTTATAATCACAGTAGATTTGTAGCATAGTTTCCAGTTGGGGATTGTGATACCTCCTGCCATGTCTCTGTTACCTAGAATTGCTTTTGCTTTTCTGGGTCTCTTCTTGTTCCAAATGAATTTTTGGATTGTTTTCTCAAGGTCCATGAAATATGCTGCTGGGATTTCAATTGGGATTGCATTGAATCTATATAGCAGTTTTGGAAGTATGGCCATTTCCACTATGTTGATCCTTCCTACCCAGGAGCAGGGGATGTCTGTCCATTTTCAGAGTGCTATAGTTTTCAGAGAAGAGAGCTTTGATTTCTTTTGTTAGGTTGATTCTTAGGTATTTCAGTTTTTTGGATGCTATTGTGAAAGGAATTATTTGCCCTATTTCTCTCTCAGTGAGTCTGTTATTTGTGTACAGAAAAGCTATTGATTTTTGTGTGTTGACTTTGTATCCAGCGACTTGACTGAATTTGCTTATTAAGTCTAGAAGACTTTTGGTGGAGTTCTTGGGGTTTTCTATGTAGAGTATCATGTCATCTGCAAATAACGACAATTTGACTTCTTCCTTACCTATCTTTATTCCTTTTATTTCTTTCTCTTGTCTAATTGCCATGGCTAATGTTTCCAGAACTATATTGAACAAGAGTGGTGATAGTGGACATCCTTGTCTTGTTTCTGATTTTAATGTGAAGGATTTCAGTTTTTGACCATTTAGTATGATATTTGCTGTTGATTTTTCATAGATAGCTTTTGTCAGATTGAGGTAGAGACTATCTATTCCAATTTTTTGTAGGGTTTTTATCATAAATGCATGTTGAATTTTGTCAAATGCTTTTTCTGCGTCTATTGAGATGACCATCTGGTTTTTGTCCTTGGCTCTATTGATATACTGTATTACATTTATTGATTTGCATATGTTGAACCATCCCTGCATCCCTGGAATGAATCTCACTTGGTCAGGGTGTATGATCTTCTTGATGATCTTCTGCATTCTATTTGCCATTATCTTATTAAGGATTTTTGCATCTATGTTCATTAGTGAGATTGGCTTATACTTCTCTTTTTCAGTTGGGTCTTTCTCTGCTTTGGGGATCAAGGTGATGCTTGCTTCCAGGAAAGAAAAGTTTATACAAGGGAGGAAATTATAAAGATCACAGCACAAATCAATTCAATGGAGACTAACTGAACAATACAAAAAATAATGAAGTGAAGAGTTGGCTCTTCGAAAGATTAAACAAAATTGACAAACTCTTGACCAACCTTATCAAAAAAAGAAAAGGAAAGAAAAGGCCCAAATCCATGCAATTAGGAATGAAAAGGATGAAATTACAACAGACCCAGCAGAAATCCAGGCGATCATCAATACCTGCTTTGAGAACCTATACACCAATAAAATGGAAAACACAGAAGAGATGGATAGATTCCTAGATACGTATGAATTACCAAAGTTGAATGAAGAAGACCTAAAAATTCTACACAACCCAATATCAATCAATGAAATTGAAAATGTAATTAAAAACTTACAACTAAGAAAAGCCCAGGTCCTGATGGCTTCACTGCTGAATTCTACAAGACATTTAGAGAGGAACTGCTGCCACTACTGTTTAAACTTTTCATTAAATTGAAAGGGAAGCAATACTCCCAAATTCATTCCTACATTATACCTTTTAATCTGTTTGTGTTACCCTTGTCTTCCTTTCCCCTTCCTCCATCTCTTGGTCTCTTTCACAGTTAGAATTTCTATGACCCACCTTGGAAAGGGTTATAAACCAGGAACAATGGGGATGAAATCTAGAAGACAATGGGCCAGTCTCCTAATTTCCAGGGAATGGTGTACTCTTGGGAACTAATAACAGTAAGGGGAAATGCAAGATCTAAATGTCACTGCTCATAAGATTGTAAGCATATGGCAGAAGAGGTAAGACATGTGTGTATAAAGATAACTAACAGATTAAGTGTCTAATGGCTGTTTTTAGCAATTTTTGCTATAAGAATTTATGAACAGGAGATATCAGTGTAGTTTGAAGCCCTTGGGAAAGATTGAAAGGCTTGAAGACTGGAAGGAAAGTGGGACTTTGTAAGGAAAACAGAAGTAGAAAGGACAGCCCAGGTGGAAGGCATTGTACAAGGAGACACAGAGGTGGAAAGGCCCATAGGTACTTGGAAGAGATGGAAGTGTGGTTAGAGAGCAAGGTTTGACATGAGATTGGAAATCCTGGGTGGGATAAGTGGTGGTGGATCTTGAATATTAAGTCCAAATATTTTGTTATATGGGATGTAGAAAGGTACATTTAAGGAGGAGAGAAATATAAATTTAAATCTATTCAGGATTTGATTACCTGATAAAAGATTTCTATTTATTATCTTCCTTGTATTAAAATTTTAATTTACTAGATATCCTTAAACTATATTCTTCTCATGCTAGAACAACATAGATGCATTTCTGAATCCATCACCCATTTTTTAAAGGGAACATTCACTATTCATTACATTTTAGCCATGATTTAGTTCCTTGAGAAGGCAGGCTATCCTTTCCTTTACTGTTGGAGAAGTTCAGATAAGAACTTTAGACTTAACTCCTAGTTATTAAGTTGCCTCAGCAAGTCAGTGGCTATGAGGCATTAACCATAGGATCCTAATGCCATTCATTTATTTGCTGAGGATCAAATCTAGGGCATAGCGTATGAGAGATAAACACTCTAACACTGAACTCTACCCCCAGCCTCTTAATGTCCCATAGTTTTCATTTATTATTTTCCTAAACAAAACATTTTTAGATTTGACAACCTTTATTGGAAAGGGACAGGCTAGTTTTCTTTTGGTAGTGTAAAATGATTACCAGAGAGATGATACTAGTAAAACTCAGATAGCCCTACTGAGAACTGTTTATGCCTTAGAAAAACAGATATGTCTGAAGATGATTGTTCATGGGAATAGAGGGGCAGCAAAAATGACCACATATACTCTTTTGGACCTGCTCTGTTTTCGAGTGACTTGATATGGGGAGTCACAGAGATAAGCAACCTCTGGGGCTCAGCTAGAGAAAGCGTCCCTTTTATTTTGACCAGCCCCATATAAACCAGGTCATTGCATGTTGTATTCATGGCTTTACAAAGCCCTGCTTTCATTCTAACCAGAAGCTGATCTCTATTCAAGACCTTTGTTGTTGGTGGCCACTGAATAAAAGGACAGGGATCTGATGTTGTCTGGGCCAGGATGGGCAGAACTGTGAAATAGAAGCTGCTCGGTTTCAAAACAGGGACCTGTTCCAGGCTGTGCAGTGCCCCTTGCTTCTGTATCTCCCAGTTTCTTCTAGCTAATAGGTCCCTAAAAAATGATGAGGGTGTGACCCACCTATGTCATCTTGTTGAATTGAATCTTGGGCATTTAAATTAGTATGCTATGTAGTATCTAATACTCCTGTCCCTTAGGCATATAGTAAATTTTTTGTTCCTTTCCCCTGATAAATAGAAATACAAAATACTATGCTGTAAAACAGAGGCATTATATTTGAATAGTTTGCCTTTCATTACAGGACAAATTGTCTTATATAAAAAAGCCACCTAGTGGCCAGGGATTTTGTTCAGTGGCACTGTACCCGCCTGGCAAGTGCAAGGTCCTAAGTTCGATTCCCAGTACCCCCAAAAATAAATAAATAAATATTAAAAAGCCACCTTTGCATTCATAGTTGATTTGTCACTAGAATTTCAGAGCTGACTTGGATTTTACAGATTATCTAATCACCCCATTGCACAAACAACAAAATTAAAGTTCAGAGATATCAACAAATAAGGTTACAAACCCACTGTCCTGGAGATTTCCTAGTGAGCAGTGCTAAAATAGGGAAAGTCCCAGAAAAATGAGGATAAATGATCATGCCAACAATCATTTAAGTAACTCAAGGTATCAAAGCAGTTATCAACACACTGTAGGTGAAAGCCTTCTAGTACAGTACAGCATTACACAAACAAAATATTTCTTCACTTATGAGGCACATGTTAAGATTCAAGAATATTGTAGCTGTAATGGACAGGACATGCCTGTAATCCTGGCTACTCAGAAGGCCAAGGCAGGAGGATCACAAATGTGAGGCCAGCCTGGGCAGCATAGCAAGACCCTGCTTATAAAATGAAAAGGACTGGGGATATATCTCAGTGTGAGTGCCCCAGGTTCAATCTCCAGTACCAAACACAAACGAGACTACACAAGAATATTGTAATGGTCAATTTGAGTTTATGTTTGATGTTTATGAAAGTTTTCTCCTGTTTCTGATTTGGACTATCTTATCTCTAAGAACTCAGCATTGGAACATACATTTTTAATGTAATTTAAATTTAATAAGGATGGTAGGCTACTTCTGTCCTTAGTGGAAGAGAAAAAAATCGATGAAATAAACTGAGGCTAGCCAAAGAAAGCATTTGTTCTGGAAATTAGGACAGGGCCATAGCTATTGGGTCTATACTTGGATAAAAGGTACAAGGCAACGAACAGGAATTTTGTATTAATAAAACTTGGATGTAGGGTGTGGCTTAGTGGTAGGGTACTTGCTTAGCATGTACAAATGGTCCTGGGTTCACGAATTTGATCCTCATATCCCTAACCCCCAGCACCTCTGAAAAAATTGGGACAATAAACCCATGTATTTATTAATAATTTTTTTCACTTAAAAATTTTGTGGGTGTAGTCATAAAGCATTGGTGTCAATTGACATTTGTAGCTTTCAAATTTCCTCATTACTTTACAGGTATGACACAGGCAGCTCTTTGTAATTTCTTGTTTTAAAGGTAAAATGCAGGCTGATAAAACCTACTGAACTTGGGCTAAGGGTGGTCTTTTAAAAAATCTAGTCTTAAGTATTGATGAGTCACTGGATTTCACTTAATCACAATTTTTTTCTTCTTTTCTTTTTTTTTTTTTTGAGACAAGGTCTTGGTATGCAGCTCAAGCAGCCTTGAACTTACTCTGTAACCCAGGCTATCCTCAAGCTTGTGGCCACCCTCCTGCTCCAGGCTCCTGAGTGCTGGGATTACAGGTATGTGCCACTACATCTGGCTGCATGATTTTCTTTTATGCTACATGCTGCCTTGGGGCAAACTCACCCTCATCCACAACTTCCTCTGTTTATCATGTGGTCAGCCAATGTACTGTGTGCCTGCTACTACACCTCCCACCTATGCCCACAGGTGGCATGGTTGACTTGTCCTGACTCATTCCTGTTCTATCTTGTCCTGGCCTCATAGTGCTTCTCACCATATGTCTCCAATCTAACACTACACACAGATCCCAGTCAATACCAAAGACAAAACCTATTTTTGGACCCACAATTAATTACTCTTAGAAGTAAATTAACCCCAAAGTTATGTATCTAATTTGGACCTCCTCCACACTGCCTACATGAATGTCTGATAGCCCATGTAGAACCTCCTTCTAGATGACTTACGGATTCCCCATTTTCAGCACATCCAAACATGAAGTCCTGCTCTTTACTCTCCAGATTGGCTTATCCCTGGTTTTACTGACTTCTGATATTCAGTTAGTTACTAGAGCCTGTACTTTATTCATTCTAAAAATCTCTAGAATCCTTCTGCCTTCTATCCTTGCTGCTACCACTGCTTTATTTGGGCTCTTACAAAGTGTGCTGCTGGTACAGTATCTCTTACATTCTCTTCATTTTCTCCATATTGCTGTAAGGGATTTCTCTCAAAACCACAAATGTAACCATGTCATTCTTCTCCCTACAGATCCCTGTAATGGCTCCCCTATGACCTTCAAACTACAGCTCAAGCCTTGTAGCTCAGCTTGTAAGACACATGTCATTCTCTGTGTTTATCTTTCCAGAAGTGTTGATGAAAGTTTGACTAATTGGTCTTTCAAAAAGACAATATTGCTGGGCATGGTGGCACATGACTGTAATCTCAGTAAATCAAAAGGCTGAGGCAAGAAGATCACAAGTTCAATGCCAGCCTGGACAACTTAGTGAAACTTAGACAAATTAGTGAAATCCTGCTTCCAAAAAAAAAAAGTAGTACAGTGATCGACTAACATGTGTGAGGCTCAGGGTTCCATCCCAAGCATGGGGAACAGCTGAGAATATGTGTATGTTTTTGGTGGTGGAATTTGTGAATCTATGGGAGGTTCCATTTTGATTTACAAGAGGAAAAGGTAGTTCATCCACAGAAGGTCTATTTTAAAGGTGAATGAAATAATTTCTGAATTCTACAATAGTAAGTATATGTCTGTACTAATACATTATCAGCTTTTGTAAATATACCATGGAGATTTTAAGACTTTAAAGTCTCTTCCTGTGAAGTGTTCTGTTCTTTCAATGTATGAAAATGAAATATATTTATTGTGATATTTATATATTCTTTTAGAAAATTCTTTTTAAAAGGTATGTTTTCTAAGTAAGAATGCAATACATAAGTCCCCCAAAGATAAATACATGTTTTTATCTTTCAGGTAAATCTAGGCATAGTATTCTAGATTCAAAATATCATTTTCTTAGAATTTTGATGGTATTGTTCCTATTGTTATATATATATATATATATATATATATATATATATATATATATATATTTTTTTTTTTTTTTTTTTGTACCAGGGATCAAACTTGGGACCTTGAGCTTGTAAGGCAGGTAATGGCACCACTGAGCTAAATCCCTGGTCCCTGTTCCTATTGTTTTTTATCAAGTGGTATTAATCTGATTCTGTTTCCTATTGGTGCACTCTTTGTCTCTCTCAAGTGTTTTAGGTTAGTCTTTTTATTGTTTGAGTTCTAAAATTTCATCAAGATGAACTTAGTGGAGTTTGTTTCAATTTGGGGCTTTTCATCAGAACATATGATAAATACATTTTAGTCTATTACTATGTATATATTTTTTTCTCCACCACTTCCTTTCCTTTTTAAAACTTCTAAACAAATATTCTTCCAAATTTCTCCTTCACATTCTTCAGGTTTTCCCACACGTTTTTCATTTGTCTGAACCATATGGTAGGATAATCACTCAGTTCTATTTTTGATTTTCCAGCTGTGTGTAAGTGCATGCATGTGTGTGTGTGTGTGTGTGTGTGTGTGTGTGTGTTTCTGCTGTGTGTATTTTGCCATTTGGATCATTAGTAGATAGTGATCATTTCTTTTTTTTCTTCCAGAGATCTTCCTTGCTGCTTTTTCATTGCAATTTGAGCACATTTATCTTCACAACAATTTGAGGAAATTATGCATATTTTTCAATTTTATTTAATTTCATGTGCTTATTTTTGTAGTTTTATTTCCTGTGATTTTATCATTTCCCCAAGGGTTAATTCTACTTGTTTAGTTCAGAACTTGATAGTTACTATTATTTTGTTGCTATGTATGATATCTTTGGTGTTGGTTTTCCTAAATATTTGGACATTCTGTTTGGCTGTTCATAGCTGTGGATGGGGGTCCTAACTTCAAATGTACATAGTGCTCATGTAACACACAACAGGCCCTGATTACAGGAGTTCCAGCCCTGCAGTGTGTGTGGGGTGGGGATCCTGCATCTGGGATCAGAAGTGCCAGGAATCCAGGTCCTTTACAGTAACCATAGCTTACCCTCAGCCTGCTCTGCTTCTCCAACCTCCAGAAGTCGGAGTTTCCCATGTCCAAATACCACTTCAAAGAGCTGCTCCCATGGCTTGCATCTATCTGGAGGTCAAGCAGGAATCTGTAACTCTAAGAAGCAACCACTCGTTTATGACAACAGGGATGTGGGTGGACACGAGGTAAGTGTTTTGATATCCTCTAATTAATCACCTCAACAACTATCTCCATCCTGCTCTTTCCCCTAGTTCTCACTGTTTCTGCTCTTTGGATTATTTTGGAGCACAACTGGGAAAAGAAAATCTGTTTGACCTTGTATTTCTTCTATGTGAGTTTGCGGCTTCCTTAGGTCTCTTGCATTTTACTTTCAATTTAGTCTGAACTGCTAACTATACTCTAGAAATTTGGTCAATGACATAATTTTAAAAATCACCATTCTGCTAAGATTTATTCATTTATATCATATCATATGTGGTTTCTGATATTTTAATGGGATTTTTCTTCCCACAGAGTAAACTTTTACATCCAATAAACCAATATGAAGTGGAAAGCAAACTTTTTTGTTTAGGACTTTAACATGTACCCAAGACTTTTCCTTTTTTATTATTCCCTCTGTTGAGGAACATAGAACCATTGTCTCAGTCAGGTCAGAAGTATTCTGAGATATGCCACCAGCTGCTCTTTCCTACATTATGATCACTCAGAGACCCTGGCTAAGGC
The DNA here is from genome assembly GCF_053883595.1 of Heterocephalus glaber. NCBI lineage: Eukaryota > Metazoa > Chordata > Mammalia > Rodentia > Bathyergidae > Heterocephalus > Heterocephalus glaber. The sequence continues at coordinate 6,407,431 of NW_028258310.1, read as the reverse complement.
ACAAGTTAAATGTCTTTTGCTCAGCATGAGAACCTGGGGATCACATTTATGTTTCAGGAAATATAATCATAAAAGGTCCAGCTTTGAACATATTTCTTAAAACATACTTTAGATTTATCTTGGAAGTTTGGGGACCTTTATACAGCAAGGACTCCTGACTATCCAGATTAGATTCCCTCAAATTCACTCATGTTTGTATAACATTTTTCACTTTCTTAGATTTTCACACTCATATTTATTTGAGGCTCTTGCCAGTTTTTACTATAGCTGTGGAATATTACCCTCATAATCTCACACACAAGAAAATTGATTTAGATAGGTTATTTTCCAAATTGTATAAATTTAAAAAAAGAGAGGAACCAGTCCTCAAACCCTGAAATTCTTACTTTGAGTATAATGCTTTACTTGTATACCTCAAGTGGATTTCTTTAATGACTGAGGTAAGAGCAATGTCATTAGACCAAAACTGATTTTAAACCTAGGTACGTATCTTTGGGGCTAGACAGGAATTGAACTAGACTAGGGGTTGGATTCAATGTTTATTAAGAAGAATGTGTCCCATTGTGACAGAGTAAGTTTTTACATTATTTTGAAAATCATAGAACCAATTACTCCTCAAAGAAGTTCCTCTAAGTAAACAATTTTAACTGTTGCCTTAGGAATTATTGCTCTAGGATGGCTGAGGGTAGGCATTAACTTTGTACTTTTGTCTAGATTCCCTTTATTGAGAGTTCCAAGAGAGCAGGTGGAAGCACCCTGGGCCAATTGAGCTCCAGTATTAGAACAGGCACAATGTCATCTCCACTGCATTTTGTTGGTGAAAATAATTCATAAAGCCACCCAGATACACAGAGCACAGAAAGACTTGGAGAGTCATATTAAAGAGCTGTGAATGCAGGTAGGAGAATAACTGGCATCATTTTACACACCAGCTACCACACCTGGCTATTGAACCCATGCCTCGATTACTGTGAATGTTGGCTGCTAAAGGGTCACACATACCTTTGGCTATGGTTTGAAGTGTTTCTCCCCAAAGTCCATATTTTAAAGCCCTAACCCTCACTTTGACTGTATCTGCATATATAGTCTTTAGGAGGTAATTAAGGTTAAATGAGATCATAAAGGTAGGGCCCCAATCCAATAGACTGTGACCTTATAAGGAAAGGGAGAGAGAAAAATATTTTTTTCTTTTTCTAGTTGTGAAGCCACAGCAAGAAGGCAGTCATCTGCAAGCTATGAAATAGGCCTTTACCAGAAAGCAATCCTGCTAGTTTTAGATCTGGGGTTTCCCTCCTCCAGAATTGTGAGAAAATAAATTTCTGATTTATAGGCCACATAGTCCATGGAGTTTTGCTATGGCTGCTCTACTTGACTAATGCAGTTCCTCTTTTCTGGAGACTTGCTTCAGCCGAAAGAGGACTGCCTTGCACTAGAGATCATGCTCCCAAATTTCATGTGGGAGACAGGTGGGTACAATTTACAGCAAGTGACTAATGGACATACTATAACAAAAGGCCAGTTCCTTAACTCCAGGGGAAACAACACTGTGGCATTATTTAAGCTTCAGAATCTGCCTATGGATCAAGGCAAGGACAGACTTAGTCCACATCCTTACTCTGCCTTTCCCCTCCCAAATCTTCCTTTCTGCCACCCTTTATAGATTTTTCCTGAAGAGCACTCCCTTAATAACTCACAGGCATCCAATTCCCTCAGTCAGGACTCACTTCTAGGATCCCTACCAAGACAGATGTTATAGTAGGCTAAGATATTTAAGGCAGACTCTGGCCATTAGTACATATTTATAAGCATAGTTGCATATTTTCGTTTATAGTCTCTGAAATTTCAAAATGCTATTTTACACTTTGGTAAAAATAACAGTTGTTAGCATTTTCTATGTGCTTGCTAGGGTCTGTGCTGGGCATGTAACATTCAATCTCATTTAAACCTCACTGTGACCCTTTAAGATAACTACTGTTTTTATTAGTTTTTAACTTTGAGTGTTTTCTAACTTATTTGATATCTGGGCTTTTGATCTACTATTCTTTACTGTAGCAACAAAAGACTTCTTGACCTGCATAAAAATAGCCTTTGACACATGACATTCAGGAAACATCTGATAATGTCACAGACAAGACAGTTTGACCCTGCTTCAACTTGGAAGACAAGGCTTTTCTGGGTTCATCATAGAACAGTCTTGAAAGGGAACACTAGTGGCGAAGGAAAAATTCTTCAAAACACTAAATCTTTTCAGTGAAGTCAGTTGGTCACTGGGATGTGTTACTCTGTGTTGCAAAGTGCTTTGCTGAATAACACATTCGGAGTCCAGGCATACCTATTTCAGCTTTTAAAAAGTTGTATCCTCTAAAGCTTTCGTTAAGTAGGGTTCCTTCATAAAATAAACATTTAAGTTTTCATCACCACTTGTTAAGTATTTCTTTCTCTTTTTCTCCCTTTTTATAATAAGTATTGTGTCACAGGAAGATGAGAAATGAGTCAATAGCAACTGTTCGTCAGTGAATCCCTAATTTTAGCAGCTGCAACAGAAAATGGGAAATCTTATAAAGAGTGGGTCAAGTAACACCATCAATTCTTTGTTAGTTGTGTGGCAATGCTTTGTCTCTCAGTTTAGGTGGAAATGGCCTCTGACTTGCAGGGAAAATCCAGAAAAAAATACCAGATAAAACTGTGTTTGGCATGGTACTAAGCCAAAAACCAAGGCTTGAGGGGTTAAATGAACTATCCCCAAGGTTATACAAGTAGAAAGCAGGGCATTAAGAATTTGAACACGGGTGCTCCACTGCCTACTGATAGAGCAGGAAGCGAGAGAGAGTGGGCAACATAAAGACCTATAAAGGCTTCTACCTGGAGGGCAGTCCACATGGTGCAGTTTCTTATGTAAAACAAAAAAAGCAAAGAAAACTCCAACAGGTGGCATTCCATGTAGCTTTCCTGATTTCACCTACCTGAGATAAACTCCAGCAAGTTTATTCTAAGGAGAGTTTTGCTGAATTATAAAATGAAATGTATTAGTTACCCAGAAGCAAAACAGGCATTTGAAAAGGAGAGCTTGAGAGACAGGCTGAATAATGAATATGTTTCTGAGTCTGGGTGGTTTGAAACTTCTGCTAAAATGGACAAGAAACCACTAAGAGGCTTAAATGTTAGAGCTTTTATTTTCCAGTGTCTGAGCTCCGACTCTCAGAGAAGCTGAATTGTTGTTGCTTACCATTTTGCCATTTTCCTTTTAGAGCTTTTATAAAGAAAGTTTATCTGGAAAGTGAATAAATAAAAAATAATTCTGTCAGTGAAATAAAAAGAGCCTAATTTACCAGAAGATTGGGAACCTTGTTCTGCAAGGGACTGGAGATTGAAGGCTGCCACTGGACATTCTATTAATTCCCACCAGGAGAGGGGAAGTTTTGGCATGGTGCCTAGGAATGACCCACCTGTTTGCACACCACACAGGAAGAATCCAAAGGAATAGCTCAAGTTCCCAAAGACCATTTGTTTCATCTAAAGGAAACACAATCACCCTGGAGCCCCATGAGTGTACAGTCTGGTCTCAGCATTAGTGGATTTTTATGTGCTCATGTGTGTTAAAAACAAAGCCAACAACTGATTCCTATATCTACCCAAGCTTATTTTTCCCTGCTTTAAGCAGGCAGCCAGGGAAGCAGCTTGCCTCTTTTACCTAAAATGCAAGTTTACATTAAAGACAGAGGTGAGGCAAGAAGTGGAGCATAAGGCAAAATTATTGGATGAGATAAAAAAAGAATAGGGGCCTGGTGTGCAATCCTTGGCAGGATGCCCAGAGCAGTTTCAGGAGAGTGAGAGAACCCAGCAAGAGCATTTCCTGCTTTGGATAAAAAAATAAATTCAACTATCCTCAAAGAGGTGGTCTATTCATCCTGTGCAGCATTAGGTCATTAATTTGAAAACTGCAGGTAGTAATAAAAACAGCAGTCATTTTCTTAACAACTAAATGAATGAGCCTTCCCTTACTACACTCACTACGCACGTATGGTATATTAATATTATCATATGTGTGGGTAGTTTCCCAGGATGTTTCAGCCTTGGTAAAAGCATGAAGGCTGTTGTTACTCCTCTAAAACTTTTATACTTCCTATCTACTCCAGCTTCTCTCAGCCTATGTGTCTTTAATAGAAAATAAAAGATAATCACCCTCTAGGCTAGGAAGCAGCATTCTTTCATAAGCATTATTACTGGAATTGGCAAAATCCTAAATCAACTTTTATCCTAGAATCCCAAAGTGGCTTATGGTTTTCTTGCCTTTTAGAGATCCTCAGTTCCCCACCCAAAAAGGACTTTGGAAATTTCCAAAGAGCTCCACATTATCAATCTTATTGGCCTTCCTTCTGAAAGCAGATAAATCCAGCTTTCTCTTTTTACTTTGAGAGCTCAAGAAACCCTGAACTTGGTGGGGGGTGGTTTGCCTTAGATGTCCAGGTTTGTTACTATGAATTATTTTTCATGTAAAACTTTCCTGATGCTTATACAACCTGTAATAAGATGACAGTCCTTTGAACTCTGAGCAGGTGTATGGTTTATAGCACAATATTTTAAGATAGAATTTGTCTTAATCTTCCAGTTAAGCTTCTTTATACAAATAGAGCTGCATAGAGAACAAATGCAATTCACTTACAAGTTGTTTGTCTAGTTAACAGTAAGTACGCAAATCAGTTTCCTGTTCACACAAAGGATTTTCTTGTGCTTGAAATCTTTGATCAAGGCTTGAATTTTTACAGGGAATTCACATTAGTTATCTACAGTACTCTGTGCACCCAGGATGTGAAATGACTTAGTGCTCAGCTGGTTAGGATCAAATAAGTATATGGCTTTAGTTTCTGAAAAGGAGCTTTGTGTTTCCATCAGGAAAGGCATCACAACGGGTCTACATGGCAACAGAGATTCAGCACAGTGAAAGGTGCTAGGAAGTTGGAGGACACAGAGGAAAGGAAAAGGAAAGGTGTTTTTATCCTCTGGCTTCATTCCAGAAGTTGTTTGTATCTGCTTTTTTTGGTTTGTTTGAAAATGATATGCATAAGTTTCTAGAGATTGTTTTAATTTTGGTATTACTTTACTTGACACAGTAAGTTTCCTGGATCTGTGATTTGGTACTTATCATTAATTTTGGAAATTTATTATCCATTATTAATTCAAATATTCCCAAAATATCTGGCCATTCTAGTTACTTCTTTTGGTTTACAAATAAATTTTAGAATAATATACATAATCTTACTGAGATCTGCTAGGAACAGTGTTAAACCTATTGACATCTTCTCTATATGGGGCCCTCTAATCCATGAATACAATATGTCCTTGCATTTATTCAGATATTCTTTGATTTCTTCCATTATCATTATTGTAATTTTATCCCTTATCATTTTTATCCATTATCATTATTATAATTATCATTACTGTAATTTTTGGCCTACAAATCTTGTACATGTTTTGTTTAAAAAGGGATGGTAACGTGCTAGTGATGCAATGTAGAGTGGTTGCCTACCATGCTGCAGGCCATGGGTTTTATTCCCAATACCAAGGAGGTGGGGGAATGATTCATTGTAATGTATTTTCCCTCATTTTGCTGTTTTTATTATAGGTTAATTGCTACTATATAAATATAGTTAATTTTAAATATTTTATCCTATATTTGTGACCTTGCTGAATTTACCTTTCAGTACTAAAAATCTTTTGGGCAGATGTTTGGGATTTTCTACAAACTTTCAAACAGGGACAATTTAATTTTTTTTACTAATACCCATGCCTTTATTTCCTTTTCTTGTTTCAATGCTTTGGCTGCAACTTCTAGTACTATGGTGAATAAGAGTAGTGAAATTGGACAGTCTTGCCTTGTTTTCAGTCTTAGGGAGGAAGCATTTGGTTTCTCAATGAGTGTGATGTTACCTGTAAGTTTTTGGTAGGTGCTGTCCATTAGGAGAGTAAGGTTTTTTGTTTTTTGGGTTTTTTTTGGTACCGGGGATCGAACTCCGGTCCTTGCGCTTGCAAAGCTGGCGCTGGAACCACTGAGGTAAATCCCCGGCCCCCAGAAGAGTAAGTTTTTATTTTATCTTCTTCAATGCTTGGGATCAAACTGAGGGCCTCAGCAATGCTAGGCAAGTGCTCTATCTCTAAGCTCCACCCCCAGCCTGAGAATAAATTCATTAGAGAGTAAACTGATTAAGTTTCTCTCTATCACTATTTCTCTGAGAGGAAGGGATATTGAATTTGGTCAGATGTTTTTCCGGAATCAATTGATATAGCCATATGATTTTTCTTCTTGATTTTCTTCTTGATATGGTGGATTACATTGATTGAATTTTGAATATTGTACAACTCTTGCATCCTTGGTATAAATCTCACTTGGCCATAATTACTCTTCATTATTGCTGAATCTTATATGCTAATATTTTAAGTAATTTTTGAGTTATATTGGCTTTAGTTTTCTTTGTTTGGTTTTGATATTGGGGTAGGTTTGTAAAATAAATGCTAACATATTCCTTCCTTGTGGTAATTAATTTCATGTTAAACCATGACACTTAGATATTAGATCAAACATTATTTTAGGTGTTTGTTTGACAGTACTTTATAGATGACATTAATATATAAAATATTAAGTAAAACAGATTGCTCTCCTAATATTGGTGGATGTCAACTAATTCCCCTTGAAGGAGGGGGAATTGTGTTAACAGATGACCTTTGGACATGAATCGCAGCATCAACTTTTTCCCAGCAATCTAGCCTGCTGGCCTACTTTGCAGACTTTGCACTTGCCAGCTGCCACACTCCTATAAGCCAATTCCTTAAAAGAAATTCCTACATCTCTCCTGTATGTAAAATGTGCATTTTCCATATAATAGATACGTAGCTTTTACTGGTTCTGTTTCTCTGGAGACCTCCGACTAACACAATCTTTTATTGGTAGTTTTTCTTTAAATGTTTGCTAGAGTTTTCTGGTGAAATCACTGGGCATGAAGATTTCTTTTTTGAGATTTAACCATTAATTCAGTTTATAGGGTCATTTGAATAATCTATTTTATTTTTGACTGAATTTTGATAGTTTATGCTTTTGAATGACTTAGTTTATTTCATTGAAATTATCAAATTTAGATTTATACAGTTGGTCACTGTTTTTTGTTTGTTTGTTTTGTTTTGTTTTGTTTTCAGTTCTGGGGATTCATACATGGTAGGCAAGCTCTGTACCACTGAGCTGTACTCTCAGCTCCCGTATTCTCTTAGCCCCTGATGTTTATGCCTCTTACATTTCTATGTAGCTACTTTTGTAATAGGGTTTAGTTCTGCCATTTTACTTTTTATTATCTGTTTGTTGTCTCTGGGTTTTGTTTTGTTTTGCTTTGTTTTTCCTACCTTTACTTGGGTTGAATATTTTTTAGAATTCAGTGTGGATTTGTCTGTATCCTTTTTCATTTATTTATATAGCTTTTTTAGTAGTCACTAAAAAAAGATATTAAAATTTACTGTCAGATTGTAAAGTATTGCACATTTTCAAATGCATTTTTAGTGAGTTTTCTTAATTGTGTGTGGATTATTTTTAAGATAAAAAGAGTACTTTTACAATTTTATTACCCAATCTACTGTGATTCTGATTCCTTTCAAAGAAATAAAATGCAAAGTTTATAAAGTGCTCTCTGACAGGGAAGAAAATTAAGTTACTTATTTTATAAACTACTATAATACTTTTTTACTCCAACATGATTTCTGTCATCAGAAAAGAAAGAAGTAGGAGGAGGGCTTAGCTCTTGTAAAGCTTGTGCTTAGTATGCAAAGGCCCTGGGTTGAAACCCCAGGACTAGGAGTAAAAGCAAAGGAAGAAGCATCTATGAATGCTTTCATGTGTAAGACAGAGTGGATATATTCTTTTGTAAGTTATCCTATTTTAGGGCAAATTCTAACCGAGCTCATTCTAGAAAAAATTCCACCAGACACATTTTATAACAAACCCCACTATCATTAGTGTTAGTTGAAAATAACACAGATGTTTAACTTTCTCTTTCCTTTATCTGGGTATAGGGCTAAAGAAGTTTAGATTGGCAGCTCCTTGCACAATTTTCAACCATCATAATTAATTGTGCCTACTTATGATACATCTAAAAAATATCCATAATGTATTCAAACATATTGAATGCCAAATATAGTAGTATCAAGAAAAAAAAAGATTCATATCTGTTTTTCCACTTAGTAACAGCAACATTTTTCATTTTATCTAAAGACTTACTCCTGGAGAGAATTTAGTAAAGTAATAGGATGTTTGCAGGTTGGGACTTACAATACATAGATTTTCTACATATTTTTCTGGGGTGAAAAATCAGAAATATTCCAACCTGGTAAGGGTTAACCCTAGTAAGGGAACAGATGTTTTTGATTTTAATTACTAAAGAAAAGAAATTTAAGTACAGACACAGGTTCTTTCTTAATCTAATTCTTTTATTTCAATAAGCAGTAAGTTCTCCAGTTCTTACTGAAAAATATAGCAGATGGGAATGTGCTCTCTCAAATTAGCAATCACTGCAGAGGCTGTTCAATATTTGATCTGGTCTCAGGGATCCATCGGTGTAGTTTAATGGATGAAATAACTCCCTCCATTAAAGATAGCCCTTCCGGGCCTGGGATTTAGCTCAGTGGTTTCGCCACCTGCTGCGCAAGCGCAAGGACCTGAGTTTGATCCCCAGTACCAAAAAAATAAAAAGATAGCCCTTCCACAGCCTGCATTCCTGACTCACAGGAATGCTGACATCTCTGCAAATAATCGCTCTGTATCAAAATTGAGGATCAAACACCAAGCAAAAAGAAAAATTTTGTCTTCAGTATTTCAATTTATTAGACTTTGTAATAAATCATTTATAAAGTAGGTCTAAGTTTCTATGGCAAAATAGCAGGATTGGGTAACCCCTGGGGGATAATCAGATTAATTTAAATTCTTGACACCTTTGCTGTGCTGGGGATCAGGTGGAGAAGAATGGGACTCACAGCACCTCTCTATTCCCAGACCTTCCTCCAGGTGCCTCAATCTCAGACTGCTACAGGTGTATATGACCTTGCTTTCTGAAGGTCACTTGCCCCTGCAAAGCAGCATTCATCCTCTTTAGAATGTCTGTACCGTGTGTGTGTGTGTGTGTGTGGGTAAAAAATCCAAGCTGATTATAATATATGTATTTATAAAAGGAAAACTTCTCTCCTGTTTTCTTTTTAGGAGCCATTTCTTGAAGCTACTATTTAGCAAATTTAAAAGGCATAGCAAACATCTCTGAGGCACAGTAAGAAACTATTATGCCACATGGAAATCTTTTCTAATTCTAGACATCTGACTTAATGGATAGAGCATACAGTATGTACAAGTTTATAATAAATACTAAGTAAATATTTGCTGAGTGAATGGGGGTGCATACACTATGCTTACTATTTTTTTAAATGGATAATTTTATCCAAGTTTCCAGTGTGGTTAGAAGCTCTCTGCTGCAATTTATAGTGGTACTGTTCTGTGTCATCTTTAGTCAATGGTGGTATGGCAGAGAATGAAGCTGTTTTAGCACAAATACTCCTATATAAGTTACCAGCAACTGGATTTCTAAAGTTAAAATTTTAATTCATCTTTGGAGAAGTCTTACTTTATATAAGAAAAGTCCCAAAAGGATCATTTATTTTGGGAATGCAAATACCTACTTCTTAAGGATAAAGTTGTCATATACCTGAATGAAGATGCACACGTGAAAATACTTTGCAGTCCATAAAGTAGTGTATATGATGGACATTTGCTCCTGTATAAGGTATTGATAGGATTGTTGGTGTCCCACAGATGGTGTTTTTTTTTTTTTAATCTCAAATAACCAAGGTTCTTGGACACAGGACTGAAATGTGTGAGGTAAAATCGTATCTTATCGGTTGGTTGGTTGCAATTTTCTTCAAGAGGAAAATAATCTTGTTGCCATTAATCATCCTTGGATTCAAATGGTCAGTTTTAGACTAGGGGAAGGGAAGATCTGTTGTTCTCTCTGGGAAATGAATATATCTGTAAAATGCCAATAATACATAGTAGCTGAGCTATTATCTGCTGGGAACAAAGCAAGAACTTCAGATCTTCAGTGTAGACTTGTGGTAACTACTAGCTGTGTATTTTTGTATCCCATCTTATTTATTCCCAAGCACTTAATAAAGTTTTATTAATACCACTGCCTTTGTTGCCTTGATTAGGGGAGTTAAAGAGAGGTAGGATGAAGATATGTTGGGTTAGGGAGTGGGCAGCCACAACATAGCAGGAGATGACAGCTTCTCTGATATGCAGTGGTTCAGGGTGAGAATGTTGGGGTAAGGCGTTGACTCACCAACATGGTAGATTTATGAAACAAAAATATATTGCTGGATTTTCATCAATGTCTTAGAGAGCAGAAGTCAAAGGAAGGATAGACCCTACAAGAATTCTTGGGTAGAGGTATAACATCTTTGTGATTTTTATTTGTATATGAACTTTTAATAGCATGGCTCTTGTGAATCTCAGTGAGTGAAGTCTGCATGAATTCCTTTTTTCTTTATTTTCGACAAAATTTCTGAATTTTGACACTGAGGCCTCATTCTGTCAGAGACAGGAGCTTCAATCTGTCAGTCTGAGTCTTTCATTTCCCTGATCTTATTCCAGAGTTCTGTTTCAACAACTTCTCTGTCATCTGATGATGCTGTTTTTTGGAGTCTCTTGTCCGAGGCAGCTTGATCATTAAATGTCTACTGCTTGGCCACATCCAAGCCACACAGAATATGGGATTCTACGTAGGAAGCTGAGGTTATATACAAATACAGGCAGATTCTAGCTCTTTATAAAAACAAAGTAGTAGAAGGTCTATTTGGTTTTATTTTGTTTGTTTTGTAATAAACCTCAAGAGTCAGAAAGCTATCAGTGTGAATCTAAAACTCCAACTACTTCCTATTTTTTTTTTTTTAAATCAAGTTTGGAAACCCTGTCTAGTAGGTAGGCAGGATCCATAGCCAGATTGTGCATAGTTAAATAGTACAGATGACTCACCCTAGTTTGTAATGAGCAGTTCCCCTCTGAGGATTGTCATCAGTCTGGAAGCAAAAGTGTGAGAGCTGTGCGTGAAGTCCTTCAACCATGCTTTAAAATGTAGTTGCTGGCAGACACATCACATGTATTATTAAAATGCATTTTCTGGGTCCTAAACCAGAAGCCAGGAGAATACATTCTTACTGATCACTCTTTCTTAAAAAAATTCAATATTTATTGGTAGTTTTAAAAGTACAGAGCTGTAAAAAGCCAGGGATTTAGCTCAGTGGTTCCACTGACTACCTCAAAAGCACAAGGTCCTGAGTTTGATTCCCTGTAGGAAAAAAAAAGCTTGGGCCGGAATTTAGCTCAGTGGCATTGTGCTTGCCTTGTAAGCACAAAGTCCTGAGTTCGATCCCTGGTACCAAAAAAAAAAACAGAGCTGTGAAGGCTATAAATAGACACCACCTTTAACAAAATTTTCAGCAAGAAAGATATTGAAATACTGATCACTGCTGCTTAGTAGATTTGAGAATCTCTATGAAAGCAATACTGATCAGGTTTAGCCCATGCTCACCCACTTTCTCTCTCTCATGTCCCTTCTCATTATAATCAGCCTTACATTTAAGGAGACTCTATTGTGTCTGTGAAATCCTGGGTAATAACAGTGGTGAGTCTCATGTTCATTAAGCTTCTAACACTTACTTTATTTATTATTGTGCCTGAAAGATAGACGAGTTTTGATGAGTATTTGTTCAATGGGTTGAATTACATTGAGAAGTAGCAATACAGTCATGAGAGATCTAGAGCAGTCTGCCTGAATAACATTATACCATTATACTAAGTACCAAAGTCTTTCTAACAGTTAGTGCCTAGTTGTTCCCTTTGGCAGGGAAATAGTTCACTTGAGAGGTGAGTGGGAGAGAAATATGACATGATTCATTCTAGTCCATCAGTTACAAGACAGATTTCCTTTCCTCATTCTCCATTTTTCTTGCCATTATTTTTTTGCTGCTCACAGCTATGTGATAAAATCATAACAGAGGAGTGTATTTTGCTTTGGTCTTAGTTGTAGTCCTGAGGGAAAAATCAGTGCTGTTTGTTTTCCCAGGAAGATGTTATCCCAGGACAGTTTTCCCAAAGGACTGTTGCTCTCTCTCTCTTTTTTTTAAATTGCTTTAGTTTTACCTCATTTCTACCCTTGCTAATGTTATAAAATGCCATAAAGAAATAAACTCCAGGGGACATGAAAGGACAGACCTTATGGCCATTTGCTCTGCTGGCAAAGATTCATCTCTTCAGTACTGCATGGAACATTAAAGAAGGTGAAGCTGGCCCTCCACAACAGCTATCTGTTCACAGCACGGGATTGGTGCCACCCTTCCCCTCAGTGTGACAGACCTTTGCTAAAATGATAATGCTAAATTCTGTCCTGTCCAGTTTTACGTTCCTCTCTCTCCCTCTGCTACCAGGCAGGAATGTTTAAAAACAATATTCTGCAGCTGTGTGGTTATGTGACTACTTCTGTCTAAGCAGGAAACATTCAGTGTTGGCTTCTGAATGCTTCCCTTTCTTTTGTTTCCTTCTAATATGAACATTATAGAAAACATTCAAACCCATGGACTTGAACTTGAAAGGCTACTTGTGTTCTAGACACTACCTTAATGACTCAATGCACTTTTATTGTTTCCTTAACTGGGAATCTTCACAAATCTTCATTAGAGACCACAGGAGTAAGGCTAGTAGAGAAAATGGGGGCATCTTCTAAACAATTTGGGGGGTCCTCGACCTCTTGGGAAAGATGACAACTTTGCTCAGCTCCCAGCTGCTGAATCTTCCTTTCCTTTTCTTCCAGAGCTGCTTCCAGCTGAATGACCCTCTCAGTCTGAAGGGAAAGCTGTGTCGACAGCTCCATAATCAAGCTGATTTTCCTGTCAACTTCTTCCACAGGCAGGAGACCCTCGCAGCACCCATCCAGCAAGTCAGCTGCTGAAGCAGACAAGAAAAGGAAAATCTGAGCTCTTTTAATTGGGGTTCCCAAAACATAAAAGAGAGGGAAGATGAAAAAGCCTTATTTCTCACGTTCTAAAAGGAAAGCAGAGATCTTACAGCATCTGGTTAGATATACTGAGAAGGGAATCCAGACCCAGTGAGGGGGAGATTCTGATGCTCCTAAAGGAACTTGGAATCCTCTTGAGAGTGAGGAAAATCAGCCTCTGCCAACTCTTTTTTTTTAATATTTTGTACTTATTTAACTTGCAATTAGCTATGGGAATGAGTTGACCTTGAAAATTAACCTACAAACAGCAGTCATCCAGGCTTGATGTTATCCTCTTCCCTCTGAACCTTTCACAAGAGCTACAATCAAGTAGAAATAGGCTTTGAATGAATTTTTTATTTAATTGAGAAATTATCATTGCCTCTTCTGGAGAAAATGATAGAAAAGATGGATTTCCCAATCCAAGTCAGCTTTAGAGTTGGGAGGGGTGTAACTTGAAGTGATCCAGGAAACTACTGTATTTGTACAGCATCTCCTGTAAAGATTCAGTTCTTTGAAGTCTGAAGACTTTCTAGCATTTTCCAGAAAAATTGCAAATTTCTCCTGCTCATAAAAGCTCATCCTTTGCCAATGTATGCCACCTAATCCCTCAGATAAGGATAAAAGATCTGGGTAAGGAGGGAGAGAGAGAAGCTCCAACAAAGAGACAAGAGATTAGTGATTGGCACCAGGAAGTCCTTGAAAACAAATCTCAGCAGCCCATCCAAAACTTTAGCTCCATGAAGTAAACCTTATATCTAGACTTTAGCAGCACTTTCCTTCTCTTTCACTCTTTTCTTGAAAATTTCACCATCAAATTTCTCTAAACTATATAAAAGGAATACTTAGATATAAGAAGAAAAGGAAGTCAAGGGCTTGGATATCATTTTAGGAATAATGGAGTCATTAGTGTATGAATGAACCTGACACATGGCCTGGACATGTGATTACTATAACTTAAGGTCCAATATTTACTCATTCATTAGTGAAAAGAATCCTCATAGCTGCACCTAAGAAAAAATTCCTGTCAGGCCAGGATACAAAGCCTGCTACTGTTGTGTACCACATATCTAAACATGAGGCAGGCAAGACATCACCTATTTCTCAGCAAAGAAGACTGGCTGTCATCACTTTCTTTAAGGATGGTAGGATGAAAGCTTGATCACCACATTGTCCAGTACAGAATCTTTTTGGTTTCATAAAACTGTTAAGAAGATAGCCAGGCGAGGTGGCATATACCTGTAATCCCAGCACTTGGGAAGAGGATCACCATGAATTTGAGGCCTGCCTGGGCTACATAGTGAGTTCAAGGCCAGCCAGAACTACATAGCCAAGACCCTGTCTCAAAAAACAAAAGTGTTAAGAGGAGAGATTAGGCCATTCTCTGCTCTTAGACATTATTATTAATAATTATTAAATTTGGAGCCAGGGATTTAGCTCAGTGTTGCCGCCGCCTGGCTCGCAAGTGCAAGGTCCTGAGTTTGATCCCAGGTAACAAAAAATAATAATAATAATAATTACTAAATTTTGACCATCCACATGTATTCTTTTGTTCTGGTTATTTGAAATTCTAATGTTAATATTTAAGAAGATGGTGGCTTTGAGGCAGATTAGGGCACAGCAAAGTGGCTGGGCAAGCAGGTGTGATCTGTCCATCACAGAGATTCAGGACACATCTGCACAACAGCTTCCAATCAGAGAATGCCTGGTCCCAATCAGAGAATGCTATCTTCAATTCTTCTAGCACAAGATCAAGCAGGTTTTTTATAGGATGGCCTAGATCTGACATAAAAGATGCCATCATAATTGTGTTACCAGCCATCATGCTGGTGCCTCTAGCTCGCCAAGCTCCAGCTGAAGAAGTGGGTGAGGGGTCTTATACCATGTCTCCAACGTAGCAGACTGCCCACAAATCTACCAGTGGTAAAGCGCCCGGGAAACAACTGGCCACAAAAGCCGCTTGTAAGAGTGTGCCCTCTACTGGAGGGGTGAAGAAACATCATCATTACAGGCCACAGACTGTGGCAGTCTGTGAAATTAGACATTATAAGAAGTCCACTGAACTTCTGATTCAAAAACTCCCTTTCCAGCATCTGGTGCGAGAAATTACAAAGGGCTTCAAAACAGATCTATGCTTTCAGAGCGCAGCTATTGGTCATTTGCAGGAGGCAAGTGAGGCCTATGTGTTTGAAGATACCAACCTGTATGGCACCTCTGCTAAATGTGTAACAATTATGCCTAAAGATATCCAAATAGAATGTCACATACCTGGAAAATGTGCTTAAGAGTCCACTATGGTGGGAAATGTTCTCAAAAATTTTTTCTCTTTTCTTTCTGTTATTGGTAATTTTGAATGTTAGATATTTTTTCCCTATGGGGTCAAAGGGTAGCTAAGTACATGATTGAGAGTGGAAAATAGGGAACAGAAATCAGGTATTGGCATTTTTTCCATTTTCATTTATATGTGAATTTTTAATATTAATGCAAGGATATAAAGCATTAATGCACCAGGGGATTAAAAACTCCATTGAAAGTATTCACAGCAGGTTAAGGGAATGTGAAGATAGACTATCAGTTATAGAAGACAGGATTGCGGTTAGTGACCATGAAAACACATTTCATAAAATTAGTAGGGGACCATGAGAAATCCATCCAGCAGCTGCTAGATGATGACAAGAAGAATAACATAAGACTGATAAGAGTCCATGAAAAGGCAGGAGAAAGTACAAATGACATAAAAAACTGTTCACAGAAGTAATAGAAGAAATTTTCCCAGACAGAGGTAGAGAAATGGACATACAGATAAGTGAGGCATAGAGAACTCCAAGTAGCCACAATCAACAAAAAGTCTACATATAGAAAATCTACAATCTAGACATATAATAGTCAAGATCCCAGAAACCCAACAGAAGAACAAAATCCTACAAGCAGTTACAGAAAAGAAACAAATCACTTACAAAGGAAACCCCATCAGAATCACAGCAGACTTCTGAACACAAACCTTCAAGTCAAGGAAAGACTGGAGTGAAGTATTTCAAGCCCTAAAAGAAAATAACTTCTAAACTAGACTGTTGCATCCTGCAAAATTATCTTTCAAAATTGATGGGGAAATTAGATACTTCCACAACAAAGAACACCTGAGAAATTTCATGAACACAAAACCAGCACTCCAAACAATTCTAAACAATAGCCTAGAAAAACACAATGAAGGTCACAACTCCATGAGGCCCAACAGAATGAAGCCACCAGGCAAGGCAAGAAACTAAAGGGAAAGGGGGAAAAATAAAACAGCCAACAACAGTAAAACATCATGACAAGGATGAGTCAATATATATCAATTATAACCATCAAGGTTAATGGCCTCAATTCATCAATCAAAATAAATGGACTGGCAGAATGGATTAAGAAGAACAATCCAACAATATGCTGTATAAAAGAAACACACCTAACTCAAAAAGAAATTCAAAGACTGAAAGTAAAAGGATGGAAAATAGTTCTCCATGCGACAGGAACCCAGAAAAAAGCAAGGGTAGCAATCTTATTCACAGATGAAATAGATTTCAAACCAAAACTAATTAAGAGAGACAAAGATGGTCATTACATTCTTGTGAAGGGAACAATCCGAGAGGAAGAGATGACAATCATAAATATGTATACACCAAATATGAATGCCCCCAACTATACAAAACAAATATTAATGCACATGAAAAACCAAATAAGCACTAATACAATTGTAATAGGGGACCTCAATACCCCACTGTCACAAATAGACAGATCATCTAGACAATAAATCAACAATGAAATTCTAGAACTGAACCAAGCTATTGAACAAATGGACTTAAAAGATGTTTACAGAGTGTTCCACCTCACAAAATCAGAATATACATTTTTTTCAGCTGCACATGGGTCATTCTCCAAAATAGACCACATGCTAGATCATAGGACATGTTTCAGTAAATGTAAAAGAATTGAAGTTACCCCCTGTATATTATCAGACCCTACTGCAATAAAATTGGAGATCAATAGCATAAGAAACTGCAAAACCCCCACAAACACATGGAAATTGAATAACATGCTCCTGAACAACCAATGGGTCACAGAAAAAATTAAAGAAGAAATTAGACAGTTTCTACAAGTAAGTGATAATGCCAGTACAACACACAGGAATCTACGAGACACAATAAAAGCAGTTCTATGAGGGAGATTCATAGCAGTGAATGCCCATATTAGGAAAACAGAGAGCTCAAATAAACAACCGAATGCAGAACCACAAGATCCTAGAAAAAGAAGAGTATGACAAACCCAAAGGTCATACAAGAAAGGAAATTATAAAGATCAGAGCAGAAATCAATGCAATGGAGACTAAGAGAATGATACAAAAAAACTCAATGAATCAAAGAGTTTGTTTTTTGAAAGAATAAATAAAATCAATAAACCTTTAGCCAACCTTATCAAAAAAAGGAAAGAAAAGGCTCAAATCCATGCATTTAAGGATGAAAAAAGTGAAGTCACAACAGACCCAGCAGAAATCCAGAGGATCATCAATACCTACTTTGAGAACCTGTACTCTAAGAAAATGGAAAACACAGAAGAAATGGACAGATTCCTAGATACACATGAATTGCCAAAGTTAAATGAAGAAGATATAGAAATTCTAAACACCCCAATTACAATTAGTGAAATTGAAAGCGTAATTATAACTTTTCCAACAAAGAAAAGCCCAGGTCCTGATGGCTTCACTGCTGAATTCTACAAGACATTTAAAGAAGAACTATCACCATTACTCTTTAAACTCATCAATGAAATTGAAAGGGAAGCAATACTTCCAAATTCATTCCTGAAAGCAAGTGTTACTTTGATTCCAAAACCAAGGAAAAACCCAACCCAAAAAGAGAACTACAGGCCAATCTCCCTAATGAACATAGGTGCAAAACTTCTCAACACAATACTGGCAAACAGAATACAGAGGGTCATCAAGAAGATCATACACCCTGACCAAGTCGGATTTATCCCAGGGATGCAAGGATGGTTCAACATACATAAATCAATAAATGTAATGCACTATATTAGCAGAGCCAAGGACAAAAACCATATGATCATGTCAATAGGTGCAGAAAAAGCATTTGATAAAATTGAACACCCATTCATGATAAAAACTCTACTGAAAATTGGAGTAGAAGATCTTTATCTCAACCCGATTAAGGCTATCTATGAAAAACCAACAGACAACATCATACTAAATGGTCAAAAACTGAAAACTTTCATGCTAAAATCAGGAACAAGACCAGGATGCCCACTATCACCACTCCTGTTCAATATAGTTCTGGAAACATTAGCCACAGCAATTAGAAAAGAGAAAGAAATAAAAGGAATAAAGATAGGAAAGGAAGAAGTTGAACTGTCATTATTTGCTGACAATATGATACTTTACATAGAAGACCCAATAAACTCCACCAAAGGACTTTTAGACCTAATTGACGGATTCAGTAGAGTAGCTGAATACAAGGGCAACACTCAAAAATGATTAGCCTTCTTGTACACAAATAACAGACTTACAGAGAGAAATTAGGGAAACAATTCCTTTTACAATAGCATCCAAAAAAATGAAATATCTAGGAATCATTCTAACAAAGGAAGCAAAAGACCTCTACACAGAAAACTACAGCACTCTGCACGCCCTATGGAGGTCCTGAGTCTCGCGGAACACGCCAAATCATCCCACTGCAGACAGGCAGGTCTGCGCATGCCCTACCGAGGTCCTGAGGAGTGCGGAACATGCAGAATCAGCCCACGCCTCACCAACAATCCACTGGACCCCCACCCCCACTCCTCTGTACAGCCACCTGGTTCCACACTACAAAGATACAGAGGACACAGGACCACCACACCATGGTACTGAGTCCTGCTGCTCCTGGCCCAGAGGTAGGGGCTTCTGAGCTGCCGTACCACTGCTTCTGGTCCAGAGGAAGGGGCTTCCCAGCCACCATCCCTCCCACTGCTCACAGCCCAGAGGATAGGGCTTTTGGACCACCTTCTGTCCCACTGCTCTTGGACAAGAGGAAGGGGCTTCCCAACCACCATCCCTCCCGCTGTTCCTAGCCCACAGGAAAGGGCTTTTGGGCCACCATTCCTGCTGCTGCTCCCGGCACCTGTCCCACCTCTCCCAGCTTAGAGGAGGTAATCCGTGCAGGTGCCAACAGCCCCCACCCCAGTTGAAATGAGAAAACACATAAATAAATCTCAAAACCAGACTTCCAGACCACGTACAGCAACCTCAAAGGGAAATGAGATGGAACACTCTGATACTCAACCATCTGGACACACTGAACTGGCAACAAAAGGAGATCTGGAAAAAACAAAATCAGAAATAATTTCTCAGATAACAGGAGAAATTGTGCCCCTAGTGCAAGACATGGTTAATAAATCTAGAGAGGAGCTCAGGAACATGATGGAATCCCAACATAGGAAACAAATGAAACCCATAAAACAGATGCAAATAGATTTTCAGGAGATGAAAAACTCCATTGAAAGTCCATACAGCAGAATGAGCCAATGTGAGGACAGAATTTCAGATATAGAAGATAAGATTGCAATTAATGACCAGGAAAAGAAAAATTGCTCAAAATTATAAGGGAACATAAGAAATCAATCCAGCAGCTGCTAGATCATGCAAAGAAGAATAACATAAGACTGATTGGAGTCAGTGAAGAAACAAGAGAGAGTGGAGATGACATACAAAATCTCTTCACAGAAATAATGGCAGAAAACTTCCCAAGCAGGGGAAAAGAGCTTGACATACAGATAAGTGAGGCATATAGGACTCCAAATAGCCTTAATCAAAAAAAATCTACACATAGGCATATAATTGTTAAGATTCCAGAAACTCAACAGAAGAACAAAGTTCTACAAGCAGTTAGAGAAAAGAAACAAATCACATACAAAGGAAAGCCCATCAGAATCACAGCAGACTTCTCAACACAAACCCTCAAGGCAAGAAGAGCTTGGAGTGACATATTCCAAGCCCTAAAAGAAAACAGCCTCCAACTCAGATTGATGTACCCTGCAAAACTATCTTTCAAAATGGATGGAGAAATAAGATACTTTCATGACAAAGAGCACCTGAGGAACTTCATGAATACCAAACTAGCACTCCAAATTTTCCACAATATCCTAGGAACAGACTTTGAGGATCACAATCCCAGGAAGCAAAGCAGAATGAACCCATCTGGCATGACAAGAATTTAATTGCAAAGGGGGAGAACCCAACAAAAAGAAAAAGTCATGGCAATGACAAGTCAATATGTTTCAGTTATAACATTAATGTTAATGGTCTCAATTCACCAATCAAAAGAAATAGACTGGCAGAATGGGTCAAGGAGCAAAATCCAACAATATGCTGCATACTAAAAACACACTTAATTCAAAAGGAAACTCATAGACTGAAAGTTAAAGGGTGGAAAACAATACTCCATGCAACAGGAACCCGAAAAAAAGCAGGAGTAGCTATCCTCTTGGCAGATCAAGTAGATTTCAAACCAACACTGATTAAGAGAGATGAAGAAGGACACTACATCCTTGTAAAGGGAACAATCCAACAGGAAGAGATGACAGTCATAAATATCTATGGACCAAACACTAGTGTGCCCAAGTATATAAAACAAATACTAACGGACATGAAAAGTCATATATGCACTAATACAATTGTAGTGGGGGACCTCAACACCCCACTGTCACAAATAGATAGATCAACTAGACTAAAAATAAGGAATGAAATACTAGAACTCAATCGAACTCTTGAACAAATGAACTGAACAGATGTTTACAGAGTCTTCCACCCCACAAAATCAGAATACACATTCTTCTCAGCTGCACATGGGTCATTCTCCAAAATAGACCACATTCTCACACATAGAACATGTTTAAGTAAGTGCAAAGGAATTGAAGTTATCCCCTGTATATTATCAGACCATAGTGCGATGAAATGGGAGATCCATAACAAAAGAAACTGGAAAAATTCTATAAACATGTGGAAATTGAACAACACACTTCTGAATAACCAATGGGTCACAGAGGAAATTAAAGAAGAAATCAGACAGTTCCTTCAACTAAATGACAATGACAATACAACATATTGGAATCTATGGGACACAATGAAAGCAGTCTTACGAGGGAAATTCATAGCAGTGAATATGCATATTAGGAAAACAGAACGAGCCCAATTAAACAACCTGATGCTGCACTTCAAGCTTCTAGAAAAAGAAGAGGAGGACAACCACAGAGCTCATACAAGGGAGGAAATTATAAAGATCAGAGGAGAAATCAATGCAATGGAGACTAAGAGAACAATACAAAAAGCAATGAAGCCAAGAGTTGGTTCTTCAAAAGAATCAACAAAATTGACACACCCTTAGCCAACCTTATCAGAAAAAGGAAAGAAAAGGCCCAAATCCATGCAATTAGGAATGAAAAGGGTGGAATTACAACAGACCCAGCAGAAATCCAGAGGATCATCAATACCTACTTCCAGAACCTATATGCCAGTAAGATGGACAACACAGAAGAAATGGACAGATTTCTAGATACATATGAATTGCCAAAGTTGAACGAAGAAGACCTAAAAATTCTGAACCCAATATCAATCAATGAAATTGAAAATGTAATTATAAACTTATCAACTAAGAAAAGCCCAGGCTCTGATGGCTTTGCTGCTGAATTCTACAAGACATTTAGATAGGAACTACTGCCACTACTGTTTAAACTCTTCAATGAAATTGAAAGGGAAGCAATCCTCCCAAATTCATTCCTGGAAGCAAGCATCACCTTCATCCCCAAAGCAGAGAAACACCCAACTGAAAAAGAGAACTATAGGCCAATCTCACTAATGAACATAGTTGCAAAAATCCTTAATAAGACAATGGCAAACAGAATGCAGAAGATCATCAAGAAGATCATACACCCTGATCAAATGGGATTCATCCCAGGGATGCAGGGATGGTTCAATATATGAAAATCAATCAATGTAATACACTATATCAATAGAGCCAAGGACAAAAACCATATGATTATCTCCATAGATGCAGAAAAAGCATTTGACAAAATCCAACATGCATTTATGATATAAACCCTACAAAAAATTGGAATAGATGGTCTCTACCTCAAACTGATAGAAGCCATCTATGAAAAACCAACAGCCAATATCATACTAAATGGTCAAAAACTGAAATCCTTCACACTCAAATCAGGAACAAGACAAGGATGTCCACTATCATCACTCTTGTTCAATAGAGTTCTGGAAACATTAGCCATGGCAATTAGACAAGAGAAAGAAATGAAAGGAATAAAGATAGATAATGAAGAAGTCAAATTGTCATTATTGGCAGATGACATGATACTCTATATAGAAGACCCCAAGAACTCCACCAAAAGTCTTCTAGACTTAATAACCAAATTCAGTCAAGTAGCTGCTTACAAGGTCAACACACAAAAATCAATAGCCTTCCTCTACATGAATGACAGTCTCACTGAGAGAGAAATAGGGCAAATAATTCCTTTCACAATAGCTTCCAAAAAACTGAAATACCTAGGAATCATCCTAACGAAAGAAATCAAAGACCTCTTCTCTGAAAACTATGGCACTCTGAAAAGAGAGTTTGAAGATGATATCAGAAAATGGACAGACAACTCCTGCTCCTGGGTAGGAAGGATTAATATAGTGAAAATGGCCATAGTTCCAAAACTGCGATATAGATTTAATGCAATTCCAATTGAGGTCCCAGCAGCATACTTCATGGACCTTGAGAAAACAATTCAAAAATTCATTTGGAACAAGAAGAGACCCAGAATAGCAAAGGCAATTCTAAGTAACAGAGACATGGCAGGGGGTATCACAATCCCCAACCTGTGACTATACTACAAAGCTACTGTGATAAAAACAGCATGGTACTGGCAAAGAAACAGATCTGAGCACCAGTGGAACAGATTAGAAGATGCAGAAACAATGCCAGACACACTCAGCCATCTCATCTTTGACAAAGGAGCCAAACACCCTCAGTGGAGGAAACATAGCCTCTTTAATAAATGGTGCTGGAAAAATTGGGCTTCAACTTGCCAAAGATTAAAACTAGACCTATATCTCTCACCATGTACTAAACTAAAATCAAAATTGATTAAAGATCTAAATATTAAAATAGAAGCTCTAAAGCAATTGGAACAGAGGTTAGGTAGAACCCTTGAAGATATCAGTGTAGGAAAAGATTTTATGAACAAAACCTCAGTTGACCCTGAACTAGCACAAACAATCAACAAGTGGGATGTCTTCTTATTAAAAAGCTTCTGCACAGCAAGAGAAACCACCAGCAGTGTGAAGAGACAACCCACAATGTGGGAAAATATCTTCACCTGCTCTTCCTCAGACAAAGGTCTACTATCTCAAATCTATAAAGAACTTAAAAAGATCAGATCTCCCAAATTCAAAGACCCAGTCTGAAAATGGTCATCTAAACTGAACAGACATTTCTCAGACAAGGAAGTAGAAATAGCAAATAAATACATGAAAAAATGTTCAACATCACTGGTCATTTGAGAGATGCAAATGAAAACAACACTGAGATTCCACTTCACTCCAGAAAGAATGGCTGCTATCCTGAAATCCACCAATAACAAATGCTGGTGGGGCTGTGTGGAAAGAGGAACCCTGCTCCACTGCTGGTGGGAGTGCAGACTGGTGCAACCACTGTGGAAATCAGTATGGAGATACCTCAAAGAACTAGGACTGGAAGTTCCATTTGTCCCCACTATTCCTCTGCTGGGTATCTTCCCCAAAGAATTAAAAGAATCATACCACAGCGATATATGTGCAACCAAGTTCATAGAAGCACAGTTTGTAATAGCTAAAACTTGGAAACAGCCCAAATGCCCATCAACTGGTGACTAGATAAAGAAAATGTGTTTTTTTTAAAATAAAATGGAGTACTACTCAGTCATAAAAAATGAGAAATTAGACACATTTATAGCTAAGTGGATGCACATTGAGTCGATACTCTTAAGTGAAATAAATAGGACACACACGTATAAATACTGAGTAGTTTCTCTGGTGTGAGAAACTGAAAGTGTAAATAAGGACTAAAATGTGTAATAGGTAATGTGAAATAGGAAGAAAAGGGGCAAAGGGGAAGGAAGTGGGAGGGCTAGGGGAAAGGATGGAAGGGATTGGGATTAATATGAGAAAATGGAAAAAATAGGAACAAAATCTTTGTAAATAGGGGGGACTGGAGGGGTTGAAGGGAGGGCTGGGCAAGGGTGAAAAATAAGAACCAAGAGAGACTATGTAAAGGTGCAAATTTCCAATGATGAATGTCATTATATTGTATACCTAAAATATACCAATGATTAGAATGGATAATCAATAATGTAAAATAGGAAGAAAAGGTTCAAAGGGTTAGGGGTAGTGGGAGGGGTAGGGGAAAGGAAAGAGGGAAATGAAAAATGCTGAGAAATGGAAAATATGGAAATAAAGTCTTTGTAATTAGGGAAGAGTGGAGGGGGTGAAGGGAGGGCTAGGAATGGGGAAAAAATAAGAACCAAGATGCATCATGTAAAGGTACAATTCCCAATGAGAAATGTAATTGTGTTGTATACCTACAATGTACCAGTAAAAGAATTTAATAAAAAAAAAAGAAGACTACAGCACTGTGAAAAAAGAGATCAAAGAGGATATCAGAAAATGGGAAGACATCCCTTGTTTCTAAGTAGAAAGAACCAATATAGTGAAAATGGCCATACTTCCAAAACTGCTGTATAGATTTAATGCAATGCTGATTGAAATTCCAACAGTATATTTCACAGAACTAGAGAAAGCAATCCAAAAATTCATGTGGAACCAGAAGAGACCTACATTAGCATGGCAGTGGGTATCACAATCCCCAACTTGAAACTATACTACAAAGCTACTGTGATAAAAACAGCACTGTACTGGCAAAGAAACAGGCCCATGGATCAGTGGAATTGATTAGATGCAGAAACAACTCCAGATATACTCAACCACCTCATCTCTGACAAAGGAGCAAACAACCCTCACTGGAGAAAAGATAGCCTATTTGATAAAGTGTTGGAAAAACTGTATTTCAACCTGCCAAAGATTAAAACTAGACCTATTACTATTACCATGCACTTAAGTAAGATCGAAGTGGATTAAAGATCCAAATATTAAAACAGAAACACTAAACTTGCTGGAAGATAAGTTAGGTAGAACTCTTGAGGACATTGGTATAGAGAAAGACTTTATGAACAAAACCTCGGTAGCACAGGAACTAGCACAAAGAATCAATAACTGGGATCTCATCTTATTTAAAACTTCTGCACTGCAAGAGAAGCCACCAACAGAGCTAAGAGACAATCTACAATGTGGGAAAAAAGAATTTAGCAGCTGTACCTCAGACAAAGAACTACTACCTAGAATATATAAACAACTGAAAAAAAATGAGACCCCCCAAATTTAAAGACCCAATTCAAAAATGGGCATGTGAAATGAGCAGACATTTCTCAAAGAAGTAAAGCAGCAAATAAACATATGAAAAAATGTTCAACATCACTGGTCATTCGAGAGATGTGACGAAAACAATACTGAGATTCTATCTCACCCCAGAAAGAATGGCTGCTATCAACAAATCAACTGATAACAAATGTTACTGGGGTTGTGGGGAGAAAGGAACCCTTCTCTGTTGTTGGTGGGAGTGCACACTGGTGCAACCACTGTGGAAATCAGTATGGAGATACCTCAAAGAAGTAGAACTAGAAGTCCCATTTGACCCAGCTTTTCCCCTGCTAGGTGTCTTCCCAAAAGATTTAAAAGAATCATACCACAGCCATATATGTGCACCCATGTTTATAGCGGCACAGTTTGTAATAGCTAAAGCTTGGAAACAGCCCAAGTGCCCATCAACTGGAAACTGGATAAAGAAGATGTGGTTATTTTATAAAATGGAGTACTACTCAGCCATAAAGATCAAGAAACTAGAGACATTTGTAGCTAAACAGATGCATATTGAGGCCATACTCTTAAGTGAAATAAATAGGACGCACATGTCCAAATCATTTGTCTAGTGTGAGAAACTGAAAATGTAAATAAGGATTAAAATGATTAAAATGAATAATTGATAATTTGAAATAGGAAGAAAAGGTCCAAAGGGGTAGGGGAATTGGTAGGGGAAAGGGAAAGGAAAGAAGGGAAAGGGAAAATTAAGAGAAAAGGAAAAAATTGAAACAAAGTCTTTGTAAATAGGGAAGGGTGGAGGGGGTGAAGGGAGGACAGGAATGCGGAAAAAATAAGAACCAAGATACATCACATACAAGTACTAGTACCCAGTGATAAACGTAAACATATTGTATACCTAAAATGTACCAATAAAAGAATTGAAGTAAAAAAAAAATTGTTTTAAAGCATTAATGCAACTCAAAATGTTTCATTGAACAAGTTTTAGCAGTTCAACTTTATAACAATTATAAATAAACCTGTTAAATTTTTCTGGACAATGCCATAATTTGGATTTTTTAAAAACAATTAAATTTCTTATTGAGGGCACCAAATGGTGTTTGTAGAATTTTTATCATACAGTGGATTCCATCCAGTCACTGTACTTTTCTGAGTTGTCTTACATGCTTGTACATGTTCTTAATGTTCTCTTTCTGTGTTGTTCCTGTAAGTTTGCTATTAAAATACATTAAACTCGCCTCGCAAGAGAATGGTCCTGAGTTTGATCCCCGGTACCAAAAAAGAAAAAAACATTTAACTGTAAAAAAAAAATGACGGCCACTAACCTGTGAGACTTCACACACTGTCCTGCAGAGGGTACTTTTTTCTACCTTTAATTGGCTCACACTCACTGTACAGATCACACTCCTTTTCCTACCTTTAATACCTCTAATAAATGTAAAAACCATGGGGCTGGGGATTTAGCTCAGTGGCGCTGTGCCTGCCTTGCAAGCTCGAGGTTCTGAGTTCGATCCCCAGTACCAGAAAAATAAATAAAATAAATAAATAAATAAAAATTAAAAAATGTAAAAACCTTATTACCTCATTTCCTGTCCAATTCTTTGTTCAGGACAAAACCCTAGAAAAATCCCTGGAAAGAGTACAATACTTCAGCACCCAGGTAACAGTTTGAGTAATTCTCAAACTTCAAAGGAGCATTTATATAATGGTATCTGCAACAAGTGTTGCTTTCCAGCCTAACAGAGAGAGGCCAGAGGGCAGGAGGCCAGCCTCACGTTTTCCTTCACCTTGTCAGAGTTCCACTGTCTAGTACAGTAGCCACATGTGGCCAATAAGCAACTGAATGTGCCTAGTCTGAAATGAAACACACTGTAAATTGTTGATTTGAAAGATTTAGTTTTAAAAAAGTGAACTTCTCCTTAAATGTTTTATTATTTATGTATTAAATGATAATATTTTGATAAATTATTAAATAAAATGTATTGTTGAGATTTTTTTCACTCACATAGTCTTACTTTTTAAAAAATGTAGCGAGTAGAAAATTTAAAATATGTGGCTTGCATTCATAGCACTAATTATATTCCAATTGGATAGTGCTGGGCTATGTTTCTTTTCAGATAAGTACACACTGACACTCAGGTGGACATGTTACTTGTAGATACACACATCTAGTTAACTTGCACAAATGAGAACACTGATTCTCAACCAGAGATCAATTTTCTGTGGCCCAGAAGACCACAGAAGGTGGAGGCATGGACATCTATGCTGTTCTAAGTTTCAACAGGAATGGAAATTAAAAAATTAAAAGTGCCACAAGTCGGGGTGGGAAGAAGCCAAGGAGAAGAATAGCAGGCAGGATGGGAAGGCTGGGCCTCAGGGATACAGTGGGGACCTCAGGAGCCAATCTCTTGAACGAGCCTGCTTGTCAGCTTCTTTATTAGCTCTCTCTCCTTCACTCTTTCTCCCCCCAGCTTCTCTTCTCCTTTCACAAGATGTTTCCTTCAACAGACATGTGCAAAGAAGAAAAGTGGTTTTGTGCCACTCCAAAAGGCAAACTGATCTCTGTCTCTCTGCCTCTCTCCTTCTCTCTCTCTGTCTCTCCCCCCGCGCCCCCGTTTCTCTCAATAAGGCACTGTAGGTAGAAAATTGAAAACTTTATTTACCTTGTTCTAATCATAAAGGTGCAAAAAATACAGCAGAAAAGCCTTACATAGGCAATTATAGAGACACCATGTCTACATTTTCTGTCTCAAAAATAGAATCAGAGGGATAAAGTAGAAAGAAGAAAAGAGAAAAAGCAGGATGTATTAGTCTGCTGGGAATACTACAAAAATCACATTGGGTTGCTTAGAGATAGTGTTCCCCAAGTTTTGGGGCACCAGGCACTAGTCTTGGAAGACAATCCTAGAGCCTTTGCATACCCAGTTCACAGAAAGATTTGCACTCCTATGAGAATCTAATGCTACCGCTGATTGGACAGGAGGTTTCAGGTGGTAATGTAGGTGAGGAGGAATGACTACACAGACAGATAGAGCTCTGCTTGCTTGCCAGTCACTCACCTCTTGCTGTCCAGACTGGTTCCTAACAGGTCAAGGACTGGTACTGATCCATGGCCCAGGGGTTGGAGGACCCCTGGCTTAGCTAATAGACATCTGTTTCTAACAGTTCTGGAGGCAAGAAATCCCAGGTCAGACTGTCAGGATGGTTGGGCTCTGGTGCAGACTCTTTGGTTTATACATGGCCACACCTGCTCTCTGTGTCATTAAATAGTTAGAGAAAGGGCATAGAAAGCTTTCTGGTGTCTCTTCATTTAAGGGCATTAATTTCATCATGAGGACCCCCCCCTCATGACCTCATCTAAGCCTGATTACTAATTACAGTACCTTCCACAAGCCTCATTGATAAAGACTATAACCAGGGGTCAGGGCTTCAACCTGTGAATTTGGGTGGAGCATAATTCTGTCCACAGCACAAAGAGAAGACAGCTGAAAAGAAGTAGAGAAGGATCATGAAGCTGAAAAAAGGAGAGGTGGCATGAGGTCTGTGCTCCCACTGCGTTGTTCTCATGTATTCTCCATGAGAGTACCAATTAGGAGGCAAGCTAAGGAGTATGCACACCCAAAAGGAAATTTCTCATAAAAGACTATTTTATTATCAAATGATCTTTAAATGCATAATCAAAGTAATTTTATTTTACTTCTGAACACACTGCATATAATAAAAGTGTTTTAAACTCTTCAACAGCATCGGAACTCCAAGTGTCTCCCACCCTGTTTGTATATTAGAAATTATCCCTGTGAATTTTTTTGAGTCTACCACTAACATACATTTTGCTCCTCACTCATCAGGCCTCCCTCATCTGTAACAGGAAGGGGCGGCGGCCCTAGTGTTCTGATGGTTTCCATGTACCAAATCTCAAATACCTGCAGTCTTCCCTAGACTTTTGGGGGCAGTCAGATAATCTTGCCAGAGCCATGCCTGCCAGATCATGGAGGTTCTGCCTTCTGACTAGGTAAACCCATGTTTGATCCCACACCCAGAAAGTCCAGGTGACCCAGAGACAGCCACAAGAAGAGCTTTGTGTCTTTGAGAGAGGTGAAAACCTCATCAGCAACAGTCAAAGCATGAACTTGCCTTTATTGCAGAGACTTTTATAAGTGTACACCATTATTTATTATTTTCTCCTTTCTGCCTGCACTTAAAATAGATATTAGGAGCTTGAGGATGTGGCTCAGTGGGAGAACACTTGTCTGGCATGCACAAGCCCCCACATGGGTGAGAATGAGGCTTAGGGTCATAGCAAACAGTGGAGACAAGAGACACATGGTAAAATTGGGCATAGTTTGAAAAATTTAGAAAGTAGTGAGACTTCTGTTTGCAGCTGAGCCAGGCTGTGTTCTCTTTCTATAGATGCCCTGAAAGACCAAAGGTCCAAAAGAAATTGTAACATTTGCCTTTGGCTATTTCCAGCTTTCAATCCTTTATAACCACAAAACCTTCATGCCGTTAGCAAAGTGCCACACAAGAATTAGCTGAAAACTAAACAGATTACAGAAGCAATTATAGTTTAAGGAATATCTTAAAGCCTGATAGTTGGAATGTATTTTGGGAATAATCTGGTCTTGCATGCCATTCAGTATAGGAACTCTTTCTTCAACATTTCTATGATGATTTTCTAATCAAATAGCTAGCTTTCTAACACTGGCTGCCAAATTGTAATCAGCAGGTAAAATCTGTGCAAAGGTGAACTCAGGACCTAAAAAATGCTAGGCAAACACTGCAGCACTAAGTTATATCCCTAGTCCAAAACCTGTGTTTTGTTATCACTGCAGGTGCAAGCTGTTATAGAGATAAATGACAGGTGGGAAGCTATGATAGACAAACATGGGGATGACTGGTGTACACATGTTGCTAATCAGAGAAATTACATGGGATGTCATCTTAGGTCAGAAGACCTAGAACACATAAAAACATTGTTTCATGAATCCAAGAAGTTAAATTTTCTATAAATAGTGTTACAGTGTTGAATGTTGGGCCAGTGAATGGGTGGAAGTGTTTTTCAGATTTTCTAAATACTTTTTTTCTCAAAAGGTTATTCTCCTTTAGATCCCTTTACTGCTGCCACCCAAAAGTGTTCCTTGAACAGAGAAATGCTGAGAACCACCGACCTCTGAATCAAATACTTCTAACCATGGGAAGCATACTGCTCCCAGTTGGATGTCAGGTAGTGAATATTCTACCACAGTCATCTTTTTGTTCATTCATTTGTCCAGTAATTAATGATTGGGACTCTACACACAGAATAAATAAGATGCGATGTTGGCTTCTACAGTCACAGCTCCACAGTGGGGCCAGGAAATGCAGCCCTATGTTAGACCCTAAAGGACATTCTTGATTAGCTTAGATAAACACCTCCACTTGTGAAAGTTTACTTTCCTCTCTGCCTTTCAGGCGGATGACCAAGCCTGCCAAGTATTTACTCAATAAGAAAGACTCTTACGGATGAGATGATTACATACCTCATTCTACCAGAGCCACCCAGAGTTACTGTTTGGCCTAAAAGACTGTATCAGCCTCCTCCTTTACACAAATGCCCTTCACTCTGACTCACTTCATGTTGGTTTTAAAAGCTGTGTAGATTTGTCAACAACCACCAAAGGGTCTAGTTTCATCTCTTGTCATACTTGGGCTTGTAGTCTGGCACATCACTATAAATATATCCTTCTTGGCCAGGCATGCTTGTAATCCTAGCATGTGGGAGGCTGAAGCAAGAGGATCGCTATGAAACCGAGGCCAGCCTGGGCTACATAGTGAGTTTGAGGCCAGCCTGAACTACATAGTGAGACCCTGTCTCAAAATGCCCCCTCCAAGTTAAATAAATAAATTTA
Organism: Heterocephalus glaber; assembly: GCF_053883595.1. Lineage (NCBI taxonomy): Eukaryota > Metazoa > Chordata > Mammalia > Rodentia > Bathyergidae > Heterocephalus > Heterocephalus glaber. Next base: position 6,375,983 of record NW_028258310.1, on the reverse strand, counting down.
AAAAATAAATATATCCTTCTCATCTGAACAAAAAATAACACAAACCTTCTATTTATTTACCCTTCTTAATGGGCAATTGAGAAAGGACAATTCTCTGAAATAAATGATTTAGTTTTTTAAAAATTTTGTAGCATAGGACTGGGGCTTTAGCTCAGTAGTTCCAGCACCTGCCTTGCAAGCACAAGGTCCTGAGTTCGATCCCTGGTATCAAAAAAAAAAAAAAATTGAAGCATAGTTTATCTCTTGAAATTCAGATTAGTACTATGTCTTGAAGTTTTCTGCATTCTCCCTCTTTAATATTTTTACTTGTATAAGAAGGCCAGTCTTGGCTAGGCATGATGGTGCATCCCTGTAATACCAGATAATTGAGAGGCTAAGGCAGGAAGATCACAAGTTCAAGACCAACCTGGACACCTTAGTGAGACCCTGTCCAAAATAAAAATTTTAATGTAGCTCAGTGTTAGAGTGTTTGCCTACCTTTGCACAAGGCCCTGGGTTAAATTTCTAGTCCAAGCAAAAAAAAAAAAAAGAAAGAAAAAGTAAGAAAAAAGACCGGTCTCTACAGTGCCAAAAGATTGACTTCAAAGACATTTCAATTTCTACTCACAATGTTGTAAATACTTACAGTACATTTTAAATTGGCTTGTATTATTTGATTTGGGGAAAGACAAACAGCTTTATAAGAACAGATTTTACTGGTAAATAAGTTTGATAACTTAAAAATAGACGGGTTGAATTCCTATGTGTTATGGGTTACAGTAACAAAATATTATACACTGGACAGTTTATAAACAAGAGAAACTTATTTTCACAGGTCTCGAGGCTGAGAAGTCCATGGTCAAGGTGCCAGTATAGTCAGTGTGTGGTGAGGTCTCATTCCTTGTGGCTGGCTCTTTCTAGTTGTCCTTAGATGGTGAAAGCCTGTTGGCTCCCTCAAACTTCTTTTATAAGGGCAATGATCCATTCATGAAGGCTCTGCCACCCACCTTCTAGAGGTTCCATCTTTTTTTTTTTTGGAAACAGGGTCTTGCTATGTAGTCCAAGGTGGCCTTGAAATCACTATGCCCCCTAGGCTGGCCTTGAACTCGAGGCTATTCTCCTGCCTCAGCCTCTGGAGTACTGGGATTACAAGCATGCACCACCACAGCCACCTTCCAGCTTTTAATAGGAGTACATTGGGGATCAGATTTCAACAGGTGAATTTTAGAGGGACACCAGGATTGTGACCATAGTGCTGCACCAGTCTCTAGAATCAGAGTGGAGATCTGGTGGATATGGACACTTTGAGGTCTTGGTTAGTACTAGGGACCATGTAAGATGAAAACACTTGTTTTTAACTGCTAGTATCACTAATGTGACAGTTTGATGTTCTTACTGAGATGTGTGGAGCTAAATAGATCAAGGGAAGATGGCAGATGCTCATCTTTCTTCTTATGCGTACTCTGAGGTATTTAATCACCTTAGTGTCTATTTGTCATTTACTTAAATGCTAATTCCCACCACATAGACTTGAAATATTGCAATAGCTTCACATCTGGTCAACTTGCTTTTGCTACTCTGGTCTTCTTTCAACTCTACACAGACAGGTCCCATTAAAATATAATTTAGGTCTTGATACTTTTGCTTAAAACCCTTCAATACTCTATCTCATTGCACTAAAAACCCAAATAACTACAATAACCTTAAAGGCCCTATGTGATCTGGGTCCCATTTACCTTGCTGATACATCTCTTATTCTTCCTTTCTAAAGTAAATACAGCATTTAATTTACTACGTTTCCACCATTCTCACTGCTACATCTAACAGACAGGGCATGTTCCTACCTTAGAGTCTAGCATCTGTTATTTCCTTGCCTGGGCAGTTGCACCTCTGAAGTGTAAATGGCTGGGGGCCTTCACTCTCCAATGTCACCTTCAAACACTGAAGACTTTCCTGGACGTGTTAGGGTTTAGATCAGTAATGTCCCCCAAAGGCCCCATGTGCTCATAGGTAGGGCTTTTGGAAGGTGATTGACTCATGGAGGGCAATACAGCTGACATGTTTTTAGGAGGTGGAGCCTGGTTGGAAAAGGTGAGTCACTGGGACATAACCTGAAGTATATATCTCTCTTCTTGGCTCCTCGTTTCTGTCTCTGCTTCCTGGCCACCATGATATAGACAGCTTTCCTCAGGCCAGGCTCTTCCACCATGCTGCTGACTACCCAAGGACTGAAACCTCTGAAACCTGAGCCAAAACAAACCTCTCCTCCTTTAAATTGCAGGCGTCAGGTAATTTTTCCTAATGACAAGTAAAGCAACTAAGACATCATCTTATCTACAATTTCAACCTGATGCCTTTTGCTGAACACCTCAAATCCCTGATCCTTGCTTTAATTTTACTGACATACTATATCTGACCACTCTATATTTTTATCTTGCCTGCAGTCTCTCTCTCATCTACCACAACGCAGCCGCCATGAGGGCAGTTTCTTCATTTTTTTGTTCACTACTGTAACCCCTGTATTTCAAACAGTTCTTAGAATATAGGGGCCAGGAATTTAACTCAGTGGTTCTGCCACCTGCCTCGAAAGCTCAAGGTCCTGAGCTAGATCCCCAGTAACAAACAAAAACAAAGAATATAGTAGTTACTCACTTGTCAAGTGAATAAATGTATGAAAGGTAAGTGCATATATGATACAAAATCATCAAAGAAAGGGCCAATCCAAAGTTTTCAACCGATGTATCATTAGATTTCCTCACTGGTCATATTTCTTTTCACTACTGCTGCATTTAATAATAATAATAACAATAATAATAATAATAATAATAATATTGTGATTGCATGAAAGTACACATGGCATCTCTGAGTTTATTTTTTTCTTTTTCTTTTTTTGACAGAAAAGACAAAGGCTTGAGTTGATGCCCTACACCTTTCCCAAATCTGTGATTTAGATTCAGTAAGCCTTATAAGCCTTATAAGTGGTTCTCAAACCTGGTTCCTGGAAATCTTTGGCAATATAGAGAATCCAAGGCCTCACCCTTGAAATTCTGGATGAATCTAGAAGAATGCTATGAAATCCATATTTTTACAAAGTTCCCTAGAAAATTCTGATGATCAGCCAACTTTTTAAACTTCTGCTGACTTATAAGAGGCATGGCAAACCAGCTTTTGGCTAAATCCTAAAAGGTAGGCCAGAAATCATCTGGGCAAGCCTCGTCTTGACAAGGCTGAAGGACTTGAAGCAGAAGGAGGGAGATCACATTTATTCTCTTCTTTGTGCCTCTCCCTGGCTACTTGGCAAGGCTATGCCTGTAAATGTTACTAGCTGACTAAAGATATTCATGGTCCTCACAGCCCCTCCCCTCCTTTAATTAGCTTGCATGCCAGCAACATCTTGCCAGTTCTAACTTGGCTAAATTATCTCCAGAACATCCAGAGAAAATCATGAGTGTTTGAGGCTTTGTTTTGCTTTTGTTTCCGTATCTGTTTCAGTGGATGAATGAATTCATTTCCTTGCAAGCTGATCTGGAGAAGAGTCTCTCTTTTCCTTCCTATGAGCAATGTGTGGGAACAGGAGGATGAGGCAGAAGAGAGGAAAGGAGGATTGCCCTTAAATGGAAGCCCAGGGACTCCTCCCCAGCTGCTGTAGAGGATTAATAGCTATCACCACACAGGAGGAAGTGAACCCCCCCCCCCCCGACAACCTGTGCCACAGCTTTATTCTCATCTTGCTGAAGCGAGCTGGTCTGCCTCAGAGATTATTATTAACCACAGAAAGATGTGTGGCTGGTTACCTTGGCGCCAGTATGGGAAGGAGTGATAGCTGTGTGGAACAGCAAGTGATGATGTCTCAAAGATCATGCCCAATGGTGTGGAACTTGAAATATGCTGGCCATAGTGTGTTTCTTTGGCATATTTTAAGACGGCTATTCTGAGAAACTACAGATAGTTTCAGAAACTCCAAAAGGCTGCCCTTTTGTAAAAGAAACATATGTACAAGGAAATGTACCATAGTGAAGGAAACAGCCAATAGTATAAACAGACTTTTCTCTCTGATATCGTCCTTTCTGTCTAGGATGGATATTCCCAGGAAGAACTGATTGGGGTCTGACACATGGTCCAGGTAGAGATGACCATAGGTGGCATTTACCTGGGAGACTTCATCTGCATAACATGACAAGCCTTGTTCACTGTGTACTTGTCCCCTCAGCCTTCCATAGCTGGCCACCCCCTCCTCCCACTCCAGAAGTCCCGGCTCTATCCCTTTATATAATTTTATATAAGCTTCAACTGTCTAACTCTCCTTGAATCTCATATTTTGAGTATGGCTCCTGTGTTTCTGCACATTAATAAATTTGATTTTTTTCTTTATTAATGTATCTTTCGTCAGTTTACATCATGGACTGAAATTATCAAAACCTTAGAAGGAAAAGAGTATATTTAAATTTCTCTACATTGGTCCATGCTGAGAGGTGGACTATGTTAGTCAGCTTTCCATTCCTACAATAAAATATCTGAGATAATCAGCTTATAAAGAAAAGAAGTTTAGGCTTCAGGGTGTAGCTCAGTGGTTTAGCATGTATTTAATGAGTGCAAGGCCTTGGGTTGAATCTCTACCACAGAACACAGAGGAGGCAGAAAAGAGGAAGGAGGAAGGAGGAAGAGGGTGAGGAAGTTGTAAGTTGTAGTTTATGATCAGTTGGCCTGGCTATTTTTAGGCCTCTGGTCAAGCAGAGTGAAGAGGTGTGCACATATCAGGGAAGAAACATGTGGAAAAACAAAACAACTCATCTTATGGCCAGGAAATGGGGCGCTGGGAGCCCATGGTCCACTTCAAGGGTACACCTCCAGTGAGCTAAAGAACTCCCACTAGGCCCCATCTCTAAAAGTTTCCACTATCTCCCAATAGCACCATGCTGGGGACCAAGACTTTATCAGACTTTACTCTGGAAAACATTTAAGATCCAAACTACATCCTTCAGAGAGAAGAGGGTACATTTACAACTTCTCTAAGCTGATCCAAGGTGGAAGGGTGGGGAAAAATTCCATGGCCAGACATTGCCCAGAGGACAGAGCGCAATGTCATTTTGTCTTTTCACCAGCAAGGCAAAATGTTTAGGGCTAACACCTAGGGTTAGAGCACAGCTTCATCCTGCCCACTTTAGGATCTCAGGTCACATCAAGACATTTTACAGAAAGGGCTCTTTAACATGGTTGAGAAGACACTAATTCCATTAGCATAATAATGTTCCCAAGTTAAGCAAAGAAGAAGTCGATTTAAACAGAAGAAAAGGTTTTTGGAACCTGTCTTATCTCTTCCAATGTACAGGACCTACAGTGCCCTTATGTACACTGCCTAGCTAGCCCATTCAAAGAGAATAAAGATAAAACACTATGATTGATAGGCTGGTCAGAAGCCTAAAAGTTAAAATGGACCCTTGGGGAAGGTCAGGAAATTCAAGGAAGGTAGAGAGGCAGGAGATTGTGTGAAAGGAGGAAAGAGAGGAGACAATAGATGAAGGCCTGTTTCTGTGCTTATCAGAGAAAGCAATCAGTAAGACTCAAAGTTGGTTAAGTCAAGATGAGTTCAAGTCTTTTGGACTGGACCATCAAACATTAGATTTTTGTCTGGTTTTATTACTGGTGCAGAGGGTTTTATGCACCACATTGTCATGAAATGAAGAAGACTTAATATTTAGACTGTTCGTTTTCAAAAGATGCTAGCCTGGTGTGGTGAGGCATTCCTTTAATCTCAGCACTGCAGGAAGCTGAGGCAGAAGGATTGCAAGTTCAGGCCATGTCTGGACAACTGGGCAAGATCCTGACTCAAAATAAAAAATAAAAAAGGGGTTGGGGATATAGTAGCTCAGTGTGAGTTTCAACCTCCATGCTGCAAAAGCAAAACAACAAAAGATGCAATAGTTTCTGGTTTTGTATAGTGATGGAAATAAAATTATGTCATAGTAATAATAGTATAGTTAGGGCTCTTCTTTGATAAAGGCAAGGAAAATTAGTAGGTTTTTTTTTCCAGAATGATAGAATAAAGGATCTACCATTGTTAAGCAGGATTTTGCTTGTTTCAACTATACAGAGAAATAGATTGTGGAATGGGGTGCAGGTTATTTTGATTAGCTAATTTAGCTTACAAATACTCCAGTCATCTTTGTATGCATAAGTTTGAGTGATGTGTGTAGGTATACCTCACAGTATGCAGTCCTTCTCTACTTTGAATCTGACCCCACCCCTCATTTTCTTTCTTTCTATGGTGGGGAGGGGTGTGATGTAATGTGCCACTGAACTTTACTAGCCCTCTTGATGTAGTACAGGGTCTGGAGATAGTACCTCTTGGCTGGAGTTTAAAAAAAATGCATATAGTGCAAGGACCCGAGTTCAATCCCTGATACAAAAAAAAAAAAATGCATGTAACATATAATAAACCACAAAAAATATTATACCAGCTGAAGGATCAAATGGAAATTTGGGTTGTTGACTTATTTCCCCTGAACACTAAAAATGATGAAAGCAACTGCCACTACTGCCAACTAAGTGGGATCTTCACATAACTCCCAGAACAAATTCTCTTGAGTGTTGAATACTCCCATCGCTTGAGAATGACATTGCTAAAGTTTTATTTTTGGTACCGGGGATCGAACTCAGGACCTTGTGCTTGCGAGGCAGGTGGCAAAACCATTGAGCTAAATCCCCGGCCCTACTACTGAAGTTTTTGCTGAGATTGGTACTTACATAAATCATGAAACAGAGGAAGCTCTAAAGGTTCCATCCATAATTCTCAGAAAGTTTTTCAGAGTACTTTGAAAATTCGGAAACATGGTTGACAGAATAATGATCTCCCCTCAAAGTTTTCCATAAAGTTATCCAGAGTAACAACCCTGGAGATATTCCCAAAACCTGACAGTATGTGGCTTAAATGAATTGGGGATCTTGAGATGGAAATTAAATTAGGGGTATAATTACACTAGGGATCTTGAAATGAAAAGATAGCCCTGAATTACGTGGGTAGACTCAATGTAAATAACAAGGGTTAAGAAGGAGGTAGGGCCCCAGAGTCAGAAACACCTGAAGATGCTACACAACTAATCTTGAAAATAGACAAAGAGATTACAGGCCAAGAAATTTAAGTAGGCTATAGAAGCTGGAAAATGCAAACATTTTCACCTTAATCTACTAGGAGGAACATAATCTCAACGATACATTGGCTTTAACCCTTTGATGCTTATTTTGGACATTTGACCTCCAGAACTATAAAATAAATTTATAGTGTTTTCAGTTGCTAAGCTTATAATAATTGGTCACAGCTGCAATAGGTAATTAATAGAAGGAAGACTAATAAATATCTGAGTATGAGAAAAATACATCATTCATTACAGGAGACCCAGAGAACTCATTTAGGCAAAAGTGGCCTTAGATTCCAACTAAGGGCAACTGAAGATTTTAAAATATCTAGGAAGATCTCATTTCAGACCCTTCTGCCTCCTTTAGAATGTTAAGCTGTTGTTGAGTATTCCTTGTAGATATTAACCTTTCAAATGGCTCAAAGCAATTAACGTTTAAATATATTCAACTGCTGCCACTTTTAAAAGAATATATAACCCATTCACTACTTAATGCCTCTTCAGCTCTTGTATCACCCCCCCACACACACACACCCCACCTTTGTTTTTTTGAGATAGGGTCTCACTATGTAGTTTGGGCTGACCTTTAGCTCATTATGTAGCCCAGACTGGCCTTGAACTTGAGGAGATTCTCCTACCTCAACCTCCCAAGTGCTGGGATTATAGGCACCACCATAACTGGCCTGTATCACTCTTTACATCTTTTGGATGAGTTATCTACACTTTCTGATTTCATCTCCTCATATTTTTCTCGTGTCAACCCATTGCAATCACCTTAGTAAATGGCCTTGTGAGGTTACCAGTGCCACTAAACTCAATGTACTTGCTTTTAGTCATCTTATTTGACCTCTCAACCATTGCACTTGTTCACAGTTCCCTTAGAACACATTTCTCTTGATTTCTGTAATATGACAATGTTTTCCTTCAAGCTTTCTGGCTACTCCTTTTGTTGCAGAATTTAAGAGATCAAAGAGACCAACAGGTGAAACAAGAGGATTTTTTTGGGTACACACTAGCTCAGCAGAAGGCTGTCCAAAGGCTGAGCTCAGAACAAAGGAAAAGCTCTAGTTTTATACATATTGTGGGGTGATCTACTTAATGTCATGAAACTTGTGGGCAGGCAATTGAGTTTATAGAAGCAAAACAAAGGCATTTACTCAAACAGTGGCAGTTTGCAACTTGGCACACCTTGGTGGCCTTGGTGAGGTGAACAGAAACAGGCTCAGAAAAGCAGGACATTGTGGGACCATTACTTATAGGAGCAAAGTTGACAGGACAAAGAATAACAGCCACAAGGAGGGGGAAGACTAAAGAGGAATTGCTTAGGTTGGGGAAACTTTTTTCTTTTATTTAAAGTCCTGTTTCACTTTAGTTCTATTTTGTACACTTCTCAGAGCAATTACTGCATGCTTATGCTTATACTCCTGGTCTTCAACTTTGTTCTTTGTCTATATAGGTAATTTTTTCACTTTTGTGGCCTTTGATGCAGTCTATTCATATGAATAATTTATAATATAGATCTAACCAGACATCCTGAGCCTGGACCCCTATATTCAGATCTCTTAGAACTTCATATATAATATGTCCAAACTGAACTCATTATCTAATTTCTGATAGATTTCCCTCACCCTAAGACAGCTACTATATATAATAGCTGCCATCTTTCCATAATGCCCTGCTCTATCTACCTCATAATGCCCTGCTCTACCTCCCTACCTAAAGCCACCCCAAGATGGCTTCTCCCACAAAAGGATGACCTTCTTCTTCCCAGCATGCTCCTATTTCCATCAAAAGAGTAACCTAATTCTTGCTCTAGCAACTAGTGACGTCACTGGCTTCTCCAGTCCCTAGCCACTACCTCACTCAACCCCATCCCAGCTCCTATAAGAAACACTCCCTGTCCTGGCCATATTTTTGTCTCTCCTTTGTTCAGAGACAGCCTGGCAGATCGTCCCTGCAATAAAGGCTTGTTGTGGCCTGGTCTGGTCTTGGTTTTTGGCTTTTTTACCTGACAATTTCCACAACTGGTCTTCTATCAATATTACCCAGGCAAGTAAGATGGCATGGCCTTGCATCTACTTGCTAAAGTCAGAAAGCTGGGGTTATTTTAGATTTTTTCTCTATCCCTACACTTCTCCATCCATCCTTTTTTCATGCTGGGGATTGAACGCAGGGCCTCATGCATGGTAAACATACTCTACCACTGAGCTATACCCCCATACTCCTCTTGAATCTGTTTTATCAGAAAGTCCTATTAATTCAAACTTCTAAATATTTAACTTGTCTAATTTTCTCCATCACAGTGAGGCCACATAATATGCTTCTGCAACTTCTGTTCTCTTCGCCCTCTATGTCCTTATAACTCTCATTCAAAAACTTGTGTTCTCAGGGCATGGGGGTGTAGCTCAGTGGTAGACTGCTAGCCTAACATGCACAGGCCCTAGGTTCAGCCCCAGCACCACAAAAGAGAGATGACTAAATAAATTATATTCTCAATTTCCATGGGGTAATATGTTATCAAGAACTTTTTCAAAGTCTATGCTTCTTCCTCAATTTTCACCACTTTATGGAAATATAATACGTAACCATGAGGAATTAACAAGCTGGTAAGAGTCAGATGATACAAATGAGTTAGTAGTGGTATACCTGAGTACCTGCACATGTATTGTTGGAATCTATAGAGTGCAATTCAGAAGAGACAGAAAAGTATGTTGTAGAGAAAGAGCCATGAAAGTGGTTTGCGTGCATAAGAAGCCATATAGCAGATTTGAAGTGGATTAAAAATGTCAAAGTTGGAAGGCCCTGACACATTTGAGAGGAATAGCTCATAGAAACAAATATTATATGTCAATCTTAACTCTAATACACACAGTCATATCTAACTTTATTTTATCAACTATTTCTTCCACTTTTTTGTGGATCTAGCTGTTAGTTTAAATTTTACAATAAGAAAATGGACTCAGAGATGAGGTAAGGGCCAGGGATGTCTATGCTAAGTTAAATTGGCAACATATAGTTGCCTTGTTCTTGAGGAGGTCCTGAGGAACATGACTTTCAATGCCTACTCTCTGTGAAATTCCATCCCAATTTTATCAGCTTGATTTTATTTATTCATTTATTGCAATTTCAAGATGTAATTTCATCTCATCTTGAAATTACAAAAGATAATTAAAAAGTGATGGAGAAATTCTGAAAGAGGAAATTAAGAAAGCTTTTCTGTTTTCAGGAAAACTTGTGATACTCAGTACAAATGTTAACTTTCATAGATATTTCTTCCCATTAGTTACTTACTTTATTAGGTAAATTATATCTCTTGAGACTATTATCAAAGATAATGATAAAGGAGTTATTTTTTAGTTGGGCTCATATCCAAGGCACTTTAGAGAAGTACAAAAATTTGTGTAAGGTCTGACCAAATACTTAGCCAAATGGTTTTATACTGATACTTGGAGGTTTTGTTGTATATATTTGAGATATATTCTACATAAAAACTATATATATACATATATATATATGTATATATACATGTATATATATACGTATATATATACGTATATATATAAGTATATATATGTATATATGTATATATATGCATATATATGTGTGTATATATACATATATATGCATGTATATATGCATATATATGTGTATATATATGTATATATATATGCATGTATATATGTGTATATATATATGTATATATATGCATGTATATATATGTATATATATATATGTATATATATATATATCTGTTAATCCTAATATGTCAACTTTGTTAGGTTAAGAAAACCTAACAGATTAGTAAAGCAGATTCCTGGGTGTACCTGGGAGAGTAATGGAGGTACAGCTTTGTACTCTATATAGTCCCTCACCCATTCTTCTCCTGGTTTTCATCCCTGCCACCATGAACTAAGCAACTTTACTCTGCCATACACTTTTGCCATAATAACTGCTTAGGTCCAGCATACCATGGAATGAAGCCATGAGTAAGTTAAACCTTCCTTCCTTTAGGTTGTGGGTGTCATGTTTGTGTCTCAGCAATGGATAAGCTGACTAATTCAAGTTTTAGAGTTATCAAATAACTTCAACAACTATGATTTAATTTTCTTAACTTTTTACTACATCCCCTTCCCCCATAATTGTGAAAGAAAAAGAGAGCCCAGAGAAAGGGGACGCGGCGTAAAAACTAAACATTTACTGAGCCCCTACATTATGTCAATTTTCTAAGAACTTGTTCAGCAATCATGCCAAAGCAGAATAAATGTTTACATTTTGTTTCTATTTATCATGATTAATACCCTCAAAATCATTGAATAGTAGCAGGTCTGAAATATCCAAGCAATTTTTTACTCACATAACCCTGTAACCGTAACTGCAAAAAGACCCTTAAAAGTGAGATTTTTTTCTTTGTAAATAGGGAGGACTGGAGGGGTTGAAGGGAGGGCTGGGCAAGGGTGAAAAATAAGAACCAAGAGAGACTATGTAAAGGTGAAAATTTCCAATGATGAATGTCATTATATTGTATACCTAAAATGTACCAATGATTAGAATGAATAACCGATAATATAAAATAGGAAGAAAAGGTCCAAAGGGGTAGGGGTAGTGGGAGGGGCAGGGGAAAGGAAAGAAGGGAAAGGAAAAAATGATGAGAAATGGAAAAAATGGAAATAAAGTCTTTGTAAATAGGGAAGGGTGGAGGGCGTGAAGGGAGGGCTAGGAATGGGGAAAAAATAAGAACCAAGATGCATTATATAAAGATACAATTCCCAATGAGAAATGTAATTGTGTTGTATACCTACAACATACCAATAAAATAATTTAATACAAGAAAAAAATGAGATTTTTATTTTCCTTTTGGAGTCGAGAGGCTTCCAAATTTCTCAGGCCCAGGGCATAAATGGCTCCTCCATTTCTCCTTTACCCAGAGGAATGGACAAAAGATGCAGTTCCTGGCATGAGAAGGTCAAGTTCAATTTCATTCCCTAGGCAATGAAGGGAGAGGTCTGGGTCTGGGAAGGGCTAGATTTTGCCTGAAAATGTCTATTTTCCCTTGTATTCCCTCCCACATTGTTCTTTGTTATAAAAGAGCTCAACATACCTGAATATGGACAGATGGTGATTTGGAGGTTATAAGCCCCTATATCTTCATGGAGCTAGCTTTAAATAAATCTTTTTTCCTTTTTACCCAAACATAAGTCCTCCTTTGATTTGGCCAGTGGAGAGCAGATGACCTTGGGGTTATGAACCTAAGTGACCAGTAACAGTTTTGGCAACCACGTAGAGATTTAATTCCCTGCTCCTGAGAGGCATGTATCCAGGTGGTCACTTTAAGAGGGGCTGATTTTTCCTGGTTAGCTGAGCCCAAGGTCAGAACTCCAGGGACATCCCAGCAGCTGCCAAGGACACTTGCACCCAGGAATCTCCTTCCTTTCCTGTTCATGAGAACAGTTGCCTATAAATGCTTTTTTGGGCAAAAGGGAAAAGGTTGTTTGGGGAGCTGAGGTGCACCACCTAGTTTCCCACTGTAAAGTGCACTCCAGAGATCTGTCCCCACACTTTGGACCTTCTCTTAGGTCATTCAGCAGTGTCATTTGGGTGAAGGAAGGACTAGTACAATTAGAAACAATGGAGCTGAGGAAGTCACTCCCTTCCCTCCTTTAATTGTAAACAGCACTCTGCCCTGCAGTCAGTACCTCCTTTCCTTGTCCTAAGAGAGGTAGAAAATAAAATAACAAAAACTCAGGAGATCTCTGATGCTCCATGTGAGAGCATATACGTGTTGAATCTCCTAGTATGACCTTCAGCACCTTACCCTACTCAAATTTCATTATGGGCTAATAAATATGTACTACATCTCTTAAATATGATTAAGAGTAGAGTGAATTCTGGGACAAGCATGTGCATTTTGAGCCTCTAAGATGACTCAGCGTTCTGTCAATCATTCTGACTCTCATGCTTGAGTGTCAGGCCCACAATCTGTGAATTAAGGCTAGGGAAGTTCAAGGCCAATGAGTATTTTGCCTTGTGGGCCAGTTGGTATTCAGAGATTTTGTTTTCTCCAGTTGGGCATGAGGACACACAAAGCCTTGTGGATCACAGAACAAGATAACATCTTCCAGGAGGACCTGACCCTTCAGAACAATGCGGTAGAGGTTAAAATCCCACTTTAGGGGAAAACTCAGTTCCCTATTAACTTACATTCAATCCTTACAAGAATGCTTTGCCCTTCTTTTCCTAGCCCGTGCAACCACCATGGCTGATTCCTGAGTCACTCACCACCTCATCTGACTGCTTGTATGTACTCAATAAATAGTGGCAGGCTTGGAGAGTCTTGGTCTTTTGCCCCACCTGAGGCACTGACCTCCTCCATTTATCTACAGAATTCTTATCTTTTCTCTTTTGCCATACCCCTCAAGCAGCAGCCCTGGTGCATGGCTGGTCCTTGGTATTTGAGAATCTCTGCTATAAATTGCTCAGGAATAAGTGTATCTGTGCTACTTTGCAGATCCTCAGAAAGTTTTAGTTACCTAAAACTTAGAAAAAGGTGATTTTATAGTGATACTGTGTGGCTTGTGTAACTTAAAATATTGTACATAGGTAAGTTAATTAGATATCTTACAGGGAGATAGACAAGGCTAGTCTGAGAGAAGCCAACATGGAGGACAATCAAGACACATTCACTGAAGGCGTGCATTGTACAAGAAGAGAAACTACCACAGCCAAATGCTTCACCTAAGGATGAATAGCAGTGATTGATATTCTAAATACGTATCAATCACCTGGGTGGGGGACCAAGATCTTACCCACCCCTTCCGGGAAAGGTCCCAGACCAAAAATCCTTGTATGCTTGCTATGTGACTTGCTTCTCCACTGGATCCCCATTTAATCAATATTACCTAGGAGGTGACTATATTTGTTGTAATCTTATTGGTTGATCATAGTTTTGCCCACCTTGTGATTTTTCATTGGATCAATATTACCTAAGCAACTGTATTTGCAATCTTACTAGTTGACTATAGTTTCGTCCCACCTTGAGCCTACTTTACCTCTAGGCTTTGTCCCATAAAACACCTTTGAGAAGCAGGCCAGGCAGGCAACCCACTTTTCTGTCCCCTTCTGTCTCTCTTAGGCAGAAGTTTTCTTTCTTCCAATAAATTTTTCCTACTCTTAACCTCCATTGCTCCTAGAATTCATTCTTCGATTTTAGAGAACACAAACTCACATTTTGGATATCTACCAGGTTTGGGAGTTACATCTTCCCCCTATATTAAAAACACACACTAATTTCATGGAACTGTCCTTAAAAAGATTCTTGGGAGTAATGTTGGCCAGGATGACATCCATACCTACTTTCCTTGCCCTGTTCTGGATTAGTGGCAAGTACAAGCAAGGCCTTCTGTGCCCTGTCCAAGGCAGCTACTTGGCTAATATTAATGAGTTTCTTATTGGGGTTTAAAATTTCTCTCATTTTGGCTAACAGCCTTTGATTCATTTTAATTTTGTTGTTCTTTGAAATACTGTCAAAACTTGTTTGCGGAACATTGATTTTTGTCTCCTGCTGAGACAGGAGATTAGGGCACGGCAAAGCAGCTGTGCAAGCAGGCCTGACCTGCCAGTCATGGCCAGGACACATGCGCAGAACAGCTGCTGAGCCCTGCTCCTGGAATCAGAGAATGCTATCAGTCCCTGCACAAGATCAAGCAGGTTTTTGATAAGATGGCCCAGATCTGAGGTCAGAATAGGGGTATGAAAGATGGCAGTCACTAAGCTCTTGGCTGTGTGAGCTTTTCACAGGCTGGCCAGGTCCTTTGCTGGGCTTGCTTCTCTTTAACTGGCTCACGCTTGCTCTGCAGAGCACTTCATTTCAGAACACTTCTTTTTTCCCTACTTTCCTTACTTTTAATACCTCTACCTTTAATAAATGTAAAACCCCTACTTTTTTTGTTTTGTTTTGTTTTTCTTGTCCAATTCTTTGAGCAAGCCACTCAGTAACACTGCCACTTCCATTCCTCAACTAAGGAAAGGAAACAAATGAACAATAGAAAAAAAAAAAGGAGAAATTTGCCTACAGAGAGCTTGGCTTTGTTTTTCTCAGTGGGAATGTTGTTCCTAAAATGGTTTCTTTTTTCCATATATAGGCCTTGAGCAACAGAGCCAGGATAAGATATGTAAACTTCTAACTAGCTATATCTAAATTTTGGCACAATGGAAAATGTCTTAAAACCTGAGGCAAGAGCTTTTAAATGGACTAAGACCTTAATAAGGCAGAAAAAAAGTTTCAGGAAATTCAAACTCAGATTAACTAGGGTAGGTGTGCAATCTCTTTTGGGATATATATTTGTCACCTTGCTACAACCAGGAATCTTACCCTCAGACATGCAAATTTAAGATGAAGCATTGCTTAAGACTGTAAATGGGAAACTCGTGCCAATAGAGTAACTTTTTAAAAAGCTGGCAAATGATAACTGTAAGTCTGTTTTATATGTGTTGACATGAATTTGTATATTGTATGTTATGTCTGTGTGTGGATTTGTGTTTGTATATTATTTAAATGGTATCAGGCTAATTTAAAAATAAGAGTGTTCACTAATAAAGCATAAACCCAAATGCCTTCTTGTTAACATCACTTAAGGAAATGTTTTAAAGATGTAATAAAGGTATCCTCAAAACTATTAATATACATTCTGCCTATGTTAGCCAATCAGAATTATATTTTAATTTTTTGACTTTTGAAATAATATTTTTAGTTTCACAAAAGTTGTAAGAGAGACTGAAGAACATAAAGAGAATGTAATTAAATTTTTTTAGTTTGTTAGAATCTTAAACTCTTAGGAATCAGGGTCAGTTGAATATTGAGAAAAGGTGGCACATATATTAATATAGTGCTGACTGGGTATTCTTTTACTTAAAAGTTTAAATTATTTAGCTTTTCAAAAATGTTATGTAACAATAATTAATGTGAAGGCTGCTTCTAGTATTAGTAGAAGGGCTCCTAAGAGGTAGTATTTTGCTAAATGGTTTATAGCAAAAATGGCTGTAAATCTGCGACAGAAAATAAAAGGAAAAAAGAAAATCACAAGTCATGATTTTTATGAGTAGCAGGTAAGGACCTTGGTCTACCTATTTCCTATCACCATGGTGGTTTTTCTATCATAGCTGGGTCAGTTTCAGGATTGGTTTGTTCCAGAGTGCCTTCAGGACTGCCATCTTAAACAAGAGTGGTTTACCAACACTGGCAGCTTCTACTTGATTATTCTGTTCAGCAGAAGTTGACATGGATAATAGATATCCCTATGTCTTATTACAGTAGAGAAGGAGGAACAATTAAAAATTTATGTGCATTAGATATTTGTAAATAAAAGGCTATTTGAGAGCTTTCTTACTAAGTCTACCAGAAGGAATAGACAACTTTGTCTTATACATTGACTTGGGTCTAAGTAAATATTGTGCAATCATGCTATAATTCTTCATAATTGCCTGAAAGAGCTATGTCCATCTTTATACGGGCAACAACTTCTACAACTTTAGAATGCTGAAGGTGCTAAAATAGGATGAATATTTCTCCCTGTAGTTTGTGGAACTTTCTAGATCTTCTGAGATATGCCACTTTAAATGCCTATGAATAGTAAATTTCCTTTTATAGTCTTCCAAGTGGGTTCACTTATAGACATCTTTATTGTCCAGGACAGGTTGTGTTTTTTGGGGGTTTTTTTTGAGGTACCGGGGATCAAACTCAGGACCTTGAACTTGCAAGGCAGGTGCAGTGCCACTGAGCTAAGGCCCCAGCCCCAGGACTATTTGTTTTTGAGTGACAAAATTTTGGTTAAAAAATAATTCAATGGGATCAATGTATATGTTCCAATTCAAAAGCCCCAGAAAACCTTTCAAAGATTTTTAAATAGCATTATGTTGTAGCATACGTAGATGTAATTTCCAGATATGGACTACAACTTTTGAGAGTTATTCTCCTCAATAAAAAAATTGTTTGGGAACATTAATTTGTTTGTCAGATGTTTTACATTTTATGGGATATGTAGGGGTAATTGTTAAAACTTAAGTTATATGGATATATAAATGAAACATCTGAGTTATTGATGATTAAGTTAAAATACTAAAGATATTTGCTAAATATAAATTTATGTATTCTGTTTCTTAAAATTCTTTGCCTAAAATGTATGAGCCTATAACATCAAAAGATATCTAATCCTTGGGGCCGGGGATTTAGCTCAGCGGCACAGAGCCTGGCTGGCAAGCGCCAGGACCTGAGTTCGACCCCCAGTACCAAAAAAAAAAAGATATCTAATCCTTTAATAAATTTGAATAACTATTCTGGAAGGACAATAAATATCTAAAAATGAACACTTGTCAACTATGGGTCAAGTTAAAAATGAGCTTTAAATAATGTTTCCATGATTAAGGGTTGTATCTTAAAATATCCTAAAATTAATAATTTACATAAACACAATCCATTTAATATTCTAGTAACAGTTGGTTTTAAGAAAAATAAATCTTCATATGACTTATCTGGTATTTAATGGGTTATTTATATGGTTTAATGATAATAATTTTAAGAGGTGCTAAAAGGCTACTTCTCTGTAATAGATAACTGCTATTAATTTACTGTTAAGTCTACTTAAATTAAGTACTTACAATGAGTCTAAAAATTTTTTTGTTTGTTCCTTTGTTTTTTGAGCTCCGTCTACCTCACTCAGCCTCCTGAATGCTGGTATTACAGGCATGCACCACCATGCCCAACAAGTTTTAAAAATTTTAAATAATTTTGTTTTCACAGAAAAAGTTTGTAAGTTTCAGAAACAAAGATTTTGGGCTTTTCCCACCTCAAGTATGTTATATGTTTTTTTCTAGATGTACAGCACTTATCTACATATAACATAATTTGGGACGCAAATATAAATTAATAACAAGTTTTAAAGTGACTGATACCTATGTGTGGGTGGCATGTTTATAAAAGTTTTTGTTGTAATTTGATCATATATGTTCATGATATAACTTTAAGTAAAACATTTCTAATTCGAGACAGTATGTTCTATGAAAAATATTTTAAAAAGTAAAAATGTAACACAAAGGGAGAATGTTAGTATCTTTATATAAACAATAAAGATTAGGATATTAATCTATTAGTAAAATTTACGGCAGAACTTTGAAAAAAGAGGTTTTAAATTTTTTTTTTTTGGTTTGTATTTGGTACCGGGGATCGAACTCGGATCCTTGAGCTTGCAAGGCAAGCGACAGAACCACTGAGCTAAATCCCCAGCCCTTTAAATTTTTCAAAATAACATGCTCTCTACTGTCTTGTTAGCATTAAATTTTTAGAAAAACAAAGTCATAAAAGTTCATATTTATTGTTTAAAGTTTTGTTTTATAATTTTGGTTACAGACTACTAGTATATGATTTTCCTTATTTTTAAAAATGTAATTACCCTGTATAATGCAGTCAGTCATAATTGTTGTCTTAAAATACTATAAAAGTAACTAAATTGTTTTGTTCGGTTGTTACCTTGTGTATTGCTTATAGCCATATAAGAAGGGGTTATGACACTGACTCCAATCCTGTCACAGCCCTTCTAACTCTCTAACCATTCTGACTGACCATCAGCGGGGAAAGCTACCTCCACCCCAGGGGACAGGCTGCAGATGGCTAACGGGGAATGACTTCAGAGACAAGGGGGTCAAATTGTGACCATCAAAGAGTCACGTGTTTGTCATCCTGACCAATATAAATAGAGCTGCAGAGGTCATGAAAGAGGGTTCATATGCATTGTTGCCTTAAAGCAAGATGGTTAGATATCTCCTGACTTTTGCTTTCTTTTGTATCTGACTTCTCAATTTTTAGTGGTACTTTTTCAGGCTCAAGTATTTGGCTTCCCTTTGCTTGTGCTCTAGCTACCTTTGATGGGATCTATGCACCAATCCAACATGAGACAGCCAACCACACATTATGTGGCACCTCAAGACCCTGAAGATTGAGGGTGGAAATAAGCAAGGAGGGAATTGTAACTGGCATTGCAAAATGGACTGTAAAAAGTTAGAAAAATCCTAAAATGTACCAATAAAATTAATTTTTAAAAAAATTAGAAGATTTTTTTTCTTTTGGAATCTAGAGGCTTCCAAACTTCCTCATGCCTAGGGCATAAATGACTCTTCCATTTCTCCTACACCTAGAGGAAAGGACAGAATATGCAAAGGAGGGAGAAAGTCCAGCCCAATTTCATTCCC
The DNA here is from genome assembly GCF_053883595.1 of Heterocephalus glaber. NCBI lineage: Eukaryota > Metazoa > Chordata > Mammalia > Rodentia > Bathyergidae > Heterocephalus > Heterocephalus glaber. The sequence goes on along the minus strand of NW_028258310.1, from coordinate 6,356,634 downwards.
TTAGGCAAGGGAGGGAAAGGTCTGAGAAGGGATAGAGCTAGCCTGAATATGTCTATTTTTCCATTGTATTCCCTCCCATACTGTTTCTAATTATGACAGAGCCCAACGACCTATATGTGGAGAGCCTGTGATTTGAGGCAAATAGGCCCCTCTATTTTCTCAGAGCTACTTTTGAGTAAATCCTTTTTCCTTTTCCCCCCAAAAATGGCCCCTTTGATTTGGTCAGTGGTGAGCAGATGAGACTGAGAGTATGAAACTAAGTGACCCATAACAATCTCACTGCTCTGCTGCTGTTAGGTATCCAAATAGATCCATGCAAGCATTGTTCCATTAGCATCTCCTGCTGAACTAGGCGTCATTCACAGTACTTCTCAGTTGTGTATGGAATTTTCCTGACTTTAAAAGTATAGGGCAGGTGTCCTGTTTCTTTTTGCTTGCATCTATTCTTGATTTATGATCTCGCAAATACTAAAAATCTTAGGAATTGGCAGTAAGTTTACAATTAACACTGTGGGCCTTTGTTCTGGCCACTTTCCAAGATGTCCCTCCCAGTGTCTTCTGGTTCTAACCACCTGAACAAACAAAGACTTGGGGCACACATTCATTTTCAGGAGACCAACTTCCCTTTTTGTCTCTAACTTAAAATATATAAACTACTTAAATATAATCTACATATGTACTACTTGGTTACCTCAACTCTTGAAAGCACTTAAGTCAGAACTTAAAATGAAGCAAAATATGCTTAAAAAAATGGTGTGCAGGTATTTCTTTCTTTGGGACTCTAGCTGGCTTTAATCAGTCTCATAAATTGCTTTTTTAAAACTTGGAATTAGCCTCAAATAATCAATATCGTTGATGGGTAAATCAGTCAGGGTGACTCAGCTTCACACAACAAGATACACGTCAGCAGCATAGACAATGGGAGTTTGTTACTGCACAGAGGTGAAGTCTGGGTAATCTCAGAACCAGCTCATTTTGGGGCTCAAGTGAGCTGGTAGTTTTCTCTTGGATTCTTTTATTTGTCCCTTTATTTTCAATGTGACTGCATTCTTCCTAGGGCATTGTCTAAGAATTGCAAGAGAAACGAAGTCCTGTCTTGTCTCCCCTTTGTAAGAACTGGGAAACCTTCTACAATGGCTGCAAAAGTCTTTCATTCTCTCCTTCTCTTCCCCAACCCCTCTTCATTTATGCACACCTTTGTGATTATATTGTATTCTTTTTTTTTTTTGTACTGGGGATCGAACTCGCAAGCGAGGCAGGCGGCTGCACCACTAAGCTAAATCCCCAGCCCCATATTGTATTCTTAAAGGAATCTTGCAAAGGAGGAAATAAACAGATGATTGGTTAACACTGGTATCTTGGGGTGTTGGGGAAAATCCCTGAAACATATCATTTGCCTAGATTATGAAAAAAATTAGGTTCTGTTAAACAAGGATGAAGAATGGTGCCTTCTGTGTTGGTGACTAATACTGTCTGCCACAGTGAACAAAACTGTTTTTATACTAGATGCCAATAATAGTGTATCATTCAGTGCTATTTTTATTTAAATAACTTGAAAACCCAAGTCTTAACTGGTTTAAGCAATAAAGAGAATTCACTGGCTTCTGAGATCCTGCTGGCTTCAGGTAAGTTAGTGACCTCAACAGTGTAACTGAAGATTTGACTTCTTTTGGTCTCTCTGCTCTTTGCAGTGTCAGCTTCTTCTGAAGCCTGCTACAATTCTGGGATACATATGGCTGCTACTGTCTTCTAGGGCTAATCCTCTTTCAACCTAGTGTCAAAGAGACTCTACCTGTATTTACTACAGAAAAATAGGCAGCTTATCTTTACTATAAACCACAATAAATATCTCATATTTCAGTGGTTCATTTAGTTTATAAGAACATCTCTAAATCAAGAAAGGAGATATGCAACTGATGTCTAAGGTTATGACAATACAATTTATTTAAGCAAAGCAATTTACATCAGTAACTTTCTGACAGAAATGAAACCAAGAAGACAAGTAAATGAATAAAGGACCCTCCCCACTATTATATGGATCTCATATTGCAGCCATTTTCCTAGTAAGATTTTGTTTGTTTTGTTTTGTTTTTTGATTTTTGGTACTGGGGATTGAACTTGGGTCCTTGCACTTGAGCAGCAGGTGGCAAAACCACTGAGCTAAATCCCCGGCCAACTTATGTGAGGCATGTAGTGAAAGTAACACCAATTTCAAAATTCTAGCATAATAAGAAATAATTTAAGATGTAATTCACTGGTTTTGACAAAGATTAAAAAGTGACTGTGACATGTTGATATTGGAGAGATACAATTAACTTTTTAATAAAAGAATTAACAGCTCGGTGTGGTGGCACATGCCTCAGCACTTAGGAGGCTGAGGCAGGAGGACTGCCATAAGTTTGAGGCCAGCCTGAATTATGTAGTGAGATCCTATCTCAAAAATAAAACAAAACAAACAAAAACCAAAAACCAAAAAATATCCCCAAACTAACAATTAGGTTCCAAACTAACAATTAGGTTCAAAGACTTTGATATCATTTGAAGAGATTTTTAAAAATCAAAGTATATAAAAAAGAAATATTTTAGTAGCATGTACTTTTTAGTATACAACAACACTTAATGATGATACGTCAGCATTTTTAACATGACTACCATATACATCATGGTATATATTATAAAATATACCCTTGAACAAGTTAATAGGGTCCAAAGGCCAGAAAATGAATTATGATCCATTATTCATACATTAAGAAATTCGAGGAGGAAAAGTAGCTTCCAAGGGAAGTAAGGGGAAGGGGTCATGGCCTACACTCACATGGATGACCCCTGCAATAATTTCTTAAAACTTTGGGCAAATCAGCTTCTCTGGGTGTCAGCCTCTTTGTTTATAAAATAAAAGTTGGACTGAGGAATGTAGATCAATGGTAGCGTGTTTGGCCTTGTTCAATTCTCAACAGTGCAAATAATAATAATAATAATAACAATAATTTATATAATCAATGAAAATTATCCAAAATTGTACAGTTGTATGATTATCTTAGGGATTTTGAACCTCTGAGCATGTGTTTTAAACTATTTTGTCATTCTTAAATTGACATTTAAGTTCCTTATGTCCTCACTGTGTTTATGTTTCCCATAGTGGATACACAGTGCCATATTTGTTGAGATAATCAGAGGCAATGATTGTGATTATGGCTCTATTTTCTTCATGACAGTTGGATGAATTGGAGTGAATAGCTTATTTAGTATCCCCCTTGTGTTATTTGACCCAAAAACTACTTGTCAGTCCTTTCTTAGAAAACAAAGTACAAAAGGGGCTAAAGGAGGACAAAAATAAATTGATTAATACTGCTTTAACTTTTTAGCTTTTGAAATTTATAAACCCTCCTCTGGACAGGACAGAGAAGCTGGAATTTTTCTTCCTGAGACAAATTACTGAAACACTAATCCTGAGCTGGAGCTCTTGGTCATAAAAAACTCCTTACCTACCTTGTGTGATATTAATGATAAGACCTTACCCATCTTTCAGAAGGGGCTATATCCTACTCAGCAAGGAAGGAATGTGAAGAATCTGAACAGACAGGCCTTGCTGGGCTTCCCCACTCAGACTATTAGTATTAGATTAGACCCATTTTTGTTCAATAATATTGTCCATGCAATGAATTTTGTATAAAACTCCACAGGTACAGAATTTAGAGAGCTTTTGAATAGCTGAACATGTGGAAGTTCCTGAAGGGTGCCTACATGGAGAGGGCATGAAAATTCTGGGCCATTCCCTCATACCTTACCCTATACTAATCTCTTCATCTGTACCCTTTGTAATAGGCTTAATAATAAACTGATAGGGCCGGGAATTTAGCTCAGTGGTTCCGCTGCCTGCCTCGCAAGCACAAGGTCCCAAGTTCGTTCCCCAGTACCAAAATAATAATAATAATAATAATAATAATAAACTGATAAGTGTAAGTAATTGTTTCCCTAAGGTCTGGGAACCACTCAAGCAAATTAATTGAACCCAAGGAGAGTATCTTAGTTATTGTTCTCGATCCTTAGACAAAAATACTCAACACCCGAAAGTTAAAGAAGGAAAGGTTTATTTTGGCTCACTGTGGAGGCTTCAGCCCACAGTCAGCTGGATTCATGGCAGGATGGGGTGGCACAAGAGCATGGTGGAGGAGAAGTGCCTTCATGGCATGCAGTGGGACACAGAGAGAGATCAAGGGAGGTGGGATGGAGGTATGGACCCTTCCAGGCCACATCCCCAGTGACCCATCCCTCTGACCAGGCTTCACCTTCCAACTTCACATTTAGCTGTAAACTCATCCACTGATGCATATCACGCCCCCATGATCCAATCACCTCATCAAAACCCTACCTATGAGCACAAGAGGCTTTGGGGGACATCTAGATGTAAACCATAGTAGAGAGGGTTATGGGAACCCTTGTTTACAACCAGTTGGTCAGAAGCACAGGTAAAAAACACCTGGGGCTTTTGATTGGCATCTGAAATATGGGAGGGGCAGGTTTGGGAACTGAGCCCTCAATCTGTAGGATCGGCTCCAAAACTGAATTGAATTGGGAGCCACCCCACTGGTGTCTGCTGCAGAATTGCTTAAACCTTCAACTGATTATCTCTGCCTAGTTAGGAATGCAGGTGTATGTAACTCTGCATGTGTAAACACAGGTCTGTGTGGTCCAAAAAACACCCAGAAAGGAAGTATGACAGTGTGATGTATGAGGTAACAGAGGGTGAAAGGCTTCTACTCAACAAGGAATCATTTATCTGGTCTTATTCCATCTTAAAGTTGCACTCTGTCAAAATTGTCCATCTTGCCACCATAGCACAGAAGAAAGAGAAGGGGAGAGGGGAAAGAAAGTGGAGGGCAGGAGGGAGGAGAGGCAGCATAGTAGAGGGGAAGTTACAGGAATGAGCAGTCATTTGGGAATTTTCCAGAGGACACCTGGAAAAAAGTGAGACTAAAGCCCCAGAACTGTGCTATGGAGTAGCAAAGTAGACTCTTCTACAGAAGCTCTGTGAGAAAGGGGTGCTCTGAGAGAGAACTGCAGATAAGGTGAACTGAGATTCCGCTCTGTGTAAAGAAGCCTTGCTAAAAGGGAGTGACTCTGTCATATACAATGTGAGCTTGGGACACTGCAGGAGCAGTGACAACTGCAGAACCATGGCAGAGGGACCAATTGTGGACAGGACCAGAGAGCAGTTCTTGCTAGCTACTAAGTCCTTAGTTAAAATATTGGAAGTTAATATTAGAACTACATATTTTTCTCAAGGTAACTTTAGAAAACTATATCTTCTTTGTCCCATAATATAGTTTCAGACATTTTCAGTCTCTTCATCTTCACATAGCTCTGAGTCAAACAAGCCTTTAGACGTCAGTGATAGGTATGGGAACAAGGAGGAAGCATCTCACTCTGGCATTCAGGTATCTAGAGTGACGAAACTGGATAAGCAGCATTATTTTCCAAGAGCTCCTGAAATAAAGCCTGGTCCAATCTGGATGTGTCACACGTTACATATACTTAGATACATTGTACATTCACATACAGAAAAGCATGATTCCAAGTCAAGAGAGACCAGCCCAAATAATGCAACCAATCAGAGGCAAAGCTGGAAGCCTCCCATCTCCTCCTTCATCAGTGCCACAAGTTCATATAAAAACAAACCAACATAGAAGTTTGATTGAATAAAAATTCTAATGGATTGATAATCAACCAAGAGAAAAGTATGAACAAATGAAATAATACACGTTAGAATTTCTGAATGAAACCCATGCATTTTGGGAGGTTTTAGAGATTTGGTTTCATTCATTTATCTCTGATAGTACATGCATCATCACAAACTTCTAAGTTAGGACTTGGGGATAAAATAATAACTAAAACAAGCCCCTATAGTCGAGGAAAAATGTAAATGCTCAATTTTTTTATGTTACTCAAAATCAGCTTGTTTGTGTCAACAGTCTTGTTAATTGGTTTAGTTTCCAAATAAAAAAATTACAGATGTTCTCAAATATAAAAGGATACTCCGTAATGAAGGCAAGAGTTGAGAAGTATTTTTTTTTTTTGAGACAGTGTCTCACTATGTAGCTCAGGCTGGCCTTGAGCTCATGGCTATCCTCTTGCCTCAGCCTCCCAAGTACTGAGATTACAGGCATGCCAGACCATGCCTGGCCTTTAGAAGTATAGTAACTTTAAAAACACATTCTTTAATTTCTTATTGCCAAGAAGAATATGAGTAAATTGGTATATTAGCACTATTCTCTTGTGTAGATATAAGATTATAACATTACCATTTACAGAAAAGACCAAATTGAGTTCAAACTTGGGCCTTTCTAATCACTTGCTGTGTGAGCTTGATAGAGCTACTTAAATTTTCTGTGTCCATTTCTTTTGTCAATACACCCATCAATATTGTAAGGCACTTAAGATGAATAGTTCAGACTTCTGGGAAGATGGCAAAGTGGTGAGCAGCAGAAAAAAGAGACTTTCTGAGATTTGGTATCCTGACACTGGAATATAGCAGCACAAAGAGGAGGAGGAGGGGGGAGGGGGAGGAGGAGGGAGGAGGAGGGGGAGGAGGAGGAGGAGGAGGAGGGAAGTGATTCCCCAGGACCCAGTAAGGATCTGAGGCAAGAACTGAAGACTACAGGGAGAGTGAAGAGAGAAACTTTAAGAAGGAAGAAGGAGGGACCAACCAGCACTCTCTCCCAGAGCCCAGACTCTTGGCACGGGAATGGCAGGTCAAACCTGCAGATGCACAGTGACTACTGATGACCCTAGAGGCCTCCATGGAGAAACACACCAGAGGAGAGGGTGATTGGCTGGTAGCCATTCTTGTAGAGGGGCCAACTGAGCTCAGAACTCAGAATAGCTGCAGGTGGACTCCATCTAGTGACTCCTGGTGCCTGGTGAGAGTGCTGAGTTCAAGTTAGCAGGAGGTCAGGGAGTGGAGTTCAAGTTGGCAGGAGACACAGAGAGTGTTGTAGGCTCATGGAATCTGGTTTCAGCCTCATAGCCAGAAACCAGCCTAAACTTCAGAGGAACTAAAGGGGAAGGCTGTCCGGGATTATCAACTACCCCACCATGAAGCTGTAGCTAGCTTTCTGAAATTAATTAATTTGGCTCTGGACTCTGTTTGGCCACATTGTCTAACAGTGACAGCAGAGACACAGCTTGAATTGGACATTTTTGGAGTTTTTAATCTTTTTTCTTTTTCCTTTTCTTTTCTCTTTTTCTTTTTTCTCCTTTCTGGTTCTTGTTTTGTTTCATTTAGTTTTTTCTTGATTGTTAGAACAGTTTCTAGTTTTTGTTGTTGTTGTTCTGTTCTTGTTTTTATTTTCTTCTTTTCTCTTTTCCACCTGTTCTTTTCATGTTTCCTAAAGTTTGTTCTCCAGCCTTGCTTCTGATCTCTTCCTCTTCTTCTATTTCTGCTTTTTACCCCCTAATCAATTTTAAATCTTCTCTCCTAAAAGTAAAAGTGCCACATTAAGTGTTACAATTTGTCATTTTCTAGGCTGTCTGTATTTGATGCTATCTTTATTGTCGATTGTACTACTTTAGCCAAGGTGACATGATTGTGCTAATCAGTTGTTCCTTCTGGTATACCAAGACTGATTACTTAAGGGGTTTAAAAAAACCTTATAGGCCAGTTTCAAAGAACTGGCAGCTGGGCCAAATAGCAGAAACTTCTCATCTCCAATAAATTGAAGAGGTAGGATCCTACAGCAGACTCAAAACCCAAAGCTAGCTATACCTGGAAGATGCTTCTGAGAAGTAGTCATTTCCTAAAGGTTCTGAATACTGGGAATAAAGCTACTTGCCATAAGCAATTTATAAGCATCAACTCAGGAATAAAACAAACAAAAAAAAGAAAATGAGAAGACACTTAAATAAGGTGCAACCTCCCACAGACTTTCAGCCCACTAAAGACAAACCCAAGGGGTAATGAAGTGGAACAATCCAAAAGCCACCCACCTGGGCTCTCTGAAGTGGTAAAAACAGAAGTAACAAAGGAAATGAATGAGGCTCTAGAAAAAATCAAACCAGAAATAATTTTCCAGATAACTAGATGGTGACCAGAGTGAAAGCTACAGATAAAAAAAATAGAGGAGCTCAGGAGCATGATGGAAACCATGAACACCCAGCATAGGAAAGAAATGGAATCCATGAAACCAATTCAAACAGATAGCCAGGATATTAAAAACTTCATTGAAAGTATATGCAGCAGACAAGCCAATGTGAGGACAGAATATCAGATATAGAAGACAGGATTTTTGCTAGTGATCATCAAAAGAGAGATTTATTAAAATAGCAAGGGACCATTAAAAATCAATCCAGCAGCTGGTAGATGATGCAAAGAATAACATAAGATTGATTGGAGTTGATGAAAAAGGAGATAGCACAAATGACATAAAAAAACCTGATCTCAGAAGTAATGGCAGAAAACTTTACAAGTAGGGAAAAAGAATTTGACATAAAAAAGTGAGGCAAAAAGGACTCTAATTTGCCATGATTAAAAAAAAAAATCTTCCCCAAAGCATATAATGATAATGATTCCAGGCCGGGGATTTAGCTCAGTGGTTTCGCCACCTGCTGCACAAGTGCAAGAACCCAAGTTCAATCTCTGGTACCAAAACAAAACAAAAAAATCATGATTCCAGAAATTTAACACAAGGGCAGAATATTGAAAGCTGTTAGAGAAAAGAAACAAATCACCTATAAAGGAAATCCCATCAGAATCACAACAGACTTCCCAACACAAACTTTCAAGTTAAAGAGAGCTTGGAGTGAAGTATTTTAAGCCCTAAAGGAAACGACCTCCAACCTAGATTTATGTATCCTGCAAAACTATCCTTCAAAATTGATGGAGAAATAAGAGACTTCCATGACAAAGAGCACCTGAAGAAATTTATAACCACCAAATGAGCACTCCAAAGTGTTCTGAAGTATATTCTAGCAAGACACAATAAGGATTACAATTCCATGAACCCCAACAGAATGAATCCACCAAGTAAGGCAAGACATTAAACAGAAAAGGAAAGAGGGAAGTCAACAGCAGGAAAATAACATGACAGAGATAAGACAATACAAATCATTTATAACCATCAATGTTAATGGTCTCAATTCACCAATCAAAAGAAATAGACTGGCAGAATGGATCAAGTAGCAAGACCCAACAATATGCTGCATACAAGAAATACATTTAACTGAAAAATTTAAAGTCTGAAAGACAAAGGATGGAAAACAATATTCCATGCTACAGGAACCTGGAAAAAAGTAGGGTAGCTATTCTATTTTCAGACAAAGTAGATTTCAAGCCAAGACTGATTAAGAGAGACATAGAAGGACACTACATCCTGGTAAAGGGAACAATCTAAGAGGAAGATATAAGAATCATAAATATATATGCATCAAATAGCAGCACACTCAACTATACAAAACACATATTAGCAAACATGAAAAATCACATAAGCACAAATACAGTTGTAATGGGGGAACTCAATAATCCAATAAACAGATCAACTAGACAAAAAAAATCAATAATGAAATATTAGAATTGAACCAAACTTTTGAACAAATGGACTTAGTCTACAGACTGTTCTACCCCACATCAGACCACACAATCTTCTCAGCTGCACATGGGACTTTCTTCAAAATAAATCATATACTAACTCATAGAACATGCTTAAGTAAATGCAAAAAGAATTGAAATAATCCCATACATGTTATCAGACCATAATGCAATGAAATTGGAAATCAATAGCAAAAGAAACCACAAGAACTTCATAAACACATGGAAATTAAATAACACCCTCCTGAACAACCAGTGGGTCACAGATGAAATTAATGAATAAATCAGACAACTTCTACAATTAAACAATAATGACAATATAACATACTGGAACTTATGGGACATAATGAAAGCAGTCCTATGAGGAAAATTTATAGTGCTGAATTCCCATATCAGGAAATTAGAGTGGGCTCAAATAAACAACCTAATGTCGAACCTCAAGCTTCTTGAAAAAGAAGAGCAAGTCAAGCCCAAAGCTCATACAAGGGAGGAAATCATAAAACTCAGAGCAGAAATTAATGTGATGGAGATTAAGAAAACAATACAAAGAATCAATGAATTGAAGAGTTGGTTCTTTGAAAGATTAAATAAAATTGAAAAACCCTTAGGCAAACTTATCAAAAAAGGAAAGAAAAGACTCAAATCCATGGAATTAGGGATGAAAAGGGTGAAATCAGAAGAGATCTTGCAGAGATCCAGAAGATCATCAATACCTAATTTGAGAACCTGTATTCTAATAAGACAGAAAACACAAAAGAAATGGACAGATTCCTAGATACATATGAATTACCAAAACTGAATCAAGAAGATATAGAAATTCTAAATAAACCAATATCAGCCAGTGAAATTGAATATGTAATTAAAAACTTACCAACAAAGAAAAGCCCTGACCCTGATGGATTCATTGCTGAATTCTACAAGAAATTCAGAGAAGACCTAATGACGCTACTCCTCAAACTCATTAATGAAATTGAAGGGGAAGTGATTCCCCCAAATTCATCCCTCATTCCAAATTCATTCCAAATTAATTACCTTGTTTCCAGAACCAGGAAAGGATCCAACCAAAAAGGAGAATTACAGCCCAGTCTCCCTAATGAACATAGATACAAAAATCCTGCATAAGATACTGGCAAACAGAATGTAGCAAAATCATCAAGATCATACACCCTGACCAAGTTGACTTCATCCCAGGGATGCAGGGATGGTTCAACATACACAAATCAATAAATGTAATACACTATATTAACAGAGTCAAGGACAAAAACTATATGATCCTCTCAATAGATGCAGAAAAACCATTTGACAAGGTCCAACACCCATTCATGATACAAACCATACAGAAAATTGGTATAGATGGTCTTTATCTCAATTTGATAAAAGCCATCTATGACAAACCAACAGCCAAGATCATACTAAATGGACAAAAACTGAAAGTTTTTACTTTAAAATCAGGAACAAGTCAAGGATGTCCACTGTCACCACTCTTGTTCAGTATAGTTCTGGAAACACTAGCCAGGGCAATTAGACAAGAGAAAGAAATAAAAGGAATAAGGATAGGAAAGGAAGAAGTTAAATTATTATTATTTGCAGATGACATGATACTCTACATAGAAGACTTCAAAAAGTTCACCAAAAGACTTTTAGATTTGATAATCAAATTCAGTGGTATAGCTGGATACAATGTCAACACTCAAAAGTCAATAGCCTTCTTGTACACAAATAACAGACTCATGGAGAGAGAAATTAGAGAAACAATCCCTTTCACAATAGCATCCAAAAAATGAAATACCTAGGAATCAATCTGATGAAGGAAATAAAAACATCTACATTGAAAACTACAGTACTCTGAAAGAGGAGATTGAGGAGGATATCAGAAAATGGAAAGACATCCCTTGTTCTTGGGTAGGAAGAAACAATATAGTGAAAATGGCCATACTTCCAAAATTGTTATACAGATTCAATGCAATCCCAATAAAAAACCAAAAGTGTATCTCACAGAATTAGAAAAACAATCCTAAAATTCATTTGGAACCAGAAGAGACCTAGAATAGCAAAGGCAATTCCAGGCAACAAAGACAAAGCAGGGGGTATCACAATCCCTGACTTCAAATTGTACTACAAAGCTGTGGTGATAAAAACAGCATGGTACTGGCAAAAGAACAGACCTTAGGAACAATGGAACAGACTAGAGAATACAGAAACAACTCTAGACATACTCAACCACCTTATCTTTGACAAAGGAGCCAAACACCTTCACTGGAAGAAAGCCTCTTTAATAAATGGTACCGGAAAAACTGGCTTTCCACATGCCAAAGATTGAAACTAGACCCATATCCTTCACCATGCACTAACTTAAAATTGAAATGGATCAAAGATCTAAAATTTTTTGGGGGGGTTACCAGGGATCAAACTTGGGACCTTGTGCTTGCGAGGCAGGCAATGGAACCACTGAGCTAAATCCCTGGCCCTAAATATTAAAACAGAAACATTAAATCTGCTGGAAGAGATTCAGAATAGGTAGAACACTTGACATATGAGTAGGCAAAGACTTCTTGAACAAAATCTAGGCTGCATGGGAAATACTACAAAAAGTCAACAACGGGGACCTCATCTTATTAAAAAACTTTTGCACAGCAAGAGAAACCACTAACAGAGTGAAGGGACAAACTACAGAGTGGGAAAACATTTTTACCAGCTATTCAGATAAAGGATTATTATTTAGAATATATAAAGAACTAAAAAAAATCAAACCCTCCAAATTTAAAGACCCAATGCAAAGATGGGAATCTGAAATAAAAAGACACTCAGGTGAAGAGTTAGAAAGAGCAAATAAATATATGAAAAAGTATTCAGCATCACTGGTCATTTGTGAAATGCAAATTAAAACAATTCTGAGATTCCATCTCACTGCAGAAAGAATGGCTGTTATCAAGAAATCAACCAATAACAAATGTTGGAGGGACTGTGGGAAAAAAGGAACCCTTCTCCACTGTTGGGAGTGTAGACTGGTGCAACCACTATGGAAATCAGTGTGGGGATTTCTCAAGAAACTAAAACTGGAGGATCAATTTGACACAGCTTAACCTCTTCTTGGTATTTTCCTGAAAGAATTAAAATCATACCACAGTGACATATGCACATCCATTTATATAGCAGCACAATTTATAATAGATACATCTTGGAAACAGCCCAAATGCATATCAACAGATGAGTGGATAAAGAAGATGTGGCTTTTTAATACAATGGAGTACTACTCTGCCATAAAGAAGGATGAGCTTCAGACATTTATAGCTAAATGGATGGATCTTGAGACCATAATCTTAAGTGAAATAAATCAGACACACGCATGTTTAAATACTGCATTGTTTCTCTGGCTTGAGAAACTGAAAGTGGAAATAAGGACTGAAGTGTATAATGTGTGTTGGGGAATGGGAAGAAAGTGTTCAAATGGGAAGGGGAACAAGGGAGGAGGGAGGGAGAAAGGAAGGAAGGGATGAGAAAAAATGTGAAAATGGAAAGAATGGAAACAAAGCTTCTGTACATAAGGAGGGGAGGGGGCTTGAGGGGGCAATGGGATGAAATAAAATAAAATTTATTAAAAATGTATAGTTTATGTCAAAAATCTTAGATTAGTGTTTGGCACAAGCTAATTGTTCAACGAACGTTAACCACTGTTATTATCTGCAAACAGTACTGAGCACCTTCTCCAATTTGAAGTTTTCCATTTTCCTATAAATCAACTAATGCTTTTGTTTTGTAGAATGGTCAAGTAGAAGTTTCCATTTTACAGGTTCATAAATCCATAATTCTATTTCCAAAGTCCTAAATGCTCTGGAAAATAAAAGATTTTCATAGCTCATCTGGTGGTAAAATCTGACCTGACATGATCTGAATTCATTTGGCAGCAAAACCTTATCTGAACTAATGAGACACTATTTATAGTATTTATACATCCCTTCAGTATAAATATTAATATTTTTATGGTGGAGTATTGTTCCAGACCCTAACAAGGTTGCCTTTAAATTTGAAAAGTTCTGCATTCTGAAATACATTTGGCTCCTAAATTTCAGATAAGACGTTTTTGGTAGACCTATACTAGTTGGAATAGGCAGCATAGGAGAAATTTCAATTTATGGCTCTGAGAAACAAAATTTATTAAGCAAGGATGTGAGTTTCTCCAATAGCAAACACACTGAATCAATCTCCTTTCCAGATCTAAAAAAATGTGAAACTTGTTTCCTCTAAGATATTCATTATCTAGATTAATCAACTCTCCTACTTGTTCTCTCTGCTGTAATTTCCAAGGAACATTTATTTTGGTTATGGAACATTTATCAAGCTATAATAATTCTACTCCTCCCCCAATCCTTTAAATCAGTATTCCCCGTCTCATTTTTGTCCACATTGAAACAAAAACAATGTAATAGTATTGGCCAAAACACTCAAAGAGTTGGGTATAAGTATCATGTCCCTTCAACCCTATTCTTGATTGATTTTTGACCTACTTCCACCTGGGATAAGTCAAGGAGTCAAGAAGTTTGAGTCTTGCCAAGTGCCTAACCCCATATTGCCCTCCAGCACATGTTTTATTATGTATAAACTACTGGCTGAAGGGACTGTCTGGTCTTAGCTGTTTTGATTTCAGGAAGTGGAGAACAGATTCCAATCTAAAAGGCCCATTTGTGTTTACTACTGAAGATTTCCTGAGATGTCTAGGAGAAAAATCTTGCCTAAGTCTCCTTACTTGTTATCTTCAGGAAGTCTGAAGTCTTTCCATGTGTTTTAAAATTCCCCAAATAGACTAATCTCCACATCAGATTTAGCCACATTAATGACAACTGAACTTGAAAAGCTGATGTCTTTTCCATTTCTAAGAGAAAGCAGCAGTGTAGGTAGAACTGAACCTGAAAATCTCTTTCCAGAGTATTCAGGACATTTTTTTCTCTTTTATGGTTAGGAATACCTCAAGATTTAGAATTACTAAATTACTAAGGTAGCCACCAGGAAAGAGGTAAATGTAGATTTATAAGAGATGTTAATCTGAACAAGTGGAACATTCCAACCTTAGGGAGGTAAAGACAACTTTTTTTTTTTTTTTTGTTCTGGGGATCGAACTCGGGTCCTTACACTTGAGAGGCAGGTGGCAGAACCACTGAGCTAAATCCCTGGCCCAAGACAGAACTTTTAAGGAATATGGTAAAGTGGTATCATTACTGGCTACTAAGGTTCACAGGCCTCAGGTTCCTTTGCTTGCCCCTGACCAAATCAAATGAGGCCATATATTTGGGTAAAAGGGAAAAAGGATTTATTCAAAGCTAGCTCCAAAGAGATGGAGGGAGCTTAGCAGGAGAGGGAGCACAGCAGGAGAGGGAGCACAGAGAGATAATGCAGATCTCCATATCTGCTTTATCACTTTTCTCTGTCTTCAGCTCACTGTGTCCTTTTGTGCAAAGGAAGCTGGACTGCAGGCCTACAGCATCACATCTGCACTTCTTTTACTTGTTTTGGGCTGAGGAGAGGAGGGAGTGTTGAATATGAGCTCAGCAGGAGAAAGTTTGGAGAAGTTGCATATCTTTAAAAGAAAAGAATCTGGCTTTTAAAATTCCATTTTGCAAAGCCATTTACAGCATCTGTATTTGAATTCCCTCTAGGGCACTTACTGATTTGTGGGTCCCAGAACTTCTCTGGACTTTGGTTTCTTGGTCTGTATTACTTCATGTCATAGCTAAACTTTGTTGAACTGGAATTCAGATTCATATTGTTTGACTCCAAAATCGTCAATCTTATCCTAGAATCACTCTGTCTCTAAAAAATTACATGTAAAAACAAATAGTTGCTCTGCTGGTAAACATGAGCTGATGATCGATGTGGTATGGAAAAGCCTTTGAACAGTTTAACTTTTGGTGCTGGCACTGAGGCAGAAGATCAGGACACAGAAAAGTAGCTGGGCAAGTGGGTGTGACCTGCCATTCATGGATGTCCAGGACATGGGCCCTCGCCTTGCATCTGGGACCAATCAGAGAAAGCTATTGTCAATTCTTCTTGAAAGAACTCAAGCAGGCTTTTGGTAGCACAACCTAGATCTGACATCAGCTGAGTAGTGGAGTATACCAAAGATGGCTGCCATTGAGTTCTTGGCCATGGTGCTATCTCTTTCACAGTCATCTGCTCTCTTCCTGTAGAATGCACTTTCCCTCCTACTTTTAAATGGCCCACTCTCACACTGCAGAGCATGTTTCCTTTCCTACCTTTAATAAATGTAAAACATGGCTAGCTTTTATACTTAGTCTAATTATTTGTTCAGGACAAGAAGAGCCTAGAAAGAAACTAGAAAGAGTACCCTGCACTGCAGAACCTGGTAACATATTTTGGTAAAGCCAGCTAGGAGGAGGCAAGGCCCTTTGGGCATGGTTTCTTTCTTTTTCTTTCTCTGAAGTCTATAGACTCAAGCCAAGAAGGATTGGGTTAGTTATTTTTTTCCTTCCCTCTCTCCCTTAGGAATGCCTCTAATCCCCTTCTTGCCCCTTCCCTCCCAGGATGGGCTTCATCCTTAATGAAGGGCTCAAATTCTTTAACTTTTTTTTTTTTTTTTTTTTGATGTTGATTGTTGGAGAGAAGCAGGGAGGGAGAGAGTCATAAAAATTAGTAGAAGCTGAGGAAGCTTTCTTGTGGCTCTGGGAACAGTTTCCTAACAAGTCCCATCTCCAGCTGGGGGATAGGTCAGCCAAAACCCTCATCTCCCACTCTCATGAAGACAGAAGGTGCCAAAGCCAATCTACCATGCCCCAGGCCATGGACATCTCTGTCTCCTGTGATAAATCCTGGGTGACCCTGAATATTATGGGACCAAGACTCTACTCCTCTGAAACTCTGGAAAACCTGATGCTCTTCTTCAAAAAGTGAGTCAAGCTGGGGATTTAGCTCAGTGGTTTCGCTGCCTGCTGCGCAAGCGCAAGGACCAGAGTTCGATCCCTGGTACAAAAAAAAAAAAGTGAGTCGACAGTTCTACACTGAGTGCACATAATTAGAGTCACTAATAATCCCTAACTCACCAGAGCTTAAATAGGGCACTGTATTAGAAGTTCTGTTTTTAATTAGATTCATAATGTGGGCAATCTTGCTAGGGCTATGACCCTTAGGCTCTTGCAGATTTACCTAACAACCCTCTTTGCCACACTTTGTCTCCCAAAGGAAGAGTGAAAATGTGAGCTGCTCCTTCTCATATTTGGTCCCTGCATTCCTAACCTAATAGTAAAGTTGAGAATTCACCAGTTTTTCCTGACAAATTCACCAAACTTTCTTTTATCAAACAGGCAGCTCAATAGTCCTTCACATTTAGACATTAAGTCCTTTCTGAGTGTCTTCTGATATGTTTTTTTTTCAAGCCAATCAGTAAACCACAAACATATAAAGGTAGTTGGAGAGCACATAATCCCCAGAAGGTAGGGGCTACAACCCCTTTCAGCAGGAAGTAGCTACATAAAGACAGAAACCTCCACACTCTCAGCACCCATAAAGAATTGTGGAGATTTTTGCCCCTCCAGGGGAAATGGTATGGAAAAGTGGCTGGACGAGTGTATATGACTGGTCAGTCATGGAGATCTAGCACTTGCATCCCAACCCTGCACTTGAGACGAATCGGAGAATGCTATATTCAATTCTTCTTGAGTGAACTCAAGCAAGTTTTTTGTTTGTTTTATTTTTTATTTTTTGGTGGTACCAGGGATTGAACTCAGGACCTTGCACTTGCAAGGCAGGTGCAATGCCACTGAGTTAAATCCCTGGCCCCTCAAGCAAGTTTCTGATAGGATAGTCTTGATCTAACATCAGCCTGAGGAGTGGAGGATACAAAAGATGGCCACCGTTAGGCTCCTGCCCATTGTGCCCTTTCATCTACAGTGGTCCACTCTCACTCTGCAGAGTATATTTCATTTTCTACTTTAAACTGGCCCTTGTATGTTTCTTTTCTTACCTTTAATAAATGTAAAACCTTGCTAACTTTTGTGCTTGTTTTGTCTAATTCTTTATTTAGGACAAGAAGAATCTGGAAAGAATCTCTAGAAAGTCCCCAGCACTCCAGAACCCAGTAACAGGGCCAGGTGTTGATCAGGGTTACTTGTAGAACATAGCTGCAGGATTCTATTTAAGATGACCTGTGGGCTAATCTGGAGCTGATTCTTCTAATAGTTATATGTGGTACACACAGCCAACTTTAGGAAGTCTCATGAGAAACATCGCGGAAGCTCTTTGTGAGTTGAGAAGAGGAAAAACCATAGCAGAAATATAGACCAGTTCCTTAAAAAAAAAACCTAAATAGAGCAAAAATGTCTCAGAGCAATCCTGGATATCTGGGATATGATAGTTTCAGTGACCTCCTTCTTATCATAAGAGACATGATCCCTTGCTGAGAAACCTCCCACAATGAAAGGCCCCCCAGTGTTCTGTGACATCTGTAAATTCAAAATCCTTGGCTTCCTAGGAGACTTCAAGTTTCCAAATCTCTCTGGTATCACCTTTAAACATCACACTTAAAAAAAGATATAAAGTATCACTTTTCCCCCTAAACCCAGAAGCTTGTTCTTAGTGGAGATAAGAGAAAAAGAACTATTCCATCTATTGTATACTAGTAAAGAGAATTCATTATTTATACCTTTAATAGAGACTATTAAAACAGTCCAAGGGTACTGCCCCAGGTAAGTAGCATTTCTTCATTTGATGTCACCTGACAACAGATTTGTTTTTGAAGAGAAGAGGAGGAGGTAAAGGGGTATGACTTAAGAGTTAAGTGGATAAAAGGCTCCAAAGAGTGAGTAAAAAGTTTAAAACAAAGCAAAAGTCAAAGAATTCCAACATTAACGATTCCTTTTTCATTTTCACTGTAGGTTGTCTTCTCTGTGGACCTAAAGGAAAATGTATCTTTTCTGTAGATCTATATCTACCAATAAATGCACATAAGTTATAGAATGAACCAACTGGTGGCCCTGGGTGGAATACTATAGACATTGTTTTAACTTCTGATTTTCAGTTTATCAGAAGGGGTGTATGACAGGTCTACTTAGATTACCAGCAAAGGATAATTTCTCCAAAATCCTGAGAGCATCATAGCAGTGGTAACAGAAGTGAGTTTTCTCCCAGGCTCTTTTCAACCATCAGAACTCCCTGAGTTAGTATTTTCTTGTCTGTATCTTTGTGCCCTCCCTGCGGCATAACTCTTTGGAGAAAGGGCCAGTGTGTTACCTGGCTCGAACAGCTCTATGGCTCACAGTGGGTGATCCACAAATTCTTGTTGGCATACATTTGTTACCAGCCACTTAAGTTCATTTGCTCAGGTTTCTTTGCTCATCCCTGACCAAATCAAAGTAGGCCATATATTTGGGTAAAAAGGATTTATTCAAAGATAGCTCCAAGGAGATAGATGAGCCCCTGTGCCTCAAATTACCATCTCACCAAGTATAGGTGTGATGGGGTCTTTTATAATAAGGAACAGTGTGGGAGGGAATACAGTGGAAAAATAGACATTTTCAGGTTAGTTACATCCCGTTCTGGACCCAGACCTCTCCCTCCATTGCCTAAGGTAATGAAATTTGGCTTGATATTCCGGTGCGGGGATCTGCACATTCTGCTCATTCCTCTGGGTGGAGGGGATGTGGGAGAGCCATTTATGTTCTAGGTCTGAGGAAATTTGGAAGACACTTGACTCCAGAAGAAAATAATTTAACTTTTAAAGTTCCATTTTCCAGGGTTGGTTACAAATTGATATTGTGGAACTTTAAAGACAGCAATCTCTGTTGTAGGATCTGATGATGGGACTGATTGCGATGGGAGATTTGGGAAACTATTTTAAAAGCTCTTATTGTACTATATATAGCTTGAAAGTCACATTTTACACAAAAGTAAACATCTCAATTGACTAATGTAAGTGATTCAGAGCAAGTTTGTTTATGTTTAACAAAATTACATAATACAGGAAGCTTCAGGAAACTCACATTCTGCCTATCTTCTTTTTCCAGCTAAATTAGGCTTCAAGAAAGGAAATATGTTTCTCTCTCACAGCCATTTCTAAACAACCTCCAAGGCCTATTCCCCATGGGTTATACTTTGGCAGAACACTGCTGCCGTCCTGCGTATGGGGTCATGTGAAATGCTGAGATCTGGACCATCAGTGGTCCCCTCCTCGCTAATGAATGCCACCTCTTTTATGGCTTCTGCATGGGAAAAGGAACGGTCATGTCTGTTGCAGAATGGAAACAATGGGACTGTTTAGGGAAATTGTGTGACATACAGCTATTTGAACTCCTGAATAGTTATTCATTTCTGAACGATGACTAGTTTAACATTGCAAGTTTATTGTCCTATGAATTTCCCTATTACACATCCAACCATTCACAAGCATAGCTG
Source organism: Heterocephalus glaber (assembly GCF_053883595.1). Classification (NCBI taxonomy): domain Eukaryota; kingdom Metazoa; phylum Chordata; class Mammalia; order Rodentia; family Bathyergidae; genus Heterocephalus; species Heterocephalus glaber. The sequence continues at coordinate 6,336,653 of NW_028258310.1, read as the reverse complement.
GAAGTTTACTTTAGTACTTTCCTTGTTTAACAACTGAGTTAGGCTTCCATAACTAGGCCATCAATGAATTGGTTGCTAAATGAGGAATTGTATATAGTATGTACATTATAATATTGAGAAAAAAGAAATGGTCAAAAGAAACCCCAACTTGATGACTTTGCTTTTACATGCATAACTCTTACATGCAGTGCTGTAATGTATAACAGAACATAAAACTACGGCACTGTAGTATACAGTACAATCAGCAAAAGTCACAGTACTGTATAAACGAGGTATACTGTACAAAAAAAGACTGACATTGACCAAATTGTAATAGCTAAAAATTGTAATATGCAAAATAATTAATAAATGTAAATTACCTGGTATAAATTTATAATTCATATCTGAGGTTTTAAGCAAGGTGAAACACTTCACTATCTTCTAAAAGAGGAAACTTTTAAAAAATTTGCCTCTATATTCATGTATTCTCTTATTTGTTCCTCTTTAAAAGGATTAAAATGACTCCTAATTTGTGAATTCATAGGACTCTTTTTATTGTTATAATTCCTTTTAAAATGGCAAGTCAGATGTTTTCAAATTCAAAAGGGATGTCATATTTAAAAACAGCAATGGTAGGATTAAGGATGTAGCTCAGTGATAGTATACTTAGCCTGCATACGTTAAGGCCTTAGGTTCAATCCCACCTCAACTCATTTTTTTCAACCACAATGAGATAATACTTCACACCCATAGAAAGAAACAAAATACACACACACACACACACACACACACACACACACACAAACTTCACAAAAGCCAAAACTAGACTACAACAAGAAAATCCCACAAAAGTCTTGAAAAGTACACTTTGGCAAGGATGTAAAAAATTTGGAATCTTATAAATTGCTAGTGGAGATGTAAAATGGTGCAGTTTCTATGAAAACTGTGTAGTTCTTCCTCAAAAAAATCCCACATAGAATTATCATATGACCCAGCAATTTCATTTTCAGGTATATACCCAAAAGAATTTAAAGGAAAGACCTAAACAGTTATTTGTACACCAATATTTATAGGAGTACTATTGGCAATAGCCAAAAGGTACAAATGATCCTAATGCCCATTGAGAGATGAAGGTTTAAACAGAATGTGACAGTACATATATTGAAATTCAGCTTTAAAAAGTTATAATGGAACTGAGATGCACACTAAAAAACAGATGAACCTTGATATATAAAGTAAAACAGCCAAGCGCAAAAGGACAAATATCATATGATTCCACTTATAGGAAGTATCTGGAATAGACAAACTCAGAGACAGAAAGTATAGTAGTGGTTACCGGGAGAGAGGTCATGATAGCTGTACAACAATATGATTGCACTTAATGTTACACTTGAAAGTGGTAAATTCGATATTATGTATATTTAACCACAATAAAAAAGTTTTTTAAAAAAGGTATGTAAATTTTATCGTGTAAATCTAAAGTGCCCTTAACCCAATAGCAGTTTTCCACTTGCACTTAGATTTGTCCTTAGGAATTACTTTCTCCTCTATTGGCTACTTGGAATGAATTACTTAATTTCTCTGGTTCTCAGTTTTCTCTTCCATGAAATAAAAGAGTGGAATTGGTTAATCTCTGATTCTTCTCGAACTGCTATTATCACCAAACTAAATTTTGGGTTTTTTTTTTTTTGTATTCTGGTTCTCTTAGGAAAGGAACATAGATTGTGAATTTACTTTTCCTTATCAGTTGCACCTTTTGATGCTCAGAAATATGCCATTTTGCTAAAGTTCATTAAGATCTTTAAAAATGAAAAATATTTTGAGAAAAAAGCAATTTTTATCACATAAATTGTGAACTTGACGTGTGTGTGGGGCCTTGCCCCCCCCCCCGCTGGAATTCTTGAGTGCCCATTATGGACATGCCCGGGCTTGTTGCAGATCTACCCGGCAACAAGGAAGTAGCCCCAGTACACTCCTCTTGCTCCTCCCCTCTCGCCCTACGGTATATATGTTGTAGCAGCTTCCGCAATAAACGAGACTTGATCAGAAACCTGTCTTGTCTCCATCTCTCGTGTCCCCTGTCCCCTCTCATCCTCGCTCCCCCTCTAGGGTCTCCGTTGACTTACCCGCGGGCCGGGACAAGTGGCGCCCAACGTGGGGCCAGAGAACGGGGGATCCAGTGAAGGACGCTGCTCAGGGGCCCTAAGATTAAGATTGAGGAACAAAGAGCACACTCGACACAGGAGAGGCTTGCAATTGACGTAGACCTGCCGTCTTTTTCGCACCTCGGTAAGCTGAGCAGCGATTATGGGACAGGGCATTAGTCAGCACAAATTGTTTGTGCAAGGTCTCAAGGAGACATTACAGGCACGAGGGGTAAAGGTTACAGTCAAACAATTGCTGAAATTTTTTGATTATATTAAAGATCTCTGTCCCTGGTTCCCTGCTGAGGGAACCATTGACGAAAAGAGATGGAAAAGGGTAGGGGAAGCTCTTCAGGATTACTATGCCGCTTGCGGACCCGGAAAGGTCCCGATTACGGCGTTCTCGTATTGGAATTTTATCAATGATATTATTTCCCAAAAAACGAGGGACCCACTGGTAGCTCAAGCTATCCAGGTTGGGGAGATAGCCCTCCGTACGGGTGAGGATCCAACGCCTCCAGGCGGCTCAGACGCAGTCTCCCGGGACGCCAATATGGCGCCGGGACCCAGGCCCGTTAAGGCCACGACTTCCTCGCCAGACGAGGAGGAGGACTTGATGTCCTTTGACAGTGACGATGATCCCGCCCCCGACAGACGTAACGCTCCCTCGGACCAATCCCAGACGGCCACGATCCCTGCCAAGCCCTATAAGGCAAAGCTTCGCCGGACCCCCGCCTCCTCTCCTTCCGCTCCTGCTTCCGGAGCAGCCCCACCCCTGCGGGAGGTTCCACCCCTATATCCCTCCCTTCAAGCTTATCGCTGCCCGCCTCCACTCCCAGATCCGCCCCAACATGGCTCCCGGACTGACGAGTCTGCGGGGGGGGGGGCACTGCGGGGCGGCTCTGGGTGCCCCCCTCCTTACATTCCTCCGGGCCCCAACACTCCTGCTCTGGCATATCCTGTTGTTGATCCCCAAAAGGAACTCCGGGACAAGATAAAATTTCTAAAAGTACAAATAAGATTAGAAAAGGAACATCAAGAACTTATTACTCAGCTTGAAGGCTTAAGAACAGGCAAAGCCCATAAAAATGTCCGTAGAGAAGACAAACTTAAGCCACGACCCCCCGTTAGAGGGGCGGCCCCTAGGGTGCCATCCGGGTCGGGAGTATCCCTGAAACTTAAAAATGCGGAAGCCTTTCCCGTAACTAAAACTACTGACGCACAGAGACAGGCGTGAAGACACCACAGTGGTTTCGATTTTAAGGTCATTAAAAAATTTAAAACGGCCGCAGCTCAATACGGGGCCACTGCACCTTACACCATGGCTATTTTAGAATCAGTGGCAGAAAATTGGCTCACCCCAATTGATTGGCAGACTCTGGCCCGCGCCACCCTTACAGGAGGTGATTATTTATTATGGAAATCTAAATATGTTAAAAATTGCCGAGAAACTGCTAGGCGCAATGCTCAGGCGGGGAATGGATGGGTGCTTGACATGCTCCTTGGGGAGGGGGCCTACGCCGCCAACGACCAACAAATACAATTTGATGCGGGGTTATATGCCCAGATTCAGACCGCCGCCACTAGGGCCTGGAAAAAGCTCCCCTCCAAAGGAGACGTGAGTGCCTCCCTCACTAACATTCGGCAGGGCCCAGACGAGCCGTTTGCGGACTTTGTCCACCGCCTTCTCACGGCGGCAGGCCAAATTTTTGGGAGCGCAGAAACCGGGACAGATTTTGTTAAACAGCTTGCTTTTAAAAATGCAAATGCTGCTTGCCAGGCCGCCATCCGCCCTTATAAAAAAACTGATCTCTTAGGTTACATTCGCCTTTGCTCAGAAATTGGGACCGCCTACCAACAGGGACTTGCTATGGCTGTTGCCATACAGGGTTACACGGTCAGTTTTTGTCTCGCCGCCCAGGCAACAAATGTTTCTGGTGCGAGACAACGGGTCGTTTTGCCAAAGAATGTCAGGCCCCTAGGGCGTCGGCCCCTAGGGCCACACCTCCGGGGCCTTGCCCTCGATACAATAAACGGAGACATTGGGCAAATAAATACAAGTCCATGACTGACGCTCAAGGCTGGCCCCTCCCGCTTGTCCATAACCTGGACCAGGGAAATGGGAAAGGGGGCCAGCCCCGGGCCCCCGCACCCAAACAAATTTACGGGGCACTCAATTTTGCTCCAACAAACAACAATCCATTTCAGACCTCTTCAGAACAACAACGGGAAGTGCCAGACTGGACCTCAGTTCCACCGCCCACACAGTATTGACTCCAAAAATAGGGGTACAGGCCCCCCCGACAGGGGTCTTTGGACCCCTACCTAAAGAGACCTTTGGGCTTGTAATAGACAAGAGCAACAGCACTATGGATGGGCTGCTGATCTACCCGGGGGTGATTGATAGTGATTATTCCGGAGAGATTAGAGTTATGGTTTCTTCCCCCAAAGTCATTAACACCATTCAATCAGGCCGAAGATTTGCTCAATTGTTACTCCTTCCCCTTCTCTCTACCTCTAATAAGGCTCTTAACAATGCCCGAGGCAGCCAGGGATTCGGCTCATCTGATGTCTACTGGTCGGAGATGCTTTCAGCCCAGAAGCCTCTCATGACCTTGTGGTTAGATGGGAGACAGTTTTCTGGATTGGTAGACACTGGTGCTGATGTAACTATCATCAAGGGAAAAAATTGGCCTCAGGCGTGGCCATTAAAAGACACCCTCACCCATCTCAGGGGTATAGGGCAGAGTCAAAATCCTAAACAAAGTGCCAAAGATCTGACCTGGAGAGACCAAGATGGTAATCAGGGCACCATTCAACCTTATATCATCTCAGGGTTACCCATTAATCTATGGGGGAGAGACCTATTATCACAAATGGGGATGATTATTTCTAGCCCTAATGAAATTGTCACTATGCAGATGTTTAAAAATGGGTACATTCCAGGCAAAGGGCTAGGTAAACACTCTACAGGTATTGCGCGGCCCATTAAGCCAGTCCTTTGTAGCTTCAGCTATTCAGGCCGTACGTAAATCTTGGGCCCAAATGTATGTTATACACTATATGGATGTCACACATTACCCTAAATTTGGAAATCTTAAATATATACATGTCAACATTAATACATATAGTGGATTCATATTTGCCACCCTGCAGTCTGGGGAAGCTACTAAACATGTCATCGCTCATCTCATTGCCTTCTCAGTACTTGGATGTCCACAACAAATTAAAACAGACAATGGTCCAGGCTATACCAGCTCTGGCTTCTCAAAGTTTTGCAAACAATTTGAAATAACACACATAACGGGAATCCCATATAATCCTCAGGGACAAGGCATTATAGAAAGGGCTAATCTCACACTCAAAATTACTTTAGACAAAATAAAAAAGGGGGAATGGTATCCTACCAAGGGGTCTCCTAGAAACCTGATATCACATGCACTATTTATTCTTAACTTCTTAAATTTGGATGCCAAAGGTTTATCTGCAGCCAATCATTTCTGGCAACCAGAGACGCAATGACAATTTGCCTCGGTGATGTGGAAAGACCCCCTGGACCACTCATGGCACGGGCCCGATCCTGTACTTATCTGGGGCCGAGGATCGGTGTGTATTTACTCCAAGGAAATGAAGTCAGCCAGGTGGCTCCTAGAACGCCTAGTAAAACAAGTTGATAGGCGTGCTGATGATGCCGATGACCTGACGTCCAATCTTAACCAGTTAACAATGGCGCCTACAATTACAATCTAATAATCATCAAGAGTATAGTATAATTCAATTTGGCTAGTTGTGTTTGGGTGCACCCTAGTTTTATACGCTGTCTTATATGTTTGTCTATTGTCTGTTGTTTGTGTTCGTACAGTTGAGCTCAATATGTTCCTTCCTCTTCAAAGGATATTCGCCTATTGTTAAATTGACTTATAGATAATATTATTAAACTAAAGACATGCTTTTCTTCCCAGGTTGTTAATTGATCAAAGTACCACTGAAATTTATTTTATGAAAGTGACGTGCATTGTCACCCACACGCAACAATCAAATTGCAATTAACAGTTATAAAATAAAAAGATATATATTCTTAATTGTTTGTCAAAACGATTATAGATGGGAACTCCCTTTGATGAATATAGAAGTGGCCACCCAGAAAATGATTATTCTGGTCTTAATTCATTAAAGGGACCCCCTAGTAAATTTTATATTATATAATCTTATGGGAGACATATCACAATGAATATTATCTAAATATGTTATAAATTGATTGTATTGGTTGTCCTTGATATTTAAGCACTGAATATGTTGTTACAAAACGTTCATATTGGTTAAGTTCTGAATATGTTATTGTAGCATGTCCACATTGGTTATCTTCAAAAGCTTAATCAGGGTAGCTTAACTCTCTTATTCACAGTCTAGCCTTAAATGAACATTGCTGTTTTTATGCCAACAAATCTGGGATCGTCAGGGGAAAAATTCGCGAACTTCAAGAAGATTTGAACAGAAGACGACAAGAACTCATACAAAATCCCCTTTGGACTGGCCTCAATGGTTTTCTCCCCTATCTCCTCCCTTTGTTGGGGCCTCTATTGGGTCTACTCTTGCTCATTTCTTTAGGGCCCATACTTTATAACAAAATCGTGGCCTTCCTAAAAGCCCAAATCGAGGCAATAAAAAAAACAGCGCCCATACAGGTCCATTATAATCGATTAGCCATGGCTGATCAGGATGAGTACCTGGTGAGAGGGCTGGCAAGCCAATGACGGGCAACTGAGCAAGCGTGCCATGCTATGAAAAAGGCCCTCGTGTGCCGCCTAAGACAGGTGCCAGAGCTTTAATTCTCTGGTTAACCGAGGACGGGTAAGGTGCACGGTGCAGACACGTTTGTTGCTCTGACCCAAGACAGGCTCAGCCCCCGCAGGCTTGGCTCTCCTGACGCCTTTCTTCTAATTATAATTTTAAAGGGAGGACCTGTGGGGGGCCTTGCCCCCCCCCGCTGGAATTCTTGAGTGCCCATTACGGACATGCCCGGGCTTGTTGCAGATCTACCCGGCAACAAGGAAGTAGCCCCAGTACACTCCTCTTGCTCCTCCCCTCTCGCCCTACGGTATATATGTTGTAGCAGCTTCCGCAATAAACGAGACTTGGTCAGAAACCTGTCTTGTCTCCATCTCTCGTGTCCCCTGTCCCCTCTCATCCTCGCTCCCCCTCTAGGGTCTCCATTGACTTACCTGCGGGCCGGGACAGACGTGATTTCATATTATCTGTATTAGCAGTACCCATGACAGGAAAACAAAATTACCTCTTAATAGAATGCAAAGCTGTTTTCTAAATTGAAATTCATTACTGTATGTTGTAAATACCACAAATTAAAGCAATAATCACTTACATAATATTCATTATTTTCTGAAGTGCTATAAAATTTACATATCTCTCTATTATGTGAAATTGAAGTCTATAAGGAGCAGCTTCAAATTGGGCCCTGAAATCTTAGCACTTTGGGAGGATCACAAATTTGAGTCCTCCCTGAGGGCTGTACAGAGCTTTCCAGGGTCTCAGCTTGGGGTGTGACACACAGATTGATGCTTACAATCCCCTGGCCAGAGAAAAATCATATGACCCTACATAACTGCCCAGAGGCTAGGAAAAGCAGGTCACACACATGCTCAGTGAGCGTTTAATTGTCAAAATAAGATTCTGTAGTCTGGGCAGTTAGAACAGATCTGCACTGATCATATCCTGAGAATTCAGGTCATAGGATATATGATGCTTCAAGAATAGCTGCTGTAGCCGGGGATTTAGCTCAGTGGTTTTGCCACCTGCTGCACAAGCTCAAGGACCTGAGTTCGATCCCCGGTACCAAAAAAAAAAAAAAAAAATAGTTGCTGTATTACTTTCTATTGCTACTCTAACAAATTACTATAAATAGCAGCTTAAAGAGCACAAGTTCATTGTTTTATAGTTCTGTAGTTCAACATGACTCAATCTCTCTAGTCTAAAATCAGTCAAGGTGCTGGCAGAGCTGCGATCTGGTTGGAAGTTTTAGGAAAATCCTGAGTTGCACCTTCTACATTTCCAGGGGTAACCACATTCCTCAACTCAGGCTCCCTTGCTCTGTCAGAGCCAGTAATGCTGCAGGTCTCTGACCCACATTCTTATCCACCTCTGCCTCTGACCACAGCCAGGCGAGGTTGTCTGCTTTTCAGGACCCACTGGGACAATCCAGGACAATCTCCCTGTCTGTGATCTTTAGCCTTCCCCACATCTTTAAATTCCTTCTTGCCTGGTAAAGTAACATATTCACAGACTCCCAGTTTTAGGGCTAGAAAACTTGGGGGAGGAGTTTTTGATCTGCCTCTAATAGTCACTTTTTGTTAGGATGAAATTTACTCATTCAAATATAACACTAATAACTGGCTGTCACCTCAGAGCAACACAGTGGGCAACAATCCATGTGGGCATTTACTTCATTCACATTTTATACTTGTCTGAAGAAGAGTCTAACATCAAATACATCAGTGACATTCACTGCCAACTAAGTTATATGTTTCATGGATGCACACAGAGAGGAGTATGTGAAAACTGGGGGTGATGGTCAAGTAAGGACTCTTTTTTTTTGGTACCAGAGATCGAACTCAGGACCTTGTGCCTGTGAGGTAGGTGGCAGAACCACTAAGCTAAATCCCCGGCCCTAGGAGTCTTTTTGAAAGGAAAGTGAAGAGCACTTTATAAACTGAATGCAGGCAGGAAATGTGTATTTTTTGTTTTGTTTTGTTTTTTAAAGCATGTTGCAAATGTCAGAACCAAGATCCAAGAATGGAAAAAACTGTTTTATAGCTTCCAGCTGTTATGTTCTGCCTAGATTATTTGGTTATTGTTGTTAAAAGAAAGATTTACATTCCTCAACCGTTACTCTTACACATTACAATTCATTCATCATATTTGGAATACTAGTACACTGAAATTTAAAATATCTTATTAAAATAGAAGAATACAAGGCATGGTATTTTGATTATAAAAGCATATATGTGTATAAATATGTTTATATAGAGAGAGCTCTAAAACACCAAACCCAACATATTGCTAGAACAATAGGATCAAGGATAATTTTTATCTTACTTAAAATTTTGGTTAATATTATAATTTATGAAATACTTGTTAAATAATATATTTTTGGTAGAGGTAAGATTAATCAACACATATGTAAGACTAATCAACATATAATAGCCAGAACTACACAGCGAGACCCTTTCTCAAAAAATGAAAAAACAAAACTAAACAAAGGTGTGACAACATATGCAAAGATAAGTTTCTGGAGTCAGTCTTGTACATCTTGCTGACACCTCTTAGCTGGATTTAAAAGGGTCATAAACTTTCCTACCCTGAGGCTGAGAGTGGCCATCTGCCATATTAAAATTACTGCTTTTCTAACTTAAATTATATTTTTTTTGTTTTTTGTTTTTTGAGACGGAGTCTCCTTGTGTAGTTTGGACTGGGCTTGAACTTACTATGTAGCCCAGGCTGGCCTCAAACTCATGCAGATCCTCCTGCCTCAGCCTCAAAAGTGCTGAGATCACTGGCATGTACCTCCATTTTAAATGGAGGTAATTATTCAGAAGAAGCTTTCAGAAATATCTGATTTTTCAGAGCCTGTGGTCCTCCTTCATCACAGTGCCCAGAAGTCTGTCAACCAAGGGTAGATAATGTACATTTCTACAGGGTCCAGCCAGGTATGTGTGAATATGAGAAGCGGCCTCTTGAGGAATGTATCAACTCTGTTGCCTAGGTCCTATCTCAAGGAGGGCATACAAGACGGGCCATTCCTCATCATGCATGAAAGCAAATCTGTTTGAATAGATTGTCTGAATTTTCAAAGAAAACAATCTGAATTGCCCAAATCCAAAATTTCTTGATACTTAAACTTTGATGAACAACGCTGTGCAAAACTGACAATCACACTGAAACAACAATCTAAAATCCTTAACAAAATGCAATCAAGTGTTGAAAAGACCCAATGATCTAAAACATTGGTTTTTATACTTCAGTTGTACTGGGTATCAGTTAAAACTTGTCAATTATGTGACTTCCACTTCAGATATTTCAATTCAGGTGTTCTGGGATAGGCCCAGGATTCTGAACTTTTATCCTTCATTAAGGTGATTTTTATGATGATCTCAGGATTACATTTTGAAAAATACTATATCAGAAGATATCCAGTGAAGCTGGGTATGGTGGCACATGCTTGTAATCCCAGCACTTATGGGAGACTGAGACAAGAAGATCACAAGTTTGAGCCCTGGGCAGTTTAGGGATTTAGAGAGGCCTGTGTCACCCCCCCCCCCCCATATATATATGGGCTGGGGATGTAGCTCAATGTGAAGGGACTGGGTTCAATCCACAGCACAAAAAAAATCCAATGAACCACTGGACAGAATGTTTCAGTTTTTCACTGCTATACTGTATTCATCTCTTTGAGGAATAAACTGTTAGCTCCTGGGCCACTTTACATAGGAACTTGCAGACCTTTCCTGTGGTATAGCACCTGGTCTTCCGCTCCCTGAGCAAGAGGTATATGGGCAGGGGGGTCAAGGAAGACTGATTTTTGTTTTGCCTGGTTAAGGCTGGAGATTGTGCCTGGTTACTATTTCCTACTTGAGACTTTGGCCTAGGTACAGAAATAGGGCCCAAGAACCCTTATAAAAAGAAGGGGTCCTTAGAAAAGTTTACAGATTCCATCCTCACCATTCTGATATTTCCACTTTTTTCTCATTGTATTTCACATGTTTCCATCTTGAGAAAACAAAGTTATTTTCTATCGTCTGTGTTGACCAAATAGTACAGAATGACCACTTTCGGAACTCAGGAGTTGGTTTGACAATATTTATAAATATGACAATTAGAAACAGCACAGAATTGAACATCACCAGGAGCCCAGAAGATAGGGTACCCAGATGAGTTGGGTTGTGGTCAATCTGAATAGAATCAGAAAGGCTACAATCACTTCAGAGAGCTGAGGTTTGCAACGAACCATCAAAAATGTGTGGAATGGGAACAGACGCAGGGAGACGGGCCTGCCTGGGAACATGAAGGAAGCTTCTTGGAATGCCCTACTCTTCCCTCTGGGTTTCTCTGATGCCGGTGCAAGAGCAACTTTTTTTTCCTCCCAATTCTTCAAGAATTATTCAATTATTTTTGTTTTTATTTTTAATAGTAGCTGCTTTTCATATCTAAACTAATGACTCTCCAATTTTCTCTATTTTCAGATTATTTATATTTGCTTACTTTTCCAAATCAGTCAAATTCAGTAGGGACTTGAATATAGTTTTTCAAGGTACCTATAGCCTCATATTTTTCATCAACAAAATCCTTCCTAATAATTAATAAATATACAAAGGAGAAATGGCAGATATGTTTGTTAATAACTTCTTAAGCATCCCTTCCTTGGCTTGTACCTATCCAAAATAATAGTGAGTCTTTGATAATCATTCTTTAGGGATTACTTTCCATGATATTACCTATACCTTGCAGTGTCATAATTTTAAAAACAGCTAATTTTTCAGAAATATCTTAGTGAAACAACATGGAATGAGTTTTATTATACAAGTTCCATGGAGAGAAAGAATTCCTCTTTTTTATTTACTATAAGTAGATGCTCAATTTTATTATACTGAATAAAACTGAGTATAATTTAGGTCCTGTTCCACTGTTTGGCCTAATTTATATTTTTGCTTAAAAAAGCAACTTAGGGCCGGGGATTTAACTCAGTGGTTCTGCCTCCTGCCTCACAAGCGCGAAGTCCGGAGTTTGATCCCTGGTACCAAAAAAAAAAAAGCAATTTAACATTTGTTTAACCAAATTATATGTTCCTTAGGGAAGGAAATTTCTTTGAGCACAGTAATATTTTTCTCATTTTTTTCTGTTCAGACAAGGGGCTATTTAGTAAGATCTAAGGCATAGAGAAACATCAATTTTATACAGTACTTTTTATATAAAAAAATTAAGAAAATCTAATTAAACAAAAAAGTTTGCTATTTTCCCTTTATTTGTTAACTGAGTCTGTTCCAGAAAGCCAACCAACTGTCCATAACTACATGACTGTGAAACTTTGACAAGTTTTTCTTAATTATACATGCATTTGCACTAGTTTTAAACTAATATTTAATGTATCTCCTGTTATTTCTTTGCATTAGTCCTCTGTAAGCATTTGTATGCCCAAGAAGAAATGGAATTTATTACAAAGAAAAACACCCAACACGCTATACTAAGTTTTGACCTTCAAAATTGGGTTATGCAGTAAACCACGTGTGGGAGATGGTATTTTCCAAAGATATACACAGCAGCATGTCCCATCCCACATGTTCTTCTGAAATGCGAACTTGCCACACCCTATCAAGAGATGGAATTTAATCCTCTCCCTTTAAATCCACACTGGCTTACTGATGCTCTTACAACTAATGGAATAAATATTTCCATTTCACATATGTGTCTGGCTGTAGGGTGAGTTGAAACACAAACTGCTTCTTAAGTGTTGCATTATGTAGAGGAACAGACACCTCTGGGAAAAGGAAGGAACACTTGTGGTGCTGAGAATTGCCACATATTTTTTTCAATACAATTTTACAATGCCATTCCAATTTTCAAACAATGAGGAAACTGAGGTACAGCAAAATATTGGGGTTCTAATTCTTTCCATTCTACACTCTTTTGCCTGAGAATTAAATATTCACAGTAAATATTAAAATGTCTCTGATTTTAAATTTGCATGAGATGCTGAATTCCTAGGTCCTAGAAGATAGATCTGGGCTAGGTCTTTGAATTCTTTCTTGATGCTGCTTACATTGATGCCTGGAAGTTGAGAGGCAGTGTTTATTTTCTTTACATTCAGAAGCAGGCCACTGGCAGCGTGTCTCAGCTTTCTCCCAGAATTTTCTCCCCAGCTAAGATTTTGTGCACTGCCTGTCAGCTGTGGGGTGGCCCACAATCAGTCTCAGGACTGATTTTTGCTTTGGGAGATGCCCTAACTTTCCCACCACTTTTCTTCAACATCATCTTCACAGGCAAATGTCTGTTTAGAATGGCTGTTTTGGGGTTCTTGTTTCACTTATGGATTAAAATATTACTTTTACTTCTCGGAAATAAGGTTTCCCTGTCCCTCTCATTATCTACCTCATAGGAAAGGAAAAGAAAAAAGCAAAACAGAAATAAAGAAGTATTTCCTTTTACTCCAGAGTTTAAAATTAGCAGCATTCTATAACAAGTGAAACTGAATTTCAAAACATGTCTATGACTCATTCCTCATTCATAAAACTTATTTTCTTCTTGAACAGTGAATTGACTCTAAGAAACCCACTCTAGTTGATAGCACTGCCTTGGATCAAGAACGGCTCCACAGAGGAGGCAAAACTGAGACCAGGGCCTCCGTGCCCTCTGACATCTGTTCTCCTTAGATATGCCCAGGGTCCTCAGAGCCACAGGGTTATTGAGGAAACCACAAGTCCATTAGAAATTCAGGGTTGCTATTGGTTTCCCCTGGAGCCATTTTGGTCAGAGTGACCTCTGTCTGTCTGTGCATCCTCTCTAGCCCCACCATGTTGGGCAGCCTGAAGCTTGAGCTTGCTGAACATAACTGAAATGGGATTCCCTGGGCTCCTGCTTCTGCACCTCTGATTTCATGGAGTCAGAAAACTTTCCAGCTCAATGTTTTTTTTTTGTTGTTTGTTTTTTTAAAATTTATTTTATTTTATTTTTCCCCATTAACTTTATTGGTACATTTTAGGTATAAAATACAGTTACATTCATCATTGGGATCTTGTACCATTACATGAGTCTCTTGGTTCTTATTTTTTTTCCCCTTCCCTTGCCCTCCCTTCACCCCCTCCACCCCCTCCACAATTCCCTATTTGCAAAGACTTTGTTTCCATTTTTTCTCTCTTCTCATATTTTTTCCTTTCCCTTTTTTCCCTTCCCCTACCCCTCCCAATTCCCCTGCTCTTTTCGAACTTTTCTTCCTGTTACACAATATCAGTTATACATTTTTTAAATTACAATATTAAGATCTAGGAGACATTACCACAGATTTTACAGAATTTAAAAGGATATAGAAAGCATATTTCAAAAATCTGTTTTGAAATAAATTTGACAACTTCTAAGAAGTACCTTGGAAGACAAATTAATGAAACTAACTCTGGAGGAAATATAAAATTTGAATAGCACCTATTAAAGAAAGTATATTCTTAGCTTGAAAACCTATCTATATGACAACAGCAGGCTCATAAACATTTTAACTGATAAATTATATCAAACATTTAAAGCAGAAAAAAGAAGGAACACTTCTCCCCTTATTTTAGGAAATCAACATTGTACCAATCCTAAAACTGGATAAACATAATAGAAGAAAAAAGTATGAACATAGATAGAAATTTGTTTAACAAAATAAACTCTTAGAAGTCAGATCTGGCAGTATGTAGAAAGTGGTTTTATTATAGGGATGGCAGTGTTGGTTCAACATTGGAAGATCCACCCCCAAAAGTCATCATTTTAACAGAGGAAAGGAGAAAGCCATGTGATCCTGTCACTAGTTGGAGAAAGAGTATTGGACTAAATTCCACAGCTGTTCATGGTAAAAGCTACCAGGAGACTAGAAGTAGAACAGAACCTTCTTAACTGATCAAAGACATGTACTCCATACTTCCAACAAAAACTCCTTCTATGAATGGAGATGATACAATGCTTTCTCCCTAAAGTGGGGAACAAGGGCAGATATGCCTACTCTTCATCTGTCCATTAGACTTTGAAACATAGGTCTAAACCAAAATAGTCTGGCGATAAAATGACACAACTAGGATAGGATTGGCATGGCAGAAGCAAAATCTTTATATGTAGATGAAATGATCATCTACAGAGAAAATACTAAGAAATCTCTAGGAGCCGCTAGAACTTGTACTTGAATTTAGCAGGATTAGAAAACACAAAGTATATATCGAAATTCAGGTCTGTGTATACTTGCTATAAATGAAGAACTGGATATTGAACTTTAAAAGTTATGTAGGAGTACAAAGGACCCAGAAAAGCCAAAAACAAAAACAAAAACAGTGTTGGAAGATGTTTAGCACCCAATTTTAAGACTTCTAAAGCTACAGTAATCAAGGCAGTGTTGGTGTAAGGAAAGACATATAGATCATTGGAATAAAACAGAGAATCTAGAAATAGAACCACACATATATGGTCCACTGAGTTTTGAAAGATTATTTAACATTAGCATTTTATAGAATATAAACTCGATTCAAGAGCCGAGGAAGAGACAGTGTCTTCGGCAAACGGCACTAGAACACCTGGTATCCATATATAAAAAATTCACCTCAGCCCTTTATTTCCACACATGAAAATAACTTGAAGGGATCTATGAACCTAAATAAGAAAGCCTAAAAGTGAAAACTTTAAGAAGAAATTATAAGGGAAAATATTTATGAATTCAGGGTAGGCAAGAACTACCTAGGATACAAAAGCCATGATGTATAAAAGAAAAAAAATTGATAAATGGGATTCCATCAAAATTTAGAACTTTAAATGACATCATTAAAATGAAAAGTAGTCCTTAAACAGACCATATTTACAATGCATATAGCCTATGACCAGAATATATAAAGAATTCTTAGAGCTCATTAATAGACAACCCAATTAAAATGTAGACATAAGAAGATGATAAATAGCCAGTACAGGTCAAGGAATGCTATGCAATTCTAGAATTAGAAAAATACTAATCAGTACAATAATAAGATTGAATTATACACTCATTAGGGAGATGAAGTCAAAAGTTTTAAAAGCCTTGTCATGACTTTTTCTTTTTGCTGATTCTCTGCGTTTAATTTGTCATTACCAATGGATTCATTCTGCTGGGTTTCCTGGGGTTGTGGTCCTCATTGTCTTTTCCTAGGGGATTGTCTAAAATATTTTGGAGTGCCAGTTTGGTATTCATGAAGTTCCTGAGGTGTTCTTTATCATGAAACCATCTTATTTCTCCATGAATTTTGAAAGCTAGTTTTGCAGGGTACATCAGTCTGGGTTGGAGGCTGTTTTCCTTTAGGGCTTGAAATACATCACTCCAAGCTCTTCTTGCCTTGAGGGTTTGCATTGAGAAGTCTGCTGTGATTCTGATGGGCTTTCCTTTGTATGTGATTTGTTTCTTTTCTCTCACTGCTTGTAGAATTTTATTCTTCTGTTGGATTTCTGGAATCCTGTTATATGCGTATGTGTAGATTTTTTTTTGATTAAGGCTAGCTGGAGTCCTATATGCCTCACTTATCTGTATGTCGAGTTCTTTTCCTCTCCTTGGGAAGTTTTCTGCCACCACGTCTGTGAAGAGTTTTTTTATGTCATCTGCACTCTCTCCTCTTTCTTCATTGAGTCCAATGAGTCTTATGTTATTCTTCTTTGTATTGTCTAGCAGCTGCTGGACTAATTTCTCATGTTCCCTTACAATTTTAAAGCAATTTTTCTTTTCCTGGTCACTAATTGCAATCTTATCTTCTATATCTGAAATTCTATCCTCACATTGGTTCATTCTGCTGTGCAGACTTTCGATGGAGTTTTTAATCTCTTGGAAATCTGTTTGTATCTGTTTTATGGATTCCATTTGTTTCCTATGTTGGGATTCCATCATGTTCCTCAGATCCTCTATTTTTTTATCTGTGTCCTCTCTAGATTTATTAATCATGTCTTGCACCATGAGCAAAATCTTTGCTGTTATCTGAGTAATTATTTCTGATTTCATTTTTCCCAAATCCGCTTTTGTTGCCAGCTCAGAGAGTCCAGGTGGTTGAGTATCAGAGTGTTCCATCTTGTTTCCCTTTGGGGTTGCTGTAGGTGATCTGGAAGTCTGTTTTTGAGGCTTGTTTATGTGTCTTCTCAGTTCCATGGGGGGGGTGGAGTGCTTCTGGCACCCATGTGGCTCACCTTCTCTGCCCTAGGAGCTTAGGATGGCAGTGGGGGAGCTTCCTTCTGGGTGCCAGGACTGGCTCCAACTCAATGTTTTGATGAAGTTTTTCTCTTTTATTTTTTCTGATGTAGTGTCATATACAAATATTATATCTTTTTTTTTGGCAACATCTGTCCTATAATAAGAGAGTCTTTTTCATGTTTCTTAAGTTTTAAAAAGCAGAACCTAGACTTTTTAAAAAATTTCTTTTAATAAATTTGAATGGATCATGATATAATAGAGGATACGAGATCTAGTTCAATAAGATGGACTCAAGTAAGGTCAAATGTGAGGGATCTACTGTACAACAGTATTTATTTTGCTTGTCTACTATAGTAAAAGTCTGTTTAAGGTACAGAAAAGAAAATATAAAACTTTCTAAGAACTCAAGTTTTAGGGAAGAAACAAAAAAACAAGTGAACCAAAGTTTCAAAGTAAAGTCACAAAAATTCTGGTAGACTTAGTTCATAAAGGAAATATTTTTCATCTCAAAGTAAGCATTCTTTAGAAAGAGGCACAGGTTAGCAGAGTAAATATATATTGTATACTAGCACTGTGGTGAAAATGTTCTGATTGGGTAGATACATTTAGATACATTTAGGGATTATTAAAACAGTATCAGGTATTATACTTTTCATTATATTTTCTTTTGGTTATTACTTAATAAACATGAAGCATAGAACATAGAAACAAAAAGGGAAAAAATTAAGAAGTACAAGCAGAAAACTTGTGTTTTCTGAATAACAAGGAAGAGAATACCAAAATTAAGATGTGGAACTGAAGGTCAGAACTGAAGAAATGAAAAGTGACCTTTTTCTCTGATGTTCAAAAGTAATGAATCATCCTTATTAAAGATGCAAATTCCTGCATCTCAACATATACATACTAAGTCAGAACCTCTTTAAGACAGCCCTAGAAAATTAAATTTTACTCAGCCCCAAATGACTCCAATTTAAAGACCTTAAAAATCAGGCAAAATCTACCTGGGGATGCAGCTCAGTAGTAGAGTGCTTGTCTAGCACTTGTGAGGCCCTGGCATTGATCCTCAGCACTGCAAAAGAAAACATATGGACAAAAGCCCCAAATCATACAAAGCTGATTGCCTGATAATAATTAATCCTCCTTTAAGAATTAGTGTGTAGCCTAAAATCAAGGTAAGGAGCAAAGAAAATCAATAATATTTTATCTGAAGTTGCACTACTTTTTACCTAAGTATTTCATTCTTATTTTTTAGTATTTCATTTCTTATAAATCTTACTATAGGTTGTATTTTTGTGCTTATTCATCACAGTAAGTAACTAATAAATACTCATTAAAATCTTTTTAAAATGAGAAAAGTCATAGTTGAAAGGATCTGGGTTCTGGAGCTAGCGTCAGTCTTGATTTCTCTGGGTTTGGGCTTTTCTCTGCTCTAAAATGTGGGTTTGAATCTGATCAGGAGTTCTACAGGAAAGGTCAATGTGTAGACTTGCCTGGGTAACTCCATTAGGAATCATGGAGATGGGGCAACTAGAGAGAATTTGTTGCATTTAAGGGAGTGGCCACTGATCAGGCCTAACCAAAGGTTGCCAGCAAGAATCCTTGAACAGGTTTCCTAGACTGTCCAACTTTCCAAGAGAAGTTGGCAATCTTGTGTGCAATGTGAAATCTAATGATTGTAAAGTGGTTGAAAATATTTTAAAATCAATAACACAGCATGGGTCACTACTTTAAAGAACACTAAAATAATTTGATTGGCTGAATTTAATCCATGAGCTAATTGTGATCTCGTAAAGATTTTCCTGGTTTTAAACTTTTATATGCCTCTTACATTTTTCAGCCATCTAGATTGGCATTTCCACATTAGTAACTTCAGGTACCTGGAAACAATCCAAGTAGTAACTTGGAGATTCTAGTCATAGGCATTTCCTGGTTGACTTAGACTCACATTACTTTTCAAAGGGACTATCCCAAGAAAGTATTCAGTAGAGCAGATGCCTGGTTGTAGAAACTTAAATTATTAGTCCTTATTTAACATGCCATGGTCAATGACCATGTCCATACTCCTGAACTAGAGTTAAGAAGGATTAAAATATCTGAGCAATCAGATTGCCTGTGATTTATTAAGTTTATCTTGCAAGTGGTAGAGCCTGTATTTCCATGTTATATATACATACAATGGAATAGCTAATTAGCACAAGTAAATATTTCAGCTTTGCTTACTCTTTTACAAACTAAAAAGTCTTAATAAACTCTTTACCTTGATTTGATCTTTGAAGGTTTGGATATTTTTGTTTTGCCATAAGTGTTGCATAACTCTAATTCAATCTTGCCGAATTTAAAAAATAAGCCATGGTATAATTATTAAACTGAATTTGGCATACATACACACAACATTGATACCTCATCCCCAGGCATATTTATGAGTAAGTATGAAAGATTCAGTTCAGAAAGATTCTTTCAGCTGTATTTATAAGTGTTTCCCCAAAGTTACTAGCTTTCTGTCCCTGTGTTGAACTATCCTTTTCTGTGTTGATGTTCTGGAAAAATGACTAAATTCCATTTAGCATTTTATACAATACTGACTCATTTGATATTGCCAGGTTATTAAAGACCTAAGTATTTATAGAATAGTATAGTAACCCCTCTTCTCGCCCCCTTTTTTGGAAGAGATCCATTGACTGGAGATTTCTAAAAGTATATTGAGAACACTCTTGGATTGAAGTGTTTGTCCTTGTTCTGTCACTAGCCCAGCAGTTTGGGCAATCAGACCTACTATTTGTTGATTTTCTGTGCACCAGATATTTTAGGTACATTGCTCCAAATTTCCCAGCCACCTTGCAAAGCAGCTGTTTTGATCCCCATATTATGAATGGGAAAACTGAGGCTAAGAGTGTGGGTGATTGAGCTGGGAAGTGAACATAATTCTGCACAGTTGCACTTTTTTTCATTATTTTCTGGAATTTCCCAGTGCAGCAGAATGGAAACCAGGTTTTCTGAGTCCCAGCTTTCTCATCGGTAAAACCTGGGAGTTGGATAAGGTGATGATCGCAAAAGTCTGCTTGACTTCAAACACCTTTTGCTGATATTTTATGGAGTTTTACTACAGAGAATGTGACTCATTCCTGGGCGAAACCCCCTTTGGATGTTTTCAGTTACTGCTGATCCTGGCTAAGATTTTCAAACAGGATGTTGACACATATACTTAATATTAATCTTGTCTCCTGTGGTATTTGGATTCCTACCAATTCTTTGTCATTTCAAACAATGGACAGCATTATTTTCTCCGTTCTTTTATTTTCACATAAACCTACTCTAGCTCTTTCTAACCTTGAGCTATGAGTTTATATTTAACCAGGATCTTGCCTTTAAAAAAATAAAATAAAATCTTTATTTGCACACTTGACCAACTATAATATATATTTTCGAGTACTTTATATACTCATAATTATTTGGGCTCTCTTTAGAACATTATATAAAATAATGCTATGTATTTATAAATCTGGTGAATAGTGACTAGACCATCTTGTTAGAAGACCACAGTCTACCCTGCCCTCGCCAAGTATCTATTGAGCTAGTGAAGATAAAATTCAAAATAGTTTCTGCATCATTCATGGATCTGAAATCTATATACATACTTTTTTGCTGTTGCTGGCAATGAGCCCAGAGCCTTGTACATAATAAACATAAGTTCTACTAAACTGAATTTTCAGCCCTAATGGGATTATAATGGGAATACATTATGAGTTCACATAGGCTGTTTTAAGGTATTTGGCTATCTAGGTTATATCTCAACTACTGTCAGCATCTTAGATACTAAACCAATTTCTATATAAATTTAGGAATGACTTCACCTGTAGTATTTTTCTGTTCTGTTTATTCCATCCAAGAATTAATCTTGCTAATGTAATCAGAATTACATGGTAACAAAACAACAAACAACAATCCCCTGGTTAACAAGATTTTCTACCTTTTCATTTGAGATCATATGTTTCTGTGATGTTTAGTATCTAATTTTGGGGCTCTCTCTGCTGCTCCAAAAATGTAATGGCATCAAATAATTGTACAATTTAATTGTTATATAGACAATTTGAATTTAAAATCTTCAAGTAATTATTACAATCAATATTCATAATGGTCACTTTGCTTGTTTTAGGCTTAGTGGTTTGTACATCTTTCATTTTCATTTCCAAAAATATCAAGTCTGCTATAAACCCAACTTTGTTGACAATCTTCTTTATGTAGTACCACAGTACTGAGTATTGTGGGAGGATATAAACATGTTAAAAATGTAATATGTGCCTTCTAAAAGTTTATGGTCCAATAAAGAAGAAATGGACAAAGATAATGGTAAGATAAACTAAAAGATGATGAATGCATTTAAAAGAGTATGCATATGTGCCTAAGGGGGAAAAACTGAAAGTCCGGAAGAAGAGAGGGACCTAGACTAGGTCCTAAAGTTATTTCCAAATTCTATAGAAGAGTACTCAGCAGGTTAGACAAAAAAAGGAGTAACTAGGAAGGAAGACTCAAAGGAAGTTTCTACTGTGTGATTTGACAGAGGCCAAGAGTAGAGATGTGTCAATAAGAAAGGGGTCTCTGTGGGTTGCATGATCCTATAAGCTCAAGTAAGATGAACATCAAAAAGTTTACATTGGGTCTGACATCACAAAGATTTTTGGGGGATCTTGATTAGAGTACTTTCAGTAGAATACTTTCATCTCAGTGGGATGGGTTTTGACAGCAAATGAGAGGAAAGTGAAGTGAAGATAATATGTGGAGATAATCTTTTAAAATAGTTAACCTTATGCTAAGTTAAGAGTAGGGCAAAGGGTGTGAGTCATGATGAGACATCAAGGGAAGTTTTTGCAGGGACATGACATACCAACACATTGTTATAAAAGCATGACTAGTAAAGAGGAATATATGATACTAACATGAGATAGGTTAAATAACTGACATACCTGGGGAGATGAGGAGGACAGGTCTAGAACACTAGTGGGAGATACTCTGAAGGGGAAGAGGACGCTTTCTCTACCATGACAAAATGCAATCAAGAGAACCCAGGTGAAGGCATGAATAAAGAATTTACATTTGGTATTGGAAAAAGGAGAGATGATTTGTGTCATCTCAGGGAGCCACAGATGATGTCATTCCTCTGGGTATATGTTAGAAGAAGGAGAAGGAAGTTTGGGGAGAGGCATACACATGGAGAATGCTTGTCTTGCAGTGTGAAAAAGCAACCTTCTAGGAAAAAATCATGGCTGTTTTGCTGGGCAAAGTTGTATTCTCTCCTGAGATCTAGAATTATGCCAACAAAGTGAAACCAGGCATTCAGGAGTGGAGAACAGTGATAGAAGGCTTCCACTAAATCTATTGTCAGACAAGTAATGGAATGAATATGAATATGTGAAAGGAAGTTTCAAGAAATAAATCTTAAAAGATATGTTGAGACCAATTAATCAAAGGTTCTAAATGTCAGGCTGAATTTATGATGTTTATTTCACAGGCAATGAGAAGCCACTGAAGAATTTGTGACTGAGAGAGTGACATTACCAAAGTTGACCTCCTGCATAACCAAACTACCTTTAATATAGAGCACTAAAATAGTTAAAGAAAAGAAACAATGAGAACATTTGTGAAGGGCAAGAAATTAGATAATGAAGGTAAGGTACAGTATGGTGAACTTGAGCCAATGAGTTAAGGTTAAATTTCTTTTGGTACCAGGGACTGAACTCAGAACCTTGCGTTTGCGAGCCAGGTGATGGAACCACTGAGCTAAGTCCCTATCCTGAGTATGGTTAAATTTCTAAGAGCTCTGGATATCTGTCATAAACAGAACAACTTGTTAGGCACATCAGGCCATGTGGGTGATAATATCAAGGGTTGGACCAGAACTGGGCAAGATATTACCTAAACCAACTAACTGGAAGCAAACGTTTATCAAGGGACATACTGATTAATCAAGGAACACAATTAGAACAAAAAGGACACCTAGAATGGATTTTAAAAAATCATAAAAGTGTGGACAAAAGCCAGGGCTAGAGGCGGTCAGGCAGAGTTCTGAATAATGTATATATTATGGACAGGGTCAAAGTGGTTCAAGGCCTAGGAATGGCCTACACAGGGGCCAGGTGCTGGTCCAGGGCTCTAAGGTGGACAGTAAGGGCCCCAGGTTTAATGAGCAAAATACAAAGCACTTGGAATTAGTGGAGTATAATTCAGTTTATAGCTTTGGCCAATTTAGTGACAGAGCTCTGATTCAAATACTGAACTCTAGATTTTAAGCCCTTTAAATGTATGTATATGGCATCTATATGAGTTGAAATAGTAAAGTGAAAAGTCATACAATAATATAGTTGGACATAATTCAAAATAGTATATTGCAATATAGTGGAAAAGAACCAGTAATATTTCAAAGTATTCTCAGTATTTGATGGTCTTCTTAAACCTGGGATCCAAATATTGTACCAATCAGTGATACCATGGATGTCATTGACAATCTGACTGTTTACTGGTAAGTCTGCCACTTGGGTCATTTAAAATTTTATAAGTAAACTCCCTCCAACACTTCATAATTAATAAATGTATTAAGCAAGAGTACACAAAAATACTCTCAAGTTTTATTCAATATCTATTTATCCACTGTTTCATGATCAGCAAGCTTTAGGCACTGTGCTCAGCTGAGATAATAAAGAAAAATAAAATATCTTTGTTTCTTTTCAAGAAGCCTTCAGTTTCACGGTAAAGACAGACAGGCAAACAGATGTTATAGTGGGTTATGACTGTGGTGTGCACAATGTTGTGGATACAGAACTCAGGGGATGACCACAGAAAGGGTGAGGAGGTGATACTAGCAATAGAAGTAGTTACAAATGACTTCCTTGAAGAAATACTTGGAGACAAAGGAGATAGGCTGGGGTTCAGGATAAAGAGTTGAGCAGCCATGTAGAAGAAGCAGGTGTGAAACCTGCAGGTACAGAGCAGAGGACCTCGGTAGAAATTCCTAATTGCATATGGAAGGGGCTATTACCAACACATTTTAATTTTTACTTATTCTGCGTAGATTTTATTTCTCCACTATTGACTTTGTTTATATATTTTTCTTCTTCCTTAAGTGCAATCAAGACTTTTTTCTTATTTAACTCTCCATAAGCACCAAAGAGCATTTAAACAATAATACATGTAATAATTCTAGGAAAAATACAAAGGAAATCTCACTGAGATAGAAAAGAAATCTACATGTCAAATCAGTCAATTAAAATGGGTAACATTATTTATTTACTCCATAGATTAAATTAAACCAAAAGGAAAGCTGATGTAATTGAAGCAATAAAAGTCTGGTAAGTCTATTAGTTATCTTCAGGAATGATTCCAAAGGACTAAACCATTTTATATGCTATAAATAAGAGTGTTCATCAGTGTATGCTTGAGGGGAAGGAAAGAAGGAAAACCTTCAACCAGTGTCCTTCAGAATTTATCCTGAAATGAATCCTTAGCATCTTGATATTGTTTTATTGACAAATAAATTAAGGAACTTAATTTTGTTTGCCAATATTTCCACATATATATCTTCATTTAGAACTTGTAGTTCTGCTAAATAAATTACTTCCCTTTGCCTTTAGATCAAAAGGAACCGCAAAAAGGACATTCAGTTATTGACTTTTGGGACACATATGTAAAAGTTATAGCTGTGAGAAAGACGAGATTAGCCACTTACATCTGAAATTTGGTTTATAGCATCAAGAGAGGGATTATACAAGGTCTGCTTCTAATATTTTCTTTTCTTCTGATTCAATTAATAAAAGATAAGCCCTGAATCTTAGTCAGGTCTGGGTTTCCCTCAGTGCCTCTGATATTCTCTTGGATTTGTGGAGTTAATTACACTCTACTAACCTTTGCTTCTAAGGCTTCCAGACACTTAGCAGCTAACATCTATGAATCAGATCTACTAAATAAAAGCAACATTTCCATTTTCTTGTGAGTTCTATCAGAACTACAAGTACAGTGAAAATATAACCAGAATTCTGGAACATGGTCCTCCAAATATTTTTGAGTATGAATATAAAATTTACACAACAGAATTCATATTCAGTGGTAACTTTTTAGTTTTAATAATATTATCACTATAGGTATATGATATATTAAAGTTTGGAAATAAAAATCATATTTTTAAAATATAATTTACATTTTTTGATTTGAGATACTGCTAGGTTGTCAGGATGACCACTAACTACTGCCTCAAATGATTTCCCTGAGTAGCTGGGATTACCAGATTGTGCTACTTTCCCTGGCCAAAAGTTCTATAAAAGAGTACTCATCTTAAAGCTGCAGATAAGCTGGGTATGATGGTGCATGCCTATAACCCTAGCACTCTGGAGGCTGAGGCAGGAGGATTGCTCTGAGTTAGAGGCCAGCCTGGACTACATAGTGATACCTTGTCTCAAAAAACAAAAATTTAAGATAAATTTCCAGGTAATCTTTTAAGAATAGTAAATAAAAATTATGTACAAAATAATGAAATATTGTATATAACAAGATGAAAATAAATATTGTGAGGTTGTGGCATATATTATACAAATAAAAACATATTGGAAATTAATTGTTTTTTAATAGAAACTTACTTAATAACTTGGGATGAGAGTAGAAGTTGACACTTATCCAGAGTTAGGAAGACCTATTCACCCTTTTCTTTCCTTTTTCTGACAAGGTTGGCTAAAAGTTTGTCAATTTTGTTGATTCTTTCGAAGAACCAGCTCTTGGCTTCATTGATTTCTTTGTATCATTCTCTTAGTCTCCATTGCATTGATTTCTCCTCTGATCTTTATAATTTCCTTCTTTGTATGAGCTTTGGGGTCCTGCTCTTCTTTTTCTAGAAGCTTGAGGTTCAGCATCAGGTTGTTTAATTGGGCTCACTCTGTTTTCCTAATATGCGTATTCACTGCTATGAATTTCCCTCGTAAGACTGGTTTCATTGTGTCCCATAGATTCTGATATGTTGTATTGTCATTGTCATTTAATTGAAGGAACTGTCTGATTTCTTCTTTCATTTCCTCTGTGACCCATTGGTTATTCAGAAGTGTGTTGTTCAATTTCCACGTGTTTATGAAATTTTTTGAATTTCTTTTGCTATGGATCTCCCATTTCAATGCACTATGGTCTGATAATATACAGGGGATAACTACAATTACTTTGTACTTACTTAAACATGTTCTATGTGTGAGTATGTGGTCTACTTTGGAAAATGACCCATGTGCAGCTGAGAAGAATGTGTATTCTGATTTTGTGGGGTGGCAGACTCTGTAAACATCTGTTAAGTTCATTTGTTCAAGACTTCGATTGAGTTCTAGTATTTCATTCCTTATTTTTAGTCTAGTTGATCTATCTATTTGTGACAGTGGGGTGTTGAGGCCCCCCACGACAATTGTATTAGTGCATATATGACTTTTCATGTCCTTTAGTATTTGTTTTATATAGTTGGGTGCACTAGTGTTTGGTGCATAGATATTTATGATTGTCATCTCTTCCTCTTGGATTGTTCCCTTTACAAGGATGTAGTGTCCTTCTTCATCTCTCTTAATCAGTGTTGGTTTGAAATATACTTGATCTGCCAAGAGGATAGCTACTCCTGCTTTTTTTCAGGTTCTTGTTGCATGGAGTATTGTTCTCCACCCTTTAATTTTCAGTCTATGAGTTTCCATTTGAATGAATTGTATTTCTTGTATGCAGCATATTGTTGGATTTTGCTTCTTGACCCATTCTGCCAGTCTATTTCTTTTGATTGGTGAATTGAGACTATTAACGATGATGGTTATAACTGAAACGTATTGACTTGTCATTGCCATGACTTTTTCTTTTTGTTGGGTTCTCCCCAGATGAGTTCATTCTACTTTGCTTCCTAGGGCTGTGATCCTCAATGTCTGTTCCTAGGATATTGTGTAAAATTCTTTGGAGTGCTGATTTGCTATTCAAGAAGTTCCTAAGGTGCTCTTTGTCATGAAAGTATCTTATTTCTCCATCCATTTTGAAAAATAGTTTTGCAGGGTACATCAATCTGAGTTGGAGGCTGATTTCTTTTAGGGCTTGGAATATGTCATTCCAAGCTCTTCTTGCCTTGATGGTTTGTGTTGAGAAGTCTGCTGTGATTCTGATGGGCTTTCCTTTGTATGTGATTTGTTTCTTTTCTCTGACTGCTTGTAGAACTTTGTTCTTCTGTTGTATTTCTGGAATCTTAACAATTACATGCCTATGTGTAGATTTTTTTTGATCAAGGCTATTTGGAATCCTATATGCCTCACTTATCTGTATGTCAAGCTCTTTTCCCCTGCTTGGGAAGTTTTCTGCCATTATTTCTGTGAAGAGATTTTTTTTTTTATGTCATCTGCACTCTCTCCTGTTTCTTCATTGAGCCCAATCAGTCTTATGTTATTCTTCTTTGCATCATCTAGCAGCTCCTGGATTGATTTCTCATGTTCCCTTATAATTTTGAGCAATTTTTCTTTTCCTGGTCACTAATTGCAATCTTATCTTCTATATCTGAAATTCTATCCTCACATTGGCTCATTCTGCTGTGTAGACTTTCAACGGAGTTTTTCATGTCCTGGAAGTCTATTTGCATCTGTTTTATGGATTCCCTTTGTTTTTGGGATTCCATCATGTTCCTGATATCCTCTTTAGATTTATTAATCATGTCTTGCACTAGGGGCACAATTTCTCCTGTTATCTGAGAAATTATTTCTGATTTCATTTTTTCCAGATCCCCTTTTGTTGCCAGTTCAGTGGGTCCAGGTGTTTGAGTATCAGAGTGTTCCATCTCATTTCCCTTTGGGGTTGCTGTAGGTGATCTGGAAGTCTGGTTTTGAGGCTTATTTACTTGTTTTCTCATTTTTACTGGGGCGTGGGGCTGGTAGTGCCTGCACAGATTACCTCCTCTGAGTTGGGAGAGGTGGGACAGGGGCCAGGAGCAGTGGTAGGGATAGTGACTCAAAAGCCCTTTCCTGTGGGCTGGGAGCAGCAGGAGGGATGGTGGCCGGAAAGCCCCTTCCTCTGGACCAGGAGCAGTGGGATGGTGGCTCAGAAGCCCCTACCTCTGGGCCGGGAGTGGTGGGAGGGATGGTGGGCCGGAAGCCCCTTCCTCTGGGCCAGGAGCAGCAGGACAGAAGGTGGGACAAAAGCCCTTTCCTCTGGGCTGGGAGCAGCGGGAGGGATGGTGACCGGAAAGCCCCTTCCTCTGGACCAGGAGAAGTGGGAAGGCAACTCAGAAGCCCCTGCCTCTGGGCCGGGAGCAGAGGGACTCAGTATCTTGGTCTTGTGGTCTGGTGTCCTCTGCGTCTTTGTAGTGTGGAACAGAGACCTATTCACCCTGAAGAGTCATCAGAATTGTTTTTCTGATCAGCTGGGAAAAAGGAACTAAAAGGGACCACTTAGTAAAAAAGTCAACATTTTATTCATCAACTTAAGAGGATGAGATTTTTACTTGAAGTCAGAAGCCTATTAGAGACAGCTCAGAGTGATACAACTAATTACCCTTGGGCTGGGGATTTAGCTCAGTGGTTCTGCCGCCTGCCTTGCAAGTGCAAGGTCCAGAGTTCGATATCTGGTACCATGAAAAAAAAAATTGCCCTTTTATTACCTTATAAATTTAGAAGCTTTTTAGTAGTTAAGGTAATATAGGGATTCTATGGGACTAAGTTAATAAGTTTTGTACCATGCAGCTGCCTTATAATCAGTTGCTCTGCCTTTGAAGACTCCATTCTTGTTTTCTTCCATTTCTGAAGCATGTGTGCATCTCTCTGTTATCTTTTAGATCCTTTTGTTGACCACAGAAATTTATCTTTTTGAGTTCTAATCATTCAATTTATAATAATTCAAATTAAGCCTGGAGGGAATAACAAAGTTCCCTCTTTTCTTTCTCATGTTCTGCTTTAAATTCTCTAGTCTAGACTATTTACAATCCTTCTTATTTTTTAGGAATGAATAAGCCCAGAAGACAGTGGCTTAGGAAACATGTCTGTGACATAGGACACAGGCGTGATAAAGCTGGCTAGGGAAATGAAAGGACCTGTCAATTACTAGGTCCCAGGGGAATGCCAGGACCCTTGTGTACAACTTCCAGTGAGCTCCCATGATGTGGACAGCATAAAAGAAGAGCGGCACATTTCTCAGACTGGGTGTGTACTTTTATTTTTGCTTTTACTCACTTTTCCTCCTTGTTCAGCAAAGGTCCACTCTACAAATCCGGTTTCTTCCATACCTTGCACTTTTCAAATAAACTTTTGACTCTGCTTTTGGCTTGTATTGTCCAATTCTTTGTTAGAGGCAAGAAGGACCAGGAATACTTTTGATTGGTGAGCCATTTCTAAAGGAACTACCCAGTAATGTCTGGACCATCTTTGTGGATTAGATACTCCAACAGTGTGCCCAGATGGCAAGGATGGCTCTGTGTGGCCAAACCTCCAGGTCTTCCTGGAACATCAAGATGACACCTCAGTCACAGATTCTGACATCAAGGAAAGCATCCAGAGCACAGTGGAAACAGTTTATCCTGACAGAATGAGTTAATGCATTCATCTGGATTCACACTGCCATGATAAACAACTAAAGAACAATTTGCTTCTCTTATATTTCTTCATCTTGCTCTCCTCTTTCTCCCCCTCCCACTCCTTGCTTGCTCCCTCCCTCCTTCCCCCTTTCTCCTTCCTCTTCTTCCTTTTCACCTCTTCCTCCCCCTCCTGCCCTCCTTTCTTCTTCACTCTGCTACTCCTTCCTTCTCGCCTTCCCCTCCTCCACCATTCTTTTTTCCTCCTCTTCCTCTTTTTCCTTCTCCTTCCCATCTTCTTCTCCTTTTCCTTCTTCCTTGCAATGCTGAGGATGAGACCCCAGGCCTAATCTATGCTAGCCACTGAGCTACAACCCTAGCCTTATTTTTTTTTATATTTCCTCTTAGTTATGTGCTCTTTGGCAAATATCAAATTGTGCCTTTATTTGGTTGACAAAGTTAGTGGTGTATTAGGGCAATCTGATCTAAACCATTATATAGTTTAAAACAAACATTCCTCCAGGTTGCCACAAGAAATGTATAGGTATATCTCTAATAAAAATGTTGTAGACTGTATTTGTTTTGGCAGCACATATACTAAAATTGGAATGATACAGAGAAGATTAGCATGGCCCCTGTACAAGGATGACACACAAATTGGTGAAGTGTTCCATATTTTTCAGAACAAAGTTCTACAAGCAGTGAGAGAAAAGAAACAAATCACATATAAAGGAAAGCCCATCAGAATCAGAGAAGACATCTCAACACAAACCATCAAGGCAAGAAGAGCTTGGAGTGACATATTCCAAGCCCTAAAAGAAAACAGCCTCCAACTCAGATTGATGTACCCTGCAAAACTATTTTTCAAAATGGATGGAGAAATAAGATACTTTCATGACAAAGAGCACCTTAGGAACTTCTTGAATAGCAAATCAGCACTCCAAAGAATTTTACACAATATCCTAGGAACAGACATTGAGGATCACAGCCCTAGGAAGCAAAGCAGAATGAACCCATCTGGCATGACAAGAAATTACATGTAAAGGGGGAGAACGCAACAAAAAGAAAAAGTCATGGCAATGACAAGTCAATACGTTTCAGTTATAACCATCAATGTTAATGGTCTCAATTCACCAATCAAAAGAAATAAACTGGCAGAATGGGTCAAGAAGCAAAATCCAACAATATGCTGCATACAAGAAACACACTTCATTCAAAAGGAAACTCATAGACTGAAAGTTAAAGGGTGGAAAACAATAATCCATGCAATGGGAACCTGAAAAAAAGCAGGAGTAGCTATCCTCTTGGCAGATCAAGTAGATTTCAAACCAACACTGATTAAGAGAGATGAAGAAGGACACTACATCCTTGTAAAGGGAAGAATCCAAGAGGAAGAGATGACAATCATGAATATCTATGAAACAAACAGTAGGGTGCCCAACTATATAAAACAAATACTAGTGGACATGAAAAGTCATATATGCACAAATATAATTGTCGTGGGGGACCTCAACATTCCACTGTCACAAATAGATAGATCAACTAGACAGAAAATAAGTAATGAAATACTAGAACTCAATCAAACTCTTGAACAAATGAACTGAACAGATGTTTACAGAGTCTTCTACCCCACAAAATCAGAATACACATTCTTCTCAGCTGCACATGGGTCATTCTCCAAAGTAGACTACATACTCACACATAGAACATGTTTAAGTAAGTACAAAGTAATTGTAGTTATCCCCTGTATATTATCAGACCGTAGTGCATTGAAATGGGAGATCCATAGCAAAAGAAATTCAAAAAATTTCATAAACACGTGCAAATTGAAGAACACACTTCTGAATAACCAATGGGTCACAGAGGAAATGAAAGAAGAAATCAGACAGTTCCTTCAATTAAATGACAATGACAATACAACATATCAGAATCTATGGGACACAATGAAACCAGTCTTACGAGGGAAATTCATAGCAGTGAATACACATGTTAGGAAAACAGAACGAGCCCAATTAAACAACCTGATGCTGAACCTCTAGCTTCTAGAAAAAGAAGAGCAGGACAACCCCAAAGCTCATACAAAGAAGGAAATTATAAAGATCAGAGGAGAAATCAATGCAATGGAGACTAAGAGAATGATACAAAGAAATCAATGAAACCAAGAGTTGGTTCTTCGAAAGAATAAACAAAATTGACAAACCCTTAGCCAACCTTATCAGAAAAAGGAAAGAAAAGACCCAAATCCATGCAATTAGGAATGAAAAGGGTGAAATTACAATAGACCCAGCAGAAATCCAGAGGATCATCAATACCTACTGCCAGAATCTATACGCCAATAAGATGGAAAACACAGAAGAAATGGACAGATTCCTAGATAATGTATGAAGTGCCAAAGTTGAATGAAGAAGACCTAAAAATTTTAAACAACCCAGTGTCAACTAATGAAATTGAAAATGTAATTAAAAACTTATCAACTAAGAAAAACCTGGGCCCTGATGGCTTCACTGTTGAATTCTACAAGACATTTAGAGAGGAACTGCTGCCACTACTGTTTAAATTCTTCAATGAAATTGAAAGGGAAGCAATACTCCCAAATTCATTCCTGGAAGCAAGCATCACCTTCATCCCCAAAGCAGAGAAACACCCAACTGAAAAAGAGAACTATAGACCAATGTCACTAATGAACATAGATGCAAAAATCCTTACTAAGATACCAACAAATAGAATGCAGAAGATTATCAAGAAGATCATACACCCTGATCAAGTGGGATTCATCCCAGGGATGCAGGGATGGTTCAATATATGAAAATCAATCAATGTAATACACTATATCAACAGAGCCAAGGACAAAAACCATATGATTATCTCCATAGATGCAGAAAAAGCATTTGACAAAATCCAACATGCATTTTTGATAAAAACCCTACAAAAAATTGGAATAGAGGGTCTCTACCTCAAACTGATAAAAGCCATCTATGAAAAACCAACAGCCAATATCATACTAAATGGTCAAAAACTGAAATCCTTCACACTAAAATCAGGAACAAGACAAGGATATCCACTATCATCACTCTTGTTCAAAATAGTTCTGGAAACATTAGCCATGGCAATTAGACAAGAGAAAGAAATAAAAGGAATAAAGATAGGTAAGGAAGAAGTCAAATTGTCATTATTTGCAGACGACATGATACTCTATATAGAAGACCCCAACCCCATGAACTCCACCAAAAGTCTTCTAGGCTTAATAACCAAATTCAGTCAAGTAGCTTGTTACAAGGTCAACACACAAAAATCAATAGCTTTCCTCTACACCAATGACAGACTCACTGAGAGAGAAATAGGGCAAAGAATTCCTTTCACAATAGCATCCAAAAAACTGAAATACCTAGGAATCAACCTAATGAAAGAAATCAAAGACTTCTTCTCTGAAAACTATGGCACTCTGAAAAGAGAAATTGAAGATGATATCAGAAAATGGACAGACATCCCCTGCTCCTGGATAGGAAGGATTAATATAGTGAAAATGGTGATACTTCCAAAACTGCTATATAGATTTAATGCAATTCCAATTGAGATCCCAGCAGCATACTTCACAGACCTTGAGAAAACAATCCAAAAATTCATTTGGAACAAGAAGAGACCCAGAATAGCAAAAGCAATTCTAGGTAACAGAGACATGGCAGGGGTTATCACAATCCCCAACCTGCAATTCTACTACAAAGCTACTGTGATAAAAACTGTACTGGCAAAGAAATAGAACTGAGGACCAGTGGAGCAGACTAGAAGATGCAGAAACAACACCAGACACATTCAGCCATCTCATGTTCAATAAAGGAGCCAAACACCCTTACTGGAGGAAATATAGCCTCTTTAATAAATGGTGCTGGAAAAATTGGGTTTCATCTTCCCAAAGATTAAAACTAGACCTATATCTCTCACCATGCACTAAACTAAAATCAAAATGGATTAAAGATCTAAATATCAAAATAGAAACTCTGAACCAGTTGGAACAGAGGTTAGGTACAACTCTTGAAGACACTGGTGTAGGAACAGATTTTATGAAGAAAACCTGAGTTGCCTGTGAACTAGCACAAACAATCAACAAGTGGGATCTCTTCTCATTAAAAAGCTTCTGCACAGCAAGAGAAACCACCTGCAGTGTGAAGAGATGATCCACAGTGTGGGAAAATATCTTCACCTGCTCTTCCTCATACAAAGGTCTACTATCTCAAATCTATAAAGAACTTAAAAAGATCAGCCCTCCCAAATTTAAAGACCCAATCTGAAAATGGGCCTCTGAAATGAATAGACATTTCTCAGACAAAGAAGTAGAAATAGCAAATAAATACATGAAAAAATGTTCAACATCACTGGTCATTCGAGAGATGCAAATAAAAACAACACTGAGATTCCACCTCACTCCAGAAAGAATGGCTGCTATCATGAAATCAACCAATAACAAATATTGGTGGGGCTGTGTGGAAAGAGGAACCCTGCTCCACTGCTGGTGGGAGTGTAGACTGGTGCAAGCACTGTGGAAATCAGCATGGAGATACCTCAAAGAACTAGGACTGGAAGTCTCATTTGACCCCACTATTCCACTGCTGGGGATCTTCCCCAAAGAATTAAAAGAATCATACCACAGTGATATATGTGCACCCATGTTCATAGTGGCACAGTTTGTGATAGCTAAAACTTGGAAACAGCCCAAATGCCCCTCAACTGGAGACTGGATAAAGAAAATGTGTTTTTTTAATAAAATGGAGTACTACTCAGCCACAAAAAATGAGCAATTAGAGACATTTATAGCTAAGTGGGTGCACATTGATGTGATACTCCTAAGTGACATAAACAGGACACACATGTATAAATGCTGAATAGTTTCTCTGGTGTGAGAAACTGAAAGTGTAAATAAGGACTAAAATGTATAATAGTTAATATGAAATAGGATGAAAAGGGGCAAAGGGGAAGGAAGTGAGAGGGCTAGGGGAAAGGATAGAAGGGAATGGGATTAATATGAGAAAATGGAAAAATAGGAACAAAATCTTTGTAAATTGGGAGGACTGGAGGGGTTGAAGGAAGGGCTGGGCAAGGGTGAAAAATAAGAACCAAGAGAGATTATGTAAAGGTGCAAATTTCCAATGATGAATGTCATTATATTGTATACCTAAAATGTACCAGTGATTAGAATGAATAATTGATAATGCAACATAAGAAGAAAAGGTCCAAAGTGGTAGGGGTAGTGGGTGGGGCAGGGGAAAGGAAAGAAGAGAAAGGAAAAGTGATAAGAAATGGAAAAAATGGAAATAAAGTCTTTGTAAATAGGGAAGGGTGGAGGGGGTGAAGGGAGGGATAGGAATGAGGAAAAAATAAGAACCAAGATGCATTATGTAAAGGTACAATTCCCAATGAGAAATGTAATTGTGTTGTATACCTACAATGTACCAATAAAAGAATTTAACATCAAAAAAAGTTAGACTACATGTTTATCACTCATACTGGCCAGAAATAAATTCTGTGCCTTCAAACAGATGGCTCCCATTTGTTCAGAAGAATCTCGTTCTGTGCTTTCTTTGTAAATTTGGATTGTTGAACTCATGCCCTTCCCCAAAGTGTCCATTCTTTCCTCCAAATATATATATATGACCATTGTAGTTAATCTCTAACCTCAACCTCCTATCAAACAATTAGTCACTTAATAAAATACAGAGAGGTTCCTGGGAGCTGCAGAGAGAGTACTTCTCTTCTTCCACTTGGTCTACCAGAGGTTCTATCAGGGACAGGTGCACCAGTGCTGAGAGCTGGCTGACAATTATTGGTGACCCCAAAGTCTCCAGTCAGCTGATCCTGACAAACAAATGCCCTTCTGCTGATATTTAGCAAAGGAGTGCTCAAGCCTGCTCTGCAAATATCCTGGAAGGAACCATCTTCCTTCTTGGCTCTCATCTGTAATATTTAAAGGCATTTCCAAACAGTACACACTCCGGTGATCACAGCAAACTCCAATCTCAAGCTCTAATTCCCACCTGCCTTTTCTGATATTTAGCTGGTGCTTGCCTTTTCATCCAACCTCTCTGGATACAGAAGCCAAGAGCTTAAAAAAAATAAAATTCCTAAGCGATGGTCAGAAGGAAGGGAACACCATTTCCTGATGATAATGCTATAATCCGAAAATTGGTTTTACAAACAAAAGAGGGAGGAGGACCTTGACATCATTGAGTTCCCATAGCTGGTGTAGCTAGAAAATACTGGACACCAACCAAAAGTTTCAGAATGGACCTTCTTACCTTTTGTTAATTAGAAAACAAATATATTTCCAGATCTATCCTAAAGGAGATGCAGAGACATGCAGTAGGAAAATGATAGGGAAAAAAAGTGGTATTTTGTACATTTTCCTGATAAAATAATGAATGGCTCTCTTCTCCACTTTTATGAGATTTAACTAAAGCAGATTATAGAGGCCAGTGAGTGGTACATTTCATCTTCTTTCTAGAAAGCTTTCCCTCTTCTTTTATCTGATAACATTCACTGTCCCTTGCCTTCTGGCACAATGCCCAGTTGAGGTCCATGATAATATTTCACTGCCTTGGCCACAACAATTGATCCAAAGGGTAAGCATGCGTTACAAGTGAGGTCAATCAAATTCCTTCTCTGAGATTTATGGGCAGACTAAGAAAGCAGCTCTGTTCCCTGGAAGTGGGTATGAATTAAGGCTCTTTGGCTGTCAGTACAATAAGCCAATGCTGACAACCTTAAGGGGAGAAAATAAGAATTTATGGGGAGGATGTAAGGTAGCTTTCAGTATCAAAGAAAAACTTCAATTAAAGGAAAAACTCATAAACTCAGCCTTTAGGGAAATAGGTACCAAAACCTAATACATGATTTCCTTAGGGGCCTGGGGCTAACCTCAGGCTATATCAACTGTGCTCTTTTCTGTCTTCCCTAGGTTAGCTCAAAGTTCAAATTTCTAGGAAAAAACCAAGCGTGGTTGGCTCTGCTAGTCACAAGCCTTCTCCTGGGCAGAGGGGAAACAGACCTTGGGGCCCACAAGACTGCAGGGATGGAAGGAGGGCTTTTCCCCAAAGGCAAATCATGCTTTGCTGCTGAAAGGCAAGGAGAGTGGCTCTGCACAGGCAGAAACAACAGATAACCACTGTATGTGTGAGCCAGGGCAGCTAGGGACCTCTTCCTACACTGTGCCTGTGATCGCCCAGAAGAAGCCAAAAGACCAAGAGGAATCAAGTGAGCAGTTGGAAATCCTGTACCTCAGCCTCCTTCCCAGCCTCAACAGCTAATAAATTTCTTTCTGTTTAAACTGGTTTCATTTTGGTTTCTGTCACTCCCAAGCAACAAAGTTCTAATAAATGATTAGTTTTACTTCAGTGCTTTTCAGGCCTAAAGGTCTCTGAAATGTCCTTTTGAAAACTAGAACTGCCTTAAAATTGTGCCTCATGAATGAATTAAACCGCAATGTCTAGCTGGAAGAAGCAACATTTCTTGGTATTTTCTGTGCTAGAAATCCCTGCACTTCAGGGACTCCTGGAGCAGATGGTTTAAGCCTCAAGAGAAATTCTGACATCAATGAAAAGGCTTTGGCTTGGGGCATAGTGGATCTATTTCAGAAAAAGATTCTCCATGGATAAAGGAAGAGACAACCTGATAGGAAATCTCTGAATATGACCTATATATTAAAAGATAAATAAAAGTTAACTCTGTGAAGCAAAAATTAAAACTCCTTAGGAACTTGTATTTAGAAAGTTCACCTTGAAGTTTTCAGGCGTGTGCTTTTTCCTTTTCCCTGTAGTTAGTTGCTGCTGATTATTGGTCTACATGTAAATTATTCCACCTGGGACTAGTGTCTATATCTAAGGATTCAGTAATAGTACTTTAAAAGATTTTTCTGCAAATGGTAGGATAATGATTTCTGTGGGGAGAGACATTTTCACCTTTTGTTGCCTTAAAGTCTTGTCATTTTTTGCCTCAGTAATGACACCCTTGGCACTAATAGGGGTACAGGCTTCCCTTTTGTGCTTTTGACTAAATATCAGTCTGAGTAGTCTGATGATGTGAGTAGTGAGCAGCACTGTTTGACAAAATTCCAGCAGTTGAAATAGTGAGATTCCAGGGCTGTCCTTGCTATTTTCTTAGGGAGCACTAGGTAGAAAGGTGAAATAAATATCTGTGTTCTGTATGAAAGGTTACATGTAGGACCATTGGTCAGGACCAATTGTGTCTTTTAAAAGAGCTGTACTGAAATGAAGTAGAAAAGGATAGGATGGTATTATTCAAAAAAATCTTCTCACAAATGGACATGTATTCAAGTCTGGCCTCATTCCAATAAATACGAAAATGGCCTCTGTCGAAATGTTTGGAATTCTGGTAAATCAAAATTTTGTTTAGGTCTAATGTACTTTAAAATATACTTATCCTTTTAGTGGGTTGTCAGTCATTAACTGTGAGATAATATTCACATTATAGAATTTACTATGTCAATCATTATTTTGTACAGGGATGCAAATCGTTTTAAAGTGGTTTATATTAACAATGCTATACACCATGGCCAGGTCTCATTACAGGACATTTTCATCACCCCCAAACCCCTGTTTCCTTAACTTCAAGTTGCATCAGGAACTTTGGTCATGAAATTTAAATGAAGAGAGGTAAAAATACTACAAGGGATAGCAGGTTTGGGCTGAGTGCCTGGAATGGGCATTATGATTAAAAAAAAAAAAACCTTTAAAAATATTGTTTAGAGTTCTGTATGTTGGCAAAGAGATGTCTCCTGATTTTTCTGAGGAACAGGAAAGCAATAGTCTGATTTGTAAAACTAATGAGTAAGTTGTCCAATGTTTAAAAACAGACTCGTGTCACTGAAAAAAAATCAGTATCATATTTATGCTATTATAAGTTCTCTCCCAAAATGTGGCTGGCTGTCTTCTAACATTGAGCCTTAAATGTGCCTGGCCTGGGATGTACCAGTGCTACCTGGGGAGTAAAACCAAGAGATAGCAGGATTCACTGGGGCAATGGGAATAGGCAAATCAGGACTAGATACCTTACTAAGTAGTTGTGCATATTAAGGAAAAACGAAAAAGTGTATTCCTTTAAAATCTATATTGTGCTTGAAATCTATATTGTGATCAAAGATAGGAGTTGTATCATGTCAGATGACTACTCTTGTACTAACAACAAGATTTAGGAAGGTCTTTTGCAAAGTAACTTGGTTCTCCTAACACAAAGGAAGCAATGATTTTTTAAAAAAATTTAACCTTATATGCTGATATTTACCAAACTTCTAAAAGGAGTAAAGTAGGTATTTTCACTGAATTCTGCTAGTAAATAAAACTGAAAGCACTTCAGGTACAGGCAGTGGAAATTATGGAAGGAATCTTCTTTGGGTTGTGATTATTTGCACAAAGTAAAATCAACAAACAACATTCAGGCTACAAGCTTTCTGCTGTGCCAGTTTTATAATAAAGATGTTTTTCTTTTCAGTTGAACTTTCCATGGACATAAATCCTTTATTTCCTTGGAAGCAATTTAAGTACATTGCTAGTAAAATAGTTGACTATGTTTATGTAAAAAACAAAACAACAAAATCTGGTAGCTTTTCAACTTGAATATGAATATGATAAGATGTCCTAACATTCTGAAATATCCCTCTGATCAGAATAGTAACCTGTAAACTGCTTAGCAAATGAACCAAACAAGGAAAATTGCACATTTGGGTAAAACGTATTTTAATTTATTTAGAAATATTTCATAAATTTGCTTGTTAAAATTGTAAATATCAATTTGTTACTATAATAAAGAGCTTCTGTTAATCCAGGTAACGTAATATACCACTTAAAATCACCATTTTTCTCTTCTTGCAATTTGAATTGTTGTGATAAGGCAGTCCTTTAAAGTATGTAGTTGATTTCACTTGTAAAGGCTGGAAGGGAACTCCTTTTCCAAATAAATCCACTCTCTATTATATAGTCTAAAGTTATACCATTAGAGATATTATTTTGGTTTATGAGGATCTTTTGTTAATTGCCAAAACAACTACCTATGAAATGAGTGACTCATTAAGCATTCCCTTATATTTTAACTGGACCACTCGCTGAGAGTACATCGGAGATGTACAAGCTGGACAATGTTCTTTCTTACACTTTTCTAACTAGAACTGCTGAAAAAAAAATGCTATCTTTCTTCTCTGGCGAAGAAGTGTTAAGAATTGCAGCCCAAAGCTGCTTATCATCATGTTTCCAGTTTTTTTTTATATCTAGCTTAATAGTGGGAAATCTCAATGTAAAGAGTAGTACAGTAGAGTGGCAGTGTTCTGATGGTGCCTGACAGCTTGAATCCACCGGACTCTGAGGCTAATGGATGCCCTTGATTGATTTGTTTACATGTGCCAATGGGTCCTTTATCCTTAAGCTAGATCTGAGAAGCACAAAGTAAGGACACAAGATAACTAGAGGAAGGGTGGTGTTTTAGGTCCAGAAATATGTGTGTGTGGGTGGGTCAGCCCTGATTGTTCTGTGGTTATATAAGGACCATTGTGTGTTAAAGTTATTGGATATCTTTTCAGAATTTATTTTGAAGTAAATTGAGAGGTAGGGCAGAGGGACCAAGACCTCTAAAAACATCAACTAACATTACTCTGGGACCAGAATGGCCTTAACAGCCTCCAAGACTACTGAATTCAGGTTGAGGCAGCATGGGACTTGCAGAAGGCTAAGAATGTATAAATACTAAAATATTTGATTGAAGATATTTGACCTGTATGTTGGTTCAGTGACTCATTTTCTTCCTGTATAAGAGAAGCAATGTATATGTCTATAAGAGTCACTATTTTGACCCATAACAGACCTTAGAATGACTTTATATTTAAATTCAGTTTTTCTGGGCATAAGTACAGCCTACTTTCCCCCCTTTTACTGGTAGTTTTTTTTAAAAAACAACATTATAGAGAAAAAGGGGAAAGAAAGAAAGATGGAATTTATTATTTTTTGCCTCCCCTAAACTGTGAATGTTCTGGAACCTCAGTATCATTTAAATTTTGACCTATCAAATATCTGAAACCAAGTTGTCATTGGACAGTGATATTATTTTTGTCCAAAATGAAAGTAATTATAGTTAGATATCTTCCAATAAATAATTTTTTGCACTAGGTTTAACACAGTAGAGAAGTTTAAAGCATTGTTACATGAGTTGGAGAACTTTCTCCAGTGTGTTCTAGGATCTTTGTCAGCCTCTTCTTATACACATACTTGAAATCTGACTATGATGCCTTGGAATAAAGACCTTTAAAAGGAT
This sequence comes from Heterocephalus glaber, assembly GCF_053883595.1. Classification (NCBI taxonomy): domain Eukaryota; kingdom Metazoa; phylum Chordata; class Mammalia; order Rodentia; family Bathyergidae; genus Heterocephalus; species Heterocephalus glaber. The sequence continues at coordinate 6,295,744 of NW_028258310.1, read as the reverse complement.
AATAACCTCTTAATAATGTCTAATGGATTTCATTTGCTTACCTTTCATGGTGTTAAAAACAAATTTATAAACTGTTTTAATGTTTTTTTGTTGAAAGAGAAAAAAGTTGACCTTCAGCATATGCTTCAAGGTGACAGTGTTACATGCCATTTGAGCCCTGGGAATGCTCTATTCAAAATTGAAAATGAAAACCAAATTCATATTAAGAACTTTACTATTTAGTCAGCATGATGGGAGTGTTCCCCTTTCTGAAGCCACCACCTCGCCTCCTACTTCTTCCTCCATTTGTTTCCAAGGTGCTCCTCTTTTTCCAGAATTACTTATGAGTAATAAAGGAAGCCAGAGTAAGAACAATGGCATGTTCCTGGCTTTGCAAGAGTGGCACATATCAAAGGAAGACATTTATCCCAGGGAGCCAGCGCTCTGCAGGAGGTCACCAGACAGAAATAAGGTTGATACTGCTGCTACATAGCAGAGAGAAAGTCCTTAGTCTGTTAAAGCTGGGGAAAGCACTTAATGCAGGGTAACTGCTGCTCTGGCAGCTGACTAGCTGGACTATGTTATGTGTTTGTTCATGTCTAACTCAGGCAAATGAATGAATGTCTCTAAACCTCTGCTTATTCTTACAGATTCCATAAGTGCACCTATCTTAAGTTGTTTTGAGAACTAAGTGTATGTGAAATGCTTACCCAAATGCCTGGCACGTAGTATTACATGTTAACTTGTATTGCTGCTAATGATGACAATCTGAGGCCCCCCCCCCGCCCCGCCAATAAGCATATTTAGAGCCTCTTGGTAAGAGAAATTTAAAAAAAAAACCTCGAAACCAATGTAGCTATTACATTTTTCTGAACTAGATTTCCCAGATTTCCTCTCTCACCAGCCTTCCCTGCTTCGTTTCTGCGTCATTCATCCCCTGGTAACACTCTTGCCTCCTCCTTGTGCCTGCCAGCCTACCGGCCCATAGAAACAAGACGCATGCAAGAGCAGAGCATGAGGCACCCCAACCTATACCTCTGAATGAGCTCCCGCCCCACTAAGAGCCACATCCCTCAGACTGGCAGGCCTTCCTTCTTAGGCTATGTCCTTCCCTCACTGTCAGTGGCACTTGCCAAAACTATGTCAGTGCCACTCTTCATCTTCAGAGACTTCTCCTGAATGAACCACTTGTTCATTTTCTGCCCCTCTAAGGTGAAGGCAATGCAGGCTGTAGCTGGTGATTCACACGCTGTCTCCATTCATCCCTAATGGGGTCAGCCCAGCCAGCAGGCTGCTGGACCTTCATGCCACCCAGCCTTGGCCTCTTATCCTGTTTGTTGCCAATGAAACTATGTGATTCACCCAGGATGAGTGGCCAAGGTGCAGCTGTCACATGGTGATGCTGACCTATAGGGGCTGGCTCTTTTTCACAGAGCTTCTTTATCTTCTCATTGAGTTACAACGCCTTGATGGCAGCCTCTTGCTTTGTTATTGCCAAATCAATTTGTAGCTTTTTCAGTTTCTTTTTGTGCTTTAGTTTCTTAAAAAAAAAAAGTTTCTATTATTACAGACAAGTGAATCAAAGGAATCAAAGGGATTAATGATGACTGAACAAACATAGCCTTTGGAGCCCCACTCAGAGGAACCTCCTCCTGTTTGTCTAGAAGGAGTGCTTAGGAGTCTCTGACAGTGTGTGTTCTCAGAACTTTTTAATACCTAGCAATAAAAACCCATTCCCTACATCATAAGATTTTCTAACCTCTGAGAAGTTGTTAACAATCCACTGTGGACTGGCCATTTATTTTTTTAAATTTTATTTTATTGGTACATTTTAGGTGTACAATATCATGACATTCATCATTGGAAATTTGCACCTTTACATAATCTCTCTTGGTTCTTATTTTTCCCCGTTCCCCTGCACCTCCTTCAAACCCTCCATCCCTCCCTATTTATAGAGACTTTGTTTCTAGTTTTTCATTTTCTCATATTAATTCCATTCCCTTCTTTTCTCTGTCCTACCCCTCTTACTTCCCCTTCCCCTTTGCTCCTTTTCTTCCTATTTCACATTATCTCTTATACCTTTTAGTCCTTACTTACACTTTCAGTTTCTCACACTAGAGAAACTATTTGATATAACAAATATACCAAATGTGTGTCCTATATATTTCAGAGTATTGCCTCAATGTGCATCCATTTAGCTATAAATGTCTCTAATTTCTCATTTTTTTATGGCTGAGTAATACTCCATTTTATAAAAAAACATTTTCTTTAACCAGTGTCCAGTTGACGGGGAATTGGGCTGCTTTCAAGTTTTAGCTCTCACAAATTGTGCTGCTATGAACATGGGTGCAAATATATCACTGTGGAATGATTCTTTTTTTTTTATTAAATTCTTTTATTGGTACATTGTAGGTATACAACACAATTACATTTCTCACTGGGAATTGTGCCTTTACATAATGCAACTTGGTTCTTATTTTTTCCCCATTCTTAGCTCTCCCTTCACCCCCTCCACGCTTCCCTATTTACAAAGACTTTATTTCCATTTTTTCCATTTCTCATCATTTTTCCTTTCCCTTCTTTCCTTTCCCCTGCCCATCCCATTACCCCTACCCCTTTGGACCTTTTCTTCCTGTTTTACATTTTTGATTATTCATTCTAATCATTGGTACATTTTAGGTATACGATATAATGACATTCATCATTGGAAATTTGCACCTTTACATAATCTCTCTTGGTTCTTATTTTTCACCCTTGCCCAGCCCTCCCTTCAACCCCTCCAGTCCTCCCAATTTACAAAGATTTTGTTCCTATTTTTCCATTTTCTCATATTAATCCCATTCCCTTCTATCCTTTCCCCTAGCCCTCCCACTTCCTTCCCCTTTGCCCCTTTTCTTCTTTTTTCACATTACCTATTATACATTTTAGTCCTTATTTACACTTTCAGTTTCTCACACCAGAGAAACTATTCGGAATTTATTCATGTGTGTCCTATTTATTTCACTTAAGAGTATGGCCTCAATGTGCATCCACTTAGCTATAAATGTCTCTAATTTCCCATTTTTTATGGCTGAGTAGTACTCCATTTTATAAAAAACCCCACATTTTCTTTATCCAGTCTCCAGTTGATGGACATTTGGGCTGTTTCCAAGTTTTAGCTATTACAAACTGTGCCACTGTGAACATGGGTGCACATATATCACTGTGGTATGATTCTTTTAATTCTTTGGGGAAGATCCCCAGCAGTGGAATAGCGGGTTCAGATGGGAATTCCAGTCCTAGTTCTTTGAGGTATCTGCATACTGATTTCCGCAGTGGTTCCACCAGTCTACACTCCCACCAGCAGTGGAGCAGGGTTCCTTTTTCCCCACAGCCCCGCCAGCATTTGATATTGGTTGATTTCATGATAGCAGCCATTCTTTCTGGAGTGAAGTGGAATCTCAGTGTTCTTTTCATTTGCATCTCTTGAATGACCAGTGATGTTGAACATTTTTTCATGTATTTATTTGCTATTTCTACTTCTTTGTGTGAGAAATGTCTGTTCATTTCAGATGCCCATTTTTGGATTGGGTCTTTAAATTTGGGAGGGCTGATCTTTTTAAGTTCTTTATAGATTCAAGATAATAGACCTTTGTCTGAGGAACAGCAGGTGAAGATTTTTTTCCCACATTGTGGGTTGTCTCTTCACACTGCTGGTGGTTTCTCTTGCTGTGCAGAAGCTTTTTAATGAGAAGAGATCCCACTTGTTGATTGTTTGTGCTAGTTCATGGGCAACTGAGGTTTTGTTCATAAAATCTTTTCCTACACCGATGAATTCAAAGGTTCTACCTAACCTCTGTTCCAGCTGGTTCAGAGTTTCTATTTTGATATTTAGATCTTTAATCCATTTTGATTTTAGTTTAGTGCATGGTGAGAGATATAGGTCTAGTTTTAATCTTTCACAAGTTGAAGCCCAATTTTTCCAACACCATTTATTAAAGAGGCTATCTTTCCTCCAGTGAGGATGTTTGGCTCCTTTATCGAAGATGAGATGGCTGAGTGTGTCTGGCGTTGTTTCTGCATCTTCTAATCTGTTCCACTGGTGCTCAAGTCTGTTTCTTTGCCAGTACCATGCTGTTTTTATCACAGTAGCTTTGTGGTATAGTTGCAGGTTGGGGATTGTGATACGCCCTGCCATGTCTTTGTTACCTAGAATTGCTTTTGCTATTCTGGGTCTCTTCTTGTTCCAAATGTATTTTTGGATTGTTTTCTCAAGGTCTGTGAAGTATGCTGCTGGGATCTCAATTGGAATTGCATTGAATCTACATAGCAGTTTTGGAAGTATCACCATTTTCACTATATTAATCCATCCTACCCAAGAGCAGGGGATGTCTGTCCATTTTCTGATATCATCTTCAATCTCTCTTTTCAGAGTGCTATAGTTTTTAGAGACGAGGTCTTTGATTTCTTTCATTAGGTTGATACCTAGGTATTTCAGTTTTTTGGATGCTATTGTGAAAGGAATCATTTGCCCTATTTCTCTCTCAGTGAGCCTGTCATTGGTGTAGAGGAAAGCTATTGATTTTTGTGTGTTGACCTTGTAACCAGCTACTTGACTGAATTTGGTTATTAAGTCTAGAAGACTTTTGGTGGAGTTCTTGGGGTTGGGATCTTCTATATAGAGTATCATGTCATCTGCAAAGAATGACAATTTGACTTCTTCATTACCTATCTTTATTCCTTTTATTTCTTTCTCTTGTCTAATTGTTGTGGCTAATGTTTCCAGAACTCTATTGAACAAGAGTGGTGATAGTGGACATCCTTGTCTTGTTCTTGATTTTAGTGTGAAGGATTTCAGTTTTTGACCATTTAGTATGATATTGGCTGTTGGTTTTTCATAGATGGCTTCTATCAGTTTGAGGTAGAGACCCTCTATTCCAATTTTTTGTAGGGTTTTTATCAAAAATGCATGTTGGATTTTGTCAAATGCTTTTTCTGCATCTATGGAGATAATTCTATGGTTTTTGTCCTTGGCTCTATTGATATACTGTATGGCATTGATTGATTTGCATATATTGAACCATCCCTGCATCCCTGGGATGAATCCCACTTGATCAGGGTGAATGATCTTCTTGATGATCTTCTGCACTCTGTTTGCCAGTATCTTCTTAAGGATTTTTGCATCTATGTTCATTAGTGACATTGGTCTATAGTTCTCTTTTTCAGTTGGGTGTTTCTCTGCTTTGGGGATGAAGGTGATGCTTGCTTCCAGGAATGAATTTGGGAGTATTGCTTCCCTTTCAATTTCATTAAAGAGTTTAAACAGTAGTGGCAGCAGTTCCTCTCTAAATGTCTTGTAGAATTCAGCAGTGAAGCCATCAGGGCCTGGGCTTTTCTTAGTTGATAAGTTTTTAATTACATTTTCAATTTCATTGGTTGATATTGAGTTGTTCAGAATTTTTAGTTCTTCGTTCAACTTTGGTAATTCATATGTATCTAGGAATCTGTCCATTTCTTCTGTGTTGTCCATCTTATTGGTGTATAGGTTCTGGCAGTAGGTATTGATGATCCTCTGGATTTCTGCTGGGTCCGTTGTAGTTTCACCCTTTTCATTCCTAATTGCATGAATTTGGGCCTTTTCTTTCCTTTTTCTGACAAAGTTGGCTAGAGGCTTGTCAATTTTGTTTATTCTTTCGAAGAACCAACTCTTGGCTTCATTGATTTCTTTGTATCATTCTCTTAGTCTCCATTGCATTGATTTCTCCTCTGATCTTTATAATTTCCTCCCTTGTATGAGGTTTGGGGTTGTCCTGCTCTTCTTTTTCTAGAAGCTAGAGGTTCAGCATCAGGTTGTTTAATTGGGCTCATTCTGTTTTCCTAACATGTGTATTCACTGCTATGAATTTCCCTCGTAAGACTGGTTTCATTGTGTCCCATAGATTCCGATATGTTGTATTGTCATTGTCATTTAATTGAAGGAACTGTCTGATTTCTTCTTTAATTTCCTCTGTGACCCATTGGTTATTCAGAAGTGAATTGTTCAATTTCCACGTGTTTATGAAATTTTTTGAGTTTCTTTTGCTATGGATCTCCCATTTCAATGCACTATGGTCTGATAATATACAGGGGATAACTTCAACTCCTTTGCATTTACTTAAACATGTTCTGTGAGTGAATATGTGGTCTATTTTGGAGAATGACCCATGTGCAGCTGAGAAGAATGTGTATTCTGATTTCGTGGCATGGAGCACTCTGTAAACATGTTAAATTCATTTAAGAGTTCAATTGAGTTGTAGTATTTCATTACTTATTTTTTGTCTAGTTGATCTATCTATTTGTGACAGTGGGGTATCAAGGTTAGTGCATATATATGACTTTTCATGTCCATTAGTGTTTGTTTTATATAGTTGGGTGCACTAGCACTTAATGCATAGATATTTATGATTGTCATCTCTTCCTCTTGGATTCTTCCCTTTATAAGGATGTAGTGTCCTTCTTTGTCTCTCTTAATCAGTTTGAAATCCACTTGATTTCTTTCTTGTATTAAATTCTTTCATTGGTACATTGTAGGTATACAACACAATTACATTTCTCATTGGGAATTGTACCTTTACATAATGCATCTTGGTTCTTATTTTTTCCCCATTCCTAGCCCTCCCTTCAAGCCCTCCACCCTTCCCTATTTACAAAGACTTTGTTTCCATTTTTTCCATTTCTCATCATTTTTTCTCTCCCTTCTTTCCTTTTCCCTGCCCCTCCCACTACCCATATCCTTTTGAGCCTTTTGTTCCTATTTCCCATTATCAATTATTCATTCTAATCATTGGTACACTTTCGGTATACAATATAATGACATTCAACATTGTAAATTTGCACCTTTACATAATCTCTCTTGGTTCTTATTTTTCACCCTTGCCCAGCCCTCCCTTCAACCCCTCCAGCCCTCCCTATTTACAAAGATTTTGTTCCTATTTTTCCATTTTCTCATATTAATTCCATTCCCTTCTTTCCTTTGCCCTACCCCTCCCACTTCCTCTTCCCCATTGCCCCTTTTCTTCCTATTTCACATTACCTATTATACATTTTAGCCCTTATTTACACTTTCCGTTTCTCACACCAGAGAAACTATTCAGCATTTATACGAGTGTCCTATTTATTTCACTTAAGAATATCGCCTCAATGTTCATCAACTTAGCTGTAAATGTCTTTAATTTCTCATTTCTTATGGCTGAGTAGTACTCCATTTTATTAAAAAAACACATTTTCTTTATCCAGTCTCCAATTGATGGGCATTTGGGCTGTTTCCAAGTTTTAGCTATTACAAACTGTGGTGGTATGAACATGGGTGCACATATATCACTGTGGTATGATTCTTTTAATTCTTTGGGGAAGATCCCCAGCAGTGGAATAGCGGAGTCAAATGAGACTTCCAGTCCTAGTTCTTTGAGGTATCTCCATACTGATTTCCACAGTGGTTCCACCAGTCTACACTCCCACCAGCAGTGGAGCAGGGTTCCTCTTTCCCCACAGCCGCACCAGCATTTCTTATTGGTTGATTTCATGATAGCAGCCATTCTTTCTGGAGTGAAATGGAATCTCAGCGTTGTTTTCATTTGCATCTCTCAAATGACCAGTGATGTTGAACATTTTTTCATGTATTTATTTGCTCTTTCTACTTCTTTGTCTGAGAAATGTCTGTTCATTTCAGATGCCCATTTTTGGATTGGGTCTTTAAATTTGGGAGGTCTGATCTTTTTATGTTCCTTATAAGAAATCCACTTGATTTGCAAAGAGGATTCTTACTCCTGCTTTTTTTCAGGTTCCCTTCGCATGGAGTATTTTTTTCCACCCTTTAACTTTCAGTCTGAGTTTCTTTTTGAATTAGTGCGTTGCTTGTACAAAGCATATTGTTGGATCTTGCTTTTTTTGTGTGTTTTTTTTTTTGGTACCAGGGGTGGAGCTAGGGTCCTTGCCCTTGCGCAGCAGGCAGTGAAACCATTGAGCTAAATCCCCAGCCCAGATCTTGCTTCTTGATCCATTTTTCCAGTCTATTTCTTTTGATAGGTGAATTGAGACCATTAACATTGATGGTTATAACTGATACATATTGACTTACATTGTCATGACTTTTTCTTTTTGTTGCATTCTCCCCCTTTACATTTAATTTCTTGTCTCTCCCAATGGCTTCATTCTGCTCTGCTTCCTGGGGTTGTGATCCTCATTGTCTTTTCCTAGGATATTGTCTAAAATTTTTTGGAGTGCTGGTTTGGTATTCATGAAATTCCTCAGGTGCTGTTTTTCATGAAAGTATCTTATTTCTCCAACAATCTTGAAAGACAGTTTTGCAGGATACATCAATCTGGGTTGGAGGCTATTTTCCTTTAGGGCTTGAAATACATCACTCCAAGCTCTTCTTGCCTTGAGGGTTTGTGTTGAGAAGTCTTCTCTGATTCTGATGGGCTTTCCTTTGTGTGTGATTTGTTTCTTTTCTCTAACTGCTTGTAGAACTTTGTTCTTCTTTTGAGTTTCTAGAATCTTAACAATTATATGCCTATGTGTAGATTTTTTTTTAATCAAGGCTAGTTGGAGTCCTATATGCCTCACTTATCTGTATGCCAAGTTCTTTTCCCCTGCTTGGGAAGTTTTCTGCCATCACTTCTGTGAAGAGTTTTTTATGTCATCTGCACTCTTTCCTGTTTCTTTGTTGACTCTAATCAGTCTTATGTTTTTCTTCTTTGCATCATCTAGCAGCTGCTGGATTGATTTCTCATGGTCCCTTACAATTTTGAAGCAATTTTTCTTTTCCTGGTCACTAATTGCAATCGTATCTTCTATATCTGAAATTCTGTCCTCACACTGGCTCATTCTGCTGTGTAGACTTTCCATGGAGTTTTTAAATCTCCTGGAAATCTGTTTGGATCTGTTTTATGGATTTCATTTGTTTGCTATGTTGGGATTCCATCATGTTCCTGAGCTCCTCTCTAGATTTATTAATCATGTCTTGGAGTATGAGCACAATCTCTGCTGTTATGTGAGAAATTGTTTCTGATTTCATTTTTTCCAGATCCTCTTTTTTTGCCAGTTCAGGGAGTCCAGGTGGTTGAGTATCAGAGTGTTCCATCTCATTTCCCTTTGCGGTTGCTGTAGGTGATCTGGAAGTCTTGTTTTGAGACTCATTTATGTGTCTTCTCATTTCGATGGGTGGGAGGGACGGTGCAGGGAAGCCCCTTCCTCTGCACTGGGAGCAGTGGTACAGTGGCCCGGAAGCCCCTTCTTCTTCACTGGGAGCAGTGGTACAGCAGCCCGGCAGCCCCTTCCTCTGTGCTGGGAGCTTGGTACAGTGGCCCGGAAGCCCCTTCCTCTGCACTGGGAGCAGTGGTACAGTGGCCTGGAAGCCCCTTCCTCTGCAGTGGAAGCTTGGTATGGTGGCCTGGGAGCCCCTTTCTCTGCACTGGGAGCAGTGGTACAGCCAGATTGACCATTTACAATAGAGGCAATTAGAGAGGAACTCTAGTTGCCAGTTGACATTTATCAGTGAAGTGCTAATGTCTAAAAGTGTTAGGTTTTAGTTTTTTTCCAGTCTACAGGTAGACTCATGTAAAATAAAGCCTTGATTTTGAGTTACCCCCCATATTTGAATATTATTTGCAATCAAACTATAAAGTATAGGATGTTACCATGAAGTGATGCTGTTTACAGATATTTATCATGGTAGCTATATAAGGATGGTATTCTAGAGTAAGACTTGTCCTTAAGCAGCAGAGGAAAGGAAAACCTTGCTATAAAAAATAGTCTTATTTTTCCTTTCCCTTCCTATTTCAAATTATCAATTATTCATTTTAATTGTTTTAATCCTTATTTACACTTTTAGTTTCTCACACTAGAGAAACTATTTGGTATTTACAAGTGTGTCCTATTTATTTCACTTAAGAGTATGCCCTCAATATGCATCCATTTAGCTACAAATGTCTCTAGTTTCTCATTCTTTATGGCTAGTACATTCTTTATGAGTAGTACTTCATTTTATAAAAAAACCACATCTTCTTTATCTAGTTTCTAGTTGATGGGGAATTGGGCTGTTTCCAAGCTTCAGCTATTATGAACTGTGCTGCTATAAACATGGGTGCACTTATATCACTGTGGTATGATTAAAATTATGAGAAAAGAAAAAAATGGAAACAAAGTCTATGTAAATAGGGAAGGGTGGTGGGGGTGAAGGGTGCACAGGTAATGGGGAAAAAATAAGAACCAAGATACATCATGTACAGGTACAAGAACCCAATGATAAATGTAAATGTATTGTATACCTAAAATGTACCAATAAAAGAATTTAAGCAAAAAAAAAAAATAGAAAAGAAAAAAAATAGTCTCTGAGTTTTAAATTTAAGTGTTTGGGAGAACTACATTAGGCAGTTGTTACGTAACCAAAGGATTCTCCTTGATCCTTTACAGAAAGCTCCTTTCTTGGATTTCAAAGTGGATTTGATTTGTCAGAATTGGATTCACCTGCAATGTTGGAAAAGCTCTCTGTTGTGATAAGTGCTGCATTTGTACATTTTTGTTGCTTTTGGGTCTCTGCCTTCCCACCAGAGAACTCACCTTGCCAAGTCTTTGTGGGCTTGTAATTATGAAGGCCAGAAAATGAATGGCTAACATCGCTTGCCAGATATAACTCTTGAGGTAGGGAAAAAATGGCTTTTGTTCACTAGGGAAGTGCTTGTTCTTCTGTGGTCTCATGTGCTAGAGAATCACCCTCTTCTTTGAGAGGAAAGCCAGTAAAATCAACTTATCAAAGATGGAATTAGATAGTCATGGACTTCCCATTTTAAAGATAGGTTGTTGGGCTAGTGGTATAGCTCAGTGGTAGAGCATTTACCTAGCATATGTGAGGCCCTGGGTTCTATCCCCAGCAAGGTATGTGAGTGTGGGGTTGTTTTCTAGATCTAACACAGGATGGTAAACATGGGTCAAAGGAAAGGTGTTATTCAAGGAAATATCAGTTAAGCAACTTTCAAGGGGGTTGGAGGGCTCACCACACACAATCCGGGTGAGAAATGCCCCGACCATGGCCCAGGAACCTGTTCTTCACAGCACTTTTCCTAGAGTGGCATTTCTCCAGGAAATTTCCTAGGTGTTAGACACCCTACTGGCTGGCTTTTGAAACATCAAGATTGGTAAAATCTCTGTCTCCAGACCTAAAACCTTCCAATTTCCTTCATTCTAATCTCCATTCACCAAAAACCTTCATAATTTGGGTAGCCATATAAGTTAGTTCAAGTAGAGACTAAGTGATCAGGAAACACTTCTTTTTTTTGCATTGTTTCTCATGGTAAATTATTAAACTGTTATGCTAATCCAGTTCTTCCTTTCTTGTGAAATAGTCTGAGTCAGTTGGTCCTGAAGACCTTGTCCATCCCAGGCCAGCAGCTCTGGATGGTCATAGGTGACTTTTTCCGATGCTATTTTGATACTGTTCCACATTCAGATTTTTACACTTTTCTTTTATCACTTAGAACTTTGGGGTCAGAAAGTGGGAGGAAGAACATAGAAATGAAAATAGAGAAAAAGGAAGAAATGAAGGAAAGTATTACAAGAGAGATTTAGAAAGCAGTGCAGACTAAAAAAAAGTATCAACCCCCACCCCTAAAAATCTTGATAATAAAATGTAAGTCGAAGTGGTGAAGATTATGTACCCTGATGAAAGCAAGTTGCACAGAAGTGCATTAAAAAGTAGGCCAGATTGATACATAAATATAGAAAGGAATAGATAGGAAACACATCGAAGAAAGCAAAATGTTAATCATAAAATTAGTTGTTTGACTATATGATGTTCACTATAAAATGACTTCACTTTTCTGTATGCCTGAGAATTTTCCACACTAAGATATCAGGGGAAGAAAAATTGAAGTTTTACTTTTCTTACATTGCCCTCCTTCCTTATTTCTTAATAGTGATATTCACATTCTCTAATCAAGTCAAAACTATTCAGATGGTGAGACTTAGTGGGCCATCACTAGGTGCTGGCATGGTCTCTCTGAATATTTTAGTCTAAGTTTCTATTTTGACAGGATAACTTGTCAGAGTATAGGACTCTACATTACAAACACAGGGTCTCTTAATGTCAGGTAAGAAATTTCAACTCGTGTGTGTGTGTGTGTGTGCGCGCGCGCGCGCGCGCTTTGGTGCCAGAGATTGAACCTAGAGCTAAGCATTCATTCTTCCACTGAGCTACCATAGTCTCTCAACATGTCCTTTAAGAAATTTTAACTTTTTAAAAAATAAAATTTTGACTACCCTTTTGTCTTTCTTTATCACTAATTATATGTTTGGTCTCTTATTGTTATAATATTTATATTTTTGCCCTTTGATCTATAGGGAAATCGAGGCTATTTATTGATTTGAAGAAGACAGTACACAAGGCAGTTATGATAATTGACTTCAGTTATCTAAGGGACTGTTCAGGAGTAGAGAAAGTTGAGTCAAAAGGTATTGTTCTATTGATACCACAAGAACAATGGGTAGAAAACTTGAGGAGGCAGGTTATGACACTCCATGAGAAAGTATCTTCCAACATTCAGAGATTCATTCATATTAAGATAAGATGGGTTCTGGCCAAGACCTCTTGCTCTGGCAATGGCCAACCAGAGATTGGGTGAACACTGCAGGCAGATAAAGAGGTATTTGGAAGTTTGATTCAATCTCAGTTCTTTTCACCTGGCCTGGCCTGGCTCACCCTCCTCTCAGACCTCGAAGCCTTTAGAGTTGGTACAGTTGTCAGGGACACCATAAAGGTAATTTTAGTATTTATAAGAAATCAGATAAGAAGCCCATAGGCCCCTTAGAATTCATCATGACTTAAAATACACAAACTTTATTATTCAGCTTTAGAGAAAGGGGAGAATAAAGTTAAATTTAAGTTAAAAATTGAATAAAAGACTTTAACTGGTTGCCTGAGGTTTCTATTGGGACTTTTCAGTTATTCAAATACTTTAAAAAATAGTTTAATATCGTTGCCTTTTTTTTTTTCTGCTCTTCAGGCAGAACTGCTGTATGCTATTAATTCAGAGCTTTAACCAAGTCCTTTGGGCAGTTTGAAAAATTCAGTTTGCCAACATGTTTTTTCTTAGTCATAGACACCAAATGATTTAAACTATGATAATATTTTCCTTTGCTTTTTTGGCATTCATTAGCCAGGCAACCCAAGTGTTGTCCCTGAATTTAATGGAGTCTGTATGGTCTCTGTAGTAACTAGAGACTCTCCTCAGTGATTGCCCAATGGATAGGAAAGTTTTACAGCTTGAAGGTAAATTCCTATTAACTTGCTTCCCCCCGCCCCAACTTTTCCTACGTGGTGGAAAGAGAGAGGAAATCATGTATTTATGCAATGTTTTGAAAAGGAAATATTTATCCGTATCATATTGCTGAATAGCTTGCATGATACCAAGTCAATGAGAATTAGATATAACCAAGGGACTATTATTAGAAGGGTTTCAAAGACAGTTGCCAGTTCTGTTTAAAATTTTGGGATATTTCCACATGCTTTGAATCATGGCTTCTGATTATGAGGCTGGGCCAGACACATGACATCTCCAAGACTTGGATCCCATTTAATAGGGCTCTTGTGGGGATCAAATAATTCACTATCAAATCGACAGTACCCAGCACTAGAATTGCAATATGGTGATGTCTTTCTGTTCTTTGTCATCATCACCTGAAACACACTAGTGAAAACTTTAACCCTTCAGTAAAACACTAAGGTATCTTTGCTAAAGATGTCCCCATCATACTTTACAGCAAATAAAATTTGTACTTATTTAAGAGCAATACTTCTGTCTTTTTCTTCTTCTTCTTTTTTTAAAAATACATTTTATGCATGAATGCACTGATCTCTTCCTGACTTTGTATGAGTAGATAAAACTAACTTAATGTCCTGAAAACAGGTATGAAGATAGCCTTGATCCAATCTCCTGCCAAAGCTGGCCTGATGCCCAGTGAAGTAGATGGCCTCCTGCATGGAAGGATGAGAGCTGCATGACCTGAGCTTTGCTTCCCATGGTAGCTCTCCTATGTCTGTCAGAGCATAGCTTTCCTTTACTTTGTGTGAAATCTACCCTGCCCCCTATCCTCTCTATCTTATAACAATAAGGCAGTGCTGGCTTTAACAGCACATACACTGGAGCTATAACAAAGATCTATAATCAAGACAAAAGTTTTGTCTCCAGAGGGTCACTGATAGACTGAAGGTCACTGGGAGGCTCACTACCAAGGGTAGATGAAAAAAAATTGGTTTGAATACAAAAGGTGTACACATGTTCCTCCTTTCATTTCTCTTCCGATAGCCATCATTAATAATAAAAATAATAAAAGTACAGTAGCATTTGAATACAACTTATTTTAAAAATCAGTTTCATATCTGTCACTTTGATTTTTATTTATAGCGCCCTCAGCAGACTATTTTAATGTCCAGTGTTGTCCCATGTATGTTCCTTCCCAGTCCATTAGGCCTTTTACTTTGGAATTCTTTCATCCTGTATTACACACCTGGCTTCAGAGTCCTTAACCCACACTATCTTGCTGATGAACCCATTTGTCTTTCAAGTTATATCTCTATGTAGACATGAAAGCAGAGTTACCAGGGAGTTCAAGGACCTAATTCTTGCTATATAGTAAGTAGCTAAGTGAACTTGAACCAAACCCTTTGCTGATTTTTCTTTTCAATGGCAACACGGTACTACATTAGTCAATAGCACTATGTATTAGTTTTTAAATGACTTCCAGGTAACCTAGCCAGGAGGCATAACAGGCATGGTTATAAAGGAGAAACTTGGTTTTGTAATGGTAAGTCATTTATAGCTTGAGTTACTATCTCTAATCTAGGAAATAGAGGAAAGATTTTCTAAACCCAGCTAGTGGAAATCTGGGCCAAGTGTTCAAGTCCCTTCTTTTTTCTCATCAGAGGATCCTGAATTGATTTTGGAAATTGTCACAGAAATGAATTTAAATAAGATTGAATTCTGTAATAATGGAATTATCCTAAAAATGGAGTGTTTTTCCACAAGGACAGTAAGTTCCCCTTCCCAGTACATGGTATACAACCCATTAATGGGAACTTTCTAGGGAGAAATTAAAATTTATCGACCATTTATGGTGTGCCAGGCATTACTCTGTGTATTTATGTACTGGCGATTTCATTTTTATAGAAACACTGTGAAAAAGGACTATCATTAATCCCAGTTTTAGATGCAAATACTGAGACACTGAAGAGTTGAAGTAGCTTGCCCAAAGTGAAATGGAGAGTCATGATTCTTATCCATCCAGCCTGTTTCCAGACCACCTTCCATCTACATGGATGCATACCTCAAGTCCCACCCCAAGTCCCACATTAGGGGCATTTGGAGTATGAGGGGATTCCATAAATCTCTTTCTAATTCTCAGTAGTATATAACTTCTGGCTGAAATCATGACTTAATCATTCTGCAAGAATTGGAATGTCAGATGGAATCATCAAATCTTAGATGACACAGAATAGGATGGACTCTTAGAGGCCGAAGTATCCAGCCATAGCACTTTAGAAATGGAGAAGTAGAAGCAGAGAAAAATAAAATGATTTGCCCAAATTCACACCTAATAAAGCTGCAGGAAGCTGGACTCAGAGCCAGATTTTAAACTCCTCATCTCAACCTTTCCCTTTCCCCATATTATGTTGCTCCAGGGCATAAGAGCTGAAAGGCAATGGGATGAGTGTAGGCTTAGAACCCAGAGTGGTACCTAAGGTCCTATCAGCCTAAGCCCCAGTACTGGAAATAGCAGAAACATAGGTAGCCTGGGAGGACTGGACTCAGGTCACTGTCTCTAATACACTTTGAAGCTACAGTTGATAGAATAAGAGTCTAGGTAATTGAGTTCTTGCTAACTTGAAAGACATAAGCTGGGGGCTAGGGATCCAGCTCAGAGGTATGGCACTTCCTTGGCATGTGAAGGAGCACTTGGGTATGATTCCCAGTGAGAAGGGGAGGGGGGAGAGAGACTGACTGGATCAATGTCTACCACCAAACTTGCTTTCATAGAACATTATGCAATATGCTGAATTCTAATGTCAATTTTTCTTCCGAAATTAAGGGGGTTTTACTTGTTTGCTTGTTTTCTTTGTGTAACATCTCTTCATTTTTCTTATCCAGCAAACACTAAACAGACTGACAATCAGGATTTTTGAGAAATAAGCAACCTATATTAGAATAAATAAGTTTTCCTATTCCTGGCTAAGCCCAACAAAGAACTAACCTAATGTTGAAAGAAATCATGCCAACAGAAAAAGTAGGCAGTGCCTGCTGAAGCTATGTCTACCCTTTGTTTTACAATCTCGAATCACACCCTGAGAACAGAGAGAAGTAATTGTCACACCTAACAGAGCCTGGTAGAAAGCTGTTTTCCAATCCAGTTTTCCCTGGAGACAGAGAGCCCAAAGGGCCAAAGTTGTATATGAAGCAATTTCAGTTTCTCAGCCCCACCTCTGGAGGCATTGGCTTCATTAAGAAACAGCCGTATAATGTGACATAGGTGGAAAAGAACAGAAACTAGAGGGGATGGGATACCCAAATAGTGAAAAGAATTCCCATATCTACTTTGTGAAAGTGATGTCAAACTCTTCCAACATGATTATAAAAATAATGAGGAACTTTTCTTGGCAATGATTTTATAACTGGGAAAATATCATTTTTTCTGTGTGCCCAGCACTTCCTTTGTACCTGACTGAGGCTGCCCGACTCTAGAAGGAAATCAGCAGCTATTGGCCATCTGTGACTTATCTTGAATCATAAAGCAAAGGCAAGTGTACAAGAGCTGGAAAATTGAGATCCCAAGCACCAAGGTGCTTTAATCACTTTTAGGGGTTTTTGGGATAGCAAAGACAGCCTAATTGAATTAATCTTCCCAACAAATGTTCTTCACAAAACCTAATCTGTCCTGAAATCAGTGAAATGACAGGGCTTACAGGTTCTGTGGGTACAATAACTGACCTCAAAATTACTTCAAAATAGTAAAGAAGTGCAAGTAGAGAAAAAGAAAATTATCAGAAAAGAATGATGCTCCTACAGCATGAAATAGTGCTGTATATTGAAGAAGAGAAACTAGAGAAAGCAGTGAAATGGGAAATTTCTTTGATATGTATTTTTCCCATGAAATGCAATATTTAATAAATACTACTTTCAGAAACAAAAAATGCTGTATTCTTATTACAAGGTTAAAACTATTTTACAGCAGATATATTTAGACTTGAAGTGAGATTGATGTGATCTCATGTAAAAAATTTCCTGCATTAAAAACAAGAGTGTGTGGGTGTTTTGAAAGTTGGTGAGTGGCATGATGTTAGTTAACGGTGCTAATAATATTACTCTAGAATCTTGATTCTTTATAAGTAGAACTTCTGGGTAGTAACTGATTCTTGACAATGAATCATCTGAGTACATGGCTTTATAGTAACATACAAAAGCTGAACACTAGCTTCAATTAAATAAATAACTTGTGAATTCTTTAATTTTTCAGTCGCTTTAATTTGGTGTATATCTGTAAGTGAAAGTAATTTTATAAGGGGCAAGAGTTGCAACTTTTCTTCAAAAGAAATCTAAGATTTCTTATCAGACTTGTTGTGAGAAGTGTTTGATAGTTAATATTTAAATGCATATGGAGAAATTATGGGAGATTAAAGGATCGAACTTGACTACCAGCTCAAAATACGGTCTCATATTTTGACTCTTGGTTAAAAGGGAATAGATGTCAAACTGAGTAGTGAGAATAATTTGATGAAGCAGGTGTTTTCTTCCATGAGGAAGTAAAAACCATGAAGTGTTGCTGAGGCACAGAACTAATGACACGTAGTCTGCATGTACTGAGATCAACTACTTTTATAAGAACCTCAGACAGTGTTCAACAATTCAGTTATTATTGCTACTCTGGAAGTTCTCTTCTTGTTATTTCTTTTCTTCTCAGTTCCCTCTCAGTTGCTCACTGTAATAAAGGGAACACTGTGTTGTAAAAAGGCTGAGAGGAGGCAGCAAGTGCCACTAAAACTCTCTTGTCCTTTAGATAGAAAAACCAAATTCTTCAGAATGCTATAGGCACAAAACAAAGAAAGAAAATTTTCAAATAAATTGCAAATGTTGTCTTGGAAACTATAGCTATTCCCCAATTATCAAAGCTGCACTACCTTGAAGTGCATTTGCCCAAAAGCCACATGACAGTCCCTTTGGGGGACTCCTTGCAAACATACATTGTATACATTGACCTTAATTAAGGTCACAGCCATGTTATCTTATGAATGCATATTGAAAATGACTTAGGTGACATTGTAGTTTGTGTTTATTTGATAAGAAAGTCCTGTTCCCTGTGCTAAAACAAAAATCACCTCTTGCTTCTGTTAGTTCAGACCTTACAATCTTGGTAATCATTAACTTGATCTCTCCCTCTAGCTTTACTGAAGCTCCTTTCCTTAACCACTGACCTACTGCTAAAGGGGATGGAATAGCCAGCTGATGTGGCACACACCTGTAGTCCCAGCTGCTTGGGAGACTGAGGTAGGAGGATTGCTTGGGTCAAGAATTTGGGATCAGCCTTGGCAACATCATGAAACCTTCTTCTCTTGAAAAGAAAAAGTAAATAAAAATAAAGGTGACCGAAGAAATAGTGGTGGTTTGCTATACCTGAAAAAAATGTCTGTACTAAAAGGTGTCACTCTTGAGTGGTGGAAGTAGTTTAACACATGAGGAAAAGGTCTGAACATTAGAAGTCATACTTGCAACCCAAATTCTCATATCCAAAATACCAGCTGTGCCTTGAGTTCTCTGTCTCTCTGTTTTATTTTTTCTTCAATATTTAGACATGCATTCTTGTTCCTGCCATGGAGCCACATTTCATAATTGGGGCAACAAGAATATTATAATTTTTATATAGCTATTATTTAATAGTTTTCAGAACAAAAGTTACTTTCAATATCTGATGTTGCTTGTGAATTGGGTTATAAGCATGCCAGGTGAGATTGCAACACATGATAACAGACACATTCTGCTTGCGAGCAGCATGTGAAGAGTCAGAGGGAAGGAAAGGTGTGGTGGTGATGTGAAATTTTACTGTAGAGATATTGCCACATTGAAAATTGAATGTATTAACAAGTCTTAACAAATATCCTTGCTAGAACACAGGTCATCAAATGCAGATTATTCCTTGGATGTGTTGTACTCAGCAAATTAACAAGGGCTCTGGCTCCTTTATTAATTTACTCTTTAGAAGGTATTTTCTCTAATTCCACTCTAAATCAAGCACTGAAATGATAGCACATGAATCTGAACTCCAAAGTAGGGAACTTTAAATAGATCTTAAAGTCCTGACTATATCTGTTCCCATCGGTACACCCTCCTGTCAGATATGCAAGGATAATAGGTAGGGAGGAGAATCCACAGACTTGGCTGAAAACTGTTTGGCTCATCTCTTGCTAGAGACTTGTTGTGTTACGGTTTCCCAGGGTCTGAGACTGGAAGATTTAGGAATAATCATGAGTTGTTCATCAATAACAGGATGGAAATTTCCCAACTGGGACAAATTTCGGTCCTGACCTAGAAAATCCACGGAAGCCATATTCAATCAGTTGTGACGTGGACTCAAACTTTCAAGTCATCCTTTGTAATAATAGGAACAACATTAGCTTGGCGGGAGACCACCAGGATGTGAGATGTCTGGTGCTCATCTATCCTTGGGGCACCCAGGACTGAGACTGATCCTCTCTAGATAGCAGCGAAGTTAATCAAGGCCAGTAAAACTTCTATGAAATTAAACCTCAAGAGATGTACAACAAATAAGTACCCTTTGACTATTCAGAAGAACAAGCAGATGAATAATACTCTCCTTAATTGTTGCTTAAATATCATGCATCATAGTTGCAACTGACGTAGGTTTGCTGTACTTCAGTTCTGTAGATCCTTATCTAAACTGACAATGTCAATTACTCTGAGTCACAGCTGCATTTGACTTTTTAACTGGAAGGTGTAACATAAAATTTACAACCTTAAGCATTTGTAAATGTACAATTCCATAGTGTTAGACATAAACATATTGTTGTGACACCAGTTTCCAGATTTTTTTCATCTTACAAAACAGAGACTGTGCATGAAGTAACAGCTTCCTTTATCCCCCCTCCTTCCAGCTCCGGACAACTATAATTCTACTTTTGGTTTCTATAAATCTGACTTCTCTAGGAACCTCAAGTAAGGACAATCATACAAGATTTATTTTTGTGTGTGTGACTGACACTTCATTTAGCATGATAGCCTCAAGGTTCATCCATGTAAATGTGTGTGTCATACTTTCCTTTCTTTCTAAAACTGAATAATATTCCATTATATAAATACACACAGACACATGCACACACACACACAACATTTTGTTTATTCATTTATCTATGGATGGACCTTTAGGTTGATTCACCTCTTGGCTATAGTGTAGAAGACATTTTTTGAAACAGTAATCATGGCAGCACAATAATTACAATATTTGCCTTTTCTAGATGAACTGAAACTGTTCATCTTCTACTTAACAAAATTATTCTCATTTCCCCAAAATGGTTGCTTTGTTTTTGTTGGGAATCAAGCAAATTGGGTCCAAAGTCATAAAGGCTTTAGAAGCCATCTCAGGTATTATTACCTAATTTTGGTAGGGTAATATTTATTGATGTATAAAAATTGTACATTTTTATGGCATACAGTATAATAAATTTGATACATGTATACAATGTGTAATGATCAAGTCAGGGTAATTAGTACTTCCATATCCTTGACCACTTATCATTTCTTTGTGTTGGAACTTTCAAACTTCTCTCTTTTCATTCTTTATTAAATATATACCTAAATTGTTGTGAACTGTACTCATCCTACTGTAGTGTAGAACATTGGAATATATTTCTCCTTTGTAACTGTATTTTGATACTCACTATCCAGCCTTCCTTTTTCTCCTTTACCCTCTATTCTTTCTTACTTCCGTAGTAACCACTATTCTTTCTATTTGTAGGAAAACAAGTGTTTTAACTTCCACATATTTAGGAGAATATGCAGTGCTTGTCCTTCTGTGCCTATTTCATTTCACTTAACATAATGTCCTCCACTTCTTTTTTTCTGAATGAAAAATATTTTATTATGTATACTTACCATGATTTCTTTATCCATTTATTTGTTGATAGACACTTTGATGAGTTCACACGTCGGCTATTGTGAGTAGTGCTGCAATAACCATGAAGGTGTCAGTATCTCTTTTTTTGGGGAGGGGGGTTATCAGGGATCGAACTTGGGTCCTTGAGCTTGTGCAGCAGGTGGCAAAACCACTGAGCTAAATCCCAGCCCAGTATCTCTTTGATGTAATGATTTCATATCTTTTGGACATATGTCCAAGAGTAAAATTACTAGGTCATATGGTAATTCTACTTCTAGTTTTCTTTCTTTTTTCCAGAATAGCTGTTTCTATTACTAGTGTGTAAGATTTCCCCTTCTTTCTCATCCTTGCCAGCATTTCTTATTTTTTGTTTTTGTGATTATAGCCATTCTAAATGAGGTGAAATAATATCTCATTATAATTTTGATTTGTATTTCTCTGATGATTAGTGATGTTGAGCATTTTTCTTATAGTTCTTGGTTATTTGTATATCTTTTTTTGAGAAATGTCTATTCAGGTACTTTACCTCTTTTAATATTTTATTATTACCATTATTATTACTTTGCTATTAAATTTTTTTAGTTCCATGTATAGTCTAGATATTAATCCCTTGCCTAATGAATACTTTGTATATATTTTCTCCTATTCTTTTCACTTTCTGTTCACTCTGTTGTTTGCTGTATGGAGGTTTCTCCGTTTGATGCAATCCTTTATTAGTCCTTTTTTGTTACTATAACTTAGTAACCGAGAGTGAGAGCTTGATAAAGAAAACAGGTTGATTTAGCTCACTGCTCTGGAGGCTCAGTGGCATAATGCCAGCATTAGCTTGATTCTGGCCATGGATGCCATCATACTGGTGAGAGTGTGTGCAAGCAGGAGCGATCACATCACAAGACAGGAAGCCAGAGCCTGAGGATGTCCAGGCTCGTTTATTTATAACAACCCTCTCACAGGAACTGATTGAGGGTCCCATGAAAACTATCTCGTTCCCTTCAAAGTGCCTGCTCTCAGTGCTCTAAGACTTCCTTTAGGGCCCTGCTTTTGTGGTCACACCACCTCCCAACATCTGCCCACTGAGGACTGAGACTCTACCACATGCATTCTTGGGGAGCAAATCCCATTTCTCTATTCTTGTTTTCACTGAATATTCTTTAAGGGTCTTATCAAAACAATCATTTCCTATACCAATGTATTGAAGAGTTTATCTGGCACTTTTTTCTAGTAGTTCCATAGTGGTAGGGTGGTTTTTAATCAGAAATTTCTAAGTTAAGTTTGCTTTGTGTCTGACCTAGAGCCTTCTGCTGTTCTTATAAAGGAAAAGTCTACCCTACTGGCGCTGTGACTTAGAATTCTTCTTTCCTAGAAATGTAAAACCCCACTGATGGAACGAGGCCTGGGATATTAAGCAGAAGTCACCCAATGCATTAGCCTAAGAAAAAGGGAAACGTTGATAAGTATAGAGTGGTCATTAGAAAAAAAACCGACATAGAAGATTACTCTCACACAAGTTAAGTCTCAGGGATTATCTCTTCCTTTCATCTTCTTTTTCAAGAGAGAAGTGATAAAGCCTCTTCTAATTCTATAGCTTGGCATCTACATGTCAGATCCACTGAGGAGCTTTTAAAAATGCATATGCTTATGCTTCTCTCTACTTCTACTCATCACAATTTGGAGGCATTTTGGGTATGGGACTTTAATATGCTTTTTAAGTTTTCTGGCTAGTTTTGTAAACATTAACTGGACGAGTATCAGTAGACAAGATCCAGGTGCTGTCCACAAAGCCTGTGTGCATATCCTTTAGATGTGTGTGTTTTCTCAAGTGACTGCACTCAGGCACACATGAGTATGTGCCCTTGGAAGTAAGAATAACTCTAGAAAGTTACAGATGGGAGATTTACAGGCACTTGGTCCATGTAGCATGCCCACCATTTTTCTGTAGATGGACAAATTCATCATTAGAAAGAAAGGGTTTAGTTGAAGCAAAGGGAATCCTGGGTTCTGGAAATCTAAGTATGGCAGTACTGTTAAGGAATTTGTGGAGTATATCAGCTTCTTTTCTTAGTGTAAAGATGAAGAGATAGTAATTAAAGTACCAAAGCACTCCAAGTCACTCAAAGCTCCAACACTCCCTCCCTCTCTGGAAGAAAAATACTTTAGCCCTTGTAATTCTTATTTCACACCCACAACTCCTTTGGAACTCCTTATAGGTCAACATAGCTTAAGGAAAATTCCCATACCACTTTTCACACTCACTGCATTGTTCAAAGTTATTTTAATGACTTTCATAAGCTTCAAAGAAATTTACCAGGAAAATTCTAAGTCCTTTTCCTAACTCTATCAACAACAGAGTAATCTGAAGCAAGTGCCTTGATGCTTGCTTTCTCCAAATGCCAAGTGGAATTTTTTAAACCACCTTAGGGTTTATACATGGATGAATTAATTTATGCTGATTAAATGTTTTGAGCTTGAAATGTTCAAAGTGAGGTGAAGAAGAGAGACAAACAAAATAATATTTTAAGAAAATCTTCATTTCACGCTTTAAAATTATACTTTTCTTATTTTAGAAGTAACCCAAGATGTTTTTAAAAAGTAACCCATGCTTTTTAAGTGCCTTAAATCTCTTGGTAATGCCTGTCTATACTTACACACATACACACACACACACACACACACGTACGCACATGCACACACATATATAAATTTTTGTGGCATAAATATCTGAAGGCTCTTGGTTAGCAAAACTTTTGTGTGTTGTGGGGTGTGGGTGGAAATCTTAAGAGATTTAAAAATATTCTATTATAACATTTGAATGTATTGTATACCTAAAATGTACCAAAAGGAGAATTTATGCCAAAAAAAAAAAGGAACCTTGATTTGTTATTCAAAAAGTCTTTATGGTAAGCATAGTTACTGGCCAATCTTTGATTATTTATATTGGCTCTGTTTATTCCTTCTATCCAAAACTGACATCACACCATATTTATTTTTAGTCATATCTCCATTATTTTTCTCAGTAATACTCTTCATTTTTTGGGTAGGGTTTTTGCTTCTAACTTCTGTTGTAGAGTAAATGAATAAAAGCTCAGAA
Source organism: Heterocephalus glaber (assembly GCF_053883595.1). NCBI lineage: Eukaryota > Metazoa > Chordata > Mammalia > Rodentia > Bathyergidae > Heterocephalus > Heterocephalus glaber. Next base: position 6,271,509 of record NW_028258310.1, on the reverse strand, counting down.
ATTAGCTATGGAAAACTCTTCTAGAAGTATTATTTAACATGGGAGATCCAAATGAGGATTTAAAGACTTAAACATTTCTAATACTTAACTTTTCCCAACCAGTTTAAAAACTTTAGCCTAAGATTTGCATTTTTTTTCACTCCGTTAAACTTTCCAAAGCATTTACAATTTTAAGGGAGAAGAATTCAGCCTACACAGCTCACTGAGAAGAGCTGGCTTTTCTGAGATTCTTAATAATTTAGTTCAGTTCAGCAAACATTGAATGTGTAACTGTGTGTCAGGCTATAAGCCCAATGCAGGGTAAATAAAGCAAAGATAGAGCATAATCCCCTTCCTTTGGAAACTTGTCTTATAAGAAAGGCAAATGTATAGTTCATTTTTAATGTGATGTTTATAACAGAAGGTTAGAAATCACACGAGCTTTAGGCATAGAAATAAAAACCAGAGGGTTATAGACTGGGTCATGGATTATCATTTGTATAGTGCTAAGGAGACTGGGAAATGGCAGAATTTTAGGATTGGACAGAGGCATGCCACAGATAGATCAATCTGGTGTTATGAGGTGGTAGAACCTTATGGGAGAAGTCGTAAATGCAGGGATTTCAGTTATGAACACATGTTAGTGGTCCAAGTAAATTGGGAGGTAGTGGGAGGACAAGAATATTTAGGAAGGAAAACTGAAGTGAAGTGATTGCTTTGTCTATGTGGAGTGGTAGGTAAGGGGGAATGATTTAAAAATATTGGATTCCATAATGCAGTAATTTTTAAACTTTCATGTATGATTTCTAAACTTTTATGTACATAAGAGTTACCTAATATATTTCTTAAAAATGTCAATCCAAACTTTTGGTTAAGATGTTAGATTGGATTGATTTGGGGAATGACCTTCTTCATACCAATTACTACTTAATATAAGCAAATACATTACAAATTGAAAAATATGGAAAGCACATACTGAAGCACAAAAATGAAATATCCTTGGTAATAAAAATGCAGTAGGATCTAGGAGAATGTGATTGTGAACAGGAGTGGAAATGCAGCAGCCTGAGAGGTCTCTTGATCAGAGGGTTTGGAAGCTATAATGACCAGCTAGGAATGGAAGTGCTACGCAGGCCTTGTTCATGACAAAGGGTAGAAACAGGGCTGTGCAATACTTTTCTTGTGTGTAACCTGATCTAAAAAGGGTTTGAGTTGGACCAAAGATGTTAATATTTATCCCACCAATTCAGAGACATTGCAAGAATTCAGGATATGTGTAGAAAAGGAGACATCTGGGGAAATTTGAATCCCGTTAATGTCATCAATGCTATGTGTACCAATTCTCATTTATATTGTAGTACAGAAACCATGAGATAAAAATTAAAAAACTAGTATAGAAGCAATGGAATGTAAAGGGTTTTAGGAAAGTCAAACTTGGAACTGAAAATTGTTCCCATGGAAAACAATTCTTGCTGCAGGTAAATTCACACTCTGAAATTAGAAATTACAAAAGTACAAAAGGTAATTCACTGCTATGAGAGGAATTAAGCCTATATACAACAAAGAAAAGAATTCATATCCAGGAAATATTAGTAATAGATTAATCTGAAAGAATTTTAATGTTCAAATACATTTTTAAAAGATATTATTAAAAAGTTATGAAAAAAACTAGTAAAAATTTGAAAATGGAAGCTCTAACAATTGAAAAATATATGTGTAGATAGAATAGATATAGAATATAGATATAGAACTGTAGAATAGATATAGCAGCCAAGAGACTTAGTAAGTTGGTAGATGATGGGGGGGCGGAGATCATAAGAAGACACAGAAATTAAAAATGGAAAATATGGTAGAAGATTTCAGAGAAATAGAGTTGGACGGGGAGTCTGAGTACAATAGCAAACCATGGATATAACTGTGCTCCTTTGATCTTTTTAGCTTTAGAGTGGTCACTGTGAGTTAAAGAGTGACTAGGCCTTTCTTGTTTGTGTCCTTTGTAAGTTGGCACCACGAGTAGGCAAATGCTTCACACAGTGATATAGGAAACATGTTTGCCAGAGTTACCAACCCAGAAATACAGAAAAAAGTGGGACAATCATAGTTCCTTCCTTCATAGTGTTTAGAGTTGCTATGGAAGCTGACTTAAAACAATCACATACACACACAGCTGTAACAACTATTATGGAGTGACACATGACATTCTGGCAGTATATGCTAAAGATGTAAGCTCATTAAGGAAGTTAGGAAAGATTTTCATAGACGCAGGATTGATGGATAAGAAGCTGTAGCAGTAAGCTTGATTGTGTCAATTTGATTGGCTTGGGAGCTTCCCAGGTGATTGGTGGAGCCCATTTCTGGATGTCTTGCTGGGCCATAAAGGTATGACCTTGAATAGTATATGGCCCTTTGCCTATTTCTCTTTGGTGCTGCTCCCTTACTTTGCTTTCTGGTCACCATGAACTCAGCAGTTTTGTTTCACCATGCTTTTCCATCACCATGTTTCTGCTTTGGAGGCAGATGACTGTGGGCTGAATCCTCTGAAACTGTGAGCTAAATAATCCTCTTTTTTTTTTTTTTTGGTACCAGGGATCGAACTCAGGACCTTTTGCTTGCGAGGCAGGCTGCAGAACCACTGAGCTAAATCCCTGGCCCCCCAACTTTTTTTTTGGTACCGGGGATCGAACTTGGGACCTTGCGCTTTTGAGGCAGGCGGCAGAACCACTGAGCTAAATCCCTGGCCCAATCCTCTCTTCTTTCAAGTTATGGGTGTTGGGTATTATGTCCAGCAATGTGAAAGCTGACAAATACAGAGACATTATCCTTGACATAGGTCAAGGAATGAGAGACTAGTAAAGCAAAGGGAGCAATATATGCACAGGCTTGCAAGGGAGGGAGAAATGATAAGCATAGAGTCAGCAGAGAGAAGTGAGCACACAGTTGAGAAAGTGAGAGGCTTTAGAGACAGATAGGAGCATTGTGGGTGATGTTAAAAACAGTAAGAGATATATTTTAGTCAGCTTCCTGTTGATGTGACAAAAATACATGAGAAAATAACTTAAAAAGAAGAAAAATTTATTTTGGATCATGTTTCCAGAGGTGTCAGTCCATGGTCACCTGGTGTTGTTTTGGGGCCTGTGATGAGGCAGAACTTTATGGTGGGGAGAGTGTGGTGTAACAAAGGTATTTACCTCATGGACTTATGGAGGCAGTGGTGGGGTGGGGAGGATGAGAGAGAGAGAGAGAGAGAGCGAGAGTCCAGAGTCTCAATTTCTCCCTCAAGGGAATACCCCTAATAACTAACTTTCTACTAGTATATCTCACTTTCTAAAGTTTCCAGCACCTCCAAGTAGCACCACTGGAGGCTGATGATTAAACCTTTGGCATGTGAGATGCTAGGGGATATTCAAAATCAAAACTATAATAAGTGATTGAAATGATTTATGCAACTTATTGATATGATCACATTTATAAGTTATTGCTACCTATAACAGCAGCTAACATTTATCCAGTGCATGCTATGTTAGGAATTTTTCCAGGTGTGTTATACATATTAACTTATTTACAACACAACAGCTCATGAAATAAATACTGCTATTCTCATATACAGAAGAAAACAGACTTAAACATCACCCTGATTGTTAACTTTATGAGCTTGGCTAGGCTCTGGTGCCAAGTTGCTTGGTCAACACTCATGTAGATACTGCTGTGAAGACACTTGCGGATATGATTAGTCCTTACAAGCATTGACTTTAAGTAAACAAATTACTCTCCATAATGTGGGTGGGCTCCCAAACAGTTATCTGAAAGCTTTAAGAGCAAAGACAGAACTTTCCTCAAGAATAAATCAATTAATTCTTCAAAATAGAAATGTTGCCTGAATTTCCAGCCTGCTGGCCCATCTGGCCGATTTAGAATTCAAAACTACAACATTAGCTCTTACCTGAATCTCTAGTTTCCAGCCATCTCTACAGATCTACATATTTCAAATGTATCAGCCCCCACAATCATGTAAGCCACTTCCTTAACATAAAGCTCTTTTTGTCACTCTCTCTCATGTATACATACACACATGCATGCATACATAGTATGCATTCATGCATGTACACACATACATATGGAAACACACACATATATGTGCATGCTTGCATATATAAACACATGTATACATGCATACATGGTATGCATACAGATGCACATGAATGCACACACGTACACACTACACACATGTATGCACACATGTGTACACATACACATATACATATACATACACATACACCATTGGTTCTGCTTCTCCAGGGAACACTGGTGAGTATACTTGGGTTTCACTGAAGCAATTCAAGTAAGCCAGAATAGATTCAAGTACATCGGGACACCAGATAGGAAATGAATCCAATAATTAAGCATGCTGTGGTGGGACCAGGCTAATGAGGGTAGAAGTTTAAAGAAAAGGATGGATTCTAGAGATATTTAGGAAATAATATCTATGGGATATAATGATTGTTTGAATAAGGGAGATAAAGGTGAAGGAGGTATGAAGGATAAGTCCTGGTTTTCATCTTATGTATCTGGGAGGGTTACAATGTTATTCAGTGAGTTGAGTAACATGATGAGATCAATGATATAGGGTGGGTGAAGGTTTGTGTATGTGGTGGTGTCATAGAGATATGTCTAATTTAAAGAATGTTAACTTTATTTGAGTGCCTTTAAGATTTCCATAAGAATATATAAATATAGGGCCATGGATTTAGCTCAGTGGTGCTACCACCTGCCTCGCAAGAGCAAGGTTCAGAGTTTGATCTTTGGTACCAAAAAAAAAAAAAGAATATATAAATATAAATTTGGCTATATAAATATGGTCCTCAGTAAAGGAGGACTAGGTTAAATATATAAATTAGGATATCACTTGCAAATCCTGGTCAATGAAGGCATTAAAAAATGAGATTGCCAATGGAGACATCATACAATGAAAAGGGAAAAATAAGGAACTTGACTATTAATGAAGAACTCAGGGAAGATGAACCTGCTGAGTGAGAATGAGAGAAAGGACCAGGGGACATAAGAGGAGGGAGTCAGGTGAACATTATGATATGGAACCCAAAGGAAGAGAGTGTTTCTAAGAGAATGTGATCCACGGTGCTTCATGATGCTGAGTACTCAAGTCCAGTACAGGATAAAATACTGATAGGATTTAATTAAGGGAATGTCTTGGTGTCTTTGGGAAGCCGGAGTTGAATTATACAAAGAGCTGGAAAGTGAGTGGAGCATAAATACGTACCTGACGTATTTCTGGAAGTGCACATAACACCTGGTTCCCTCTGAGTAGGACTGCGAAGATGAGGGAGAGGATTGGGAAAGGGAATTGTCATTGCATGTGATTTTGACACTTTGATAGTTGTACACTGGGAATTATTATCAATTAAAATTGTGAAATTTATAAAAATTGCCTGATTTGAGCAAATGGAAACAGAAAGCATAGACAACACTGTGTGTTTGATTGAGAAATGAGTATGTGTTTGAGAGAGTGAACAATTTTAACATTTTTCACATTATTACATATATGGAAAAAATATTTTTAAGGATACTGAGCACTCCATTCTAGATACTAGTATCTGGGGCATAGATAGTCCATGGAATTAGGTGACAGTTTATTTGCTGAAACTTTCACTGGTGGTAACTTGGGAGAATATTCTAGTAGAGGGTGGATACCCAGGCTGGTATAGGCTCAGAGTTTTGGGAGGTAATGAAATAGTAACACTTGCTAATCTAATGAAATCAGCTTGGTGAAATTAAGCCTGCATAAAAATAATGGGAAACTGATGCCTATTAACAAACAGTTTAGAACCAAGTATAAGAATCTCCAGCCATCTTCAGTTGCTTATAAAATGACCCTCTCTCCCACAATGGTAGAAAACCACCATGAGAAACAAAATCAGAATCTATAGTTAGGGTTGCTGAGACTTTAGGATGACTGAGGTCTCAGCTGAGGCAGGTTGGGACAACCTGGGGCCCTAAAACACTAGATGGAAACATTTGGATGGATGTCACAAAAGTTTGTGTCTCTGGAGACTATCTTGAACCTGAGAGTTTGTTGATGTGACTGTGTCTTCCCTACTATAGCTGGCACTTCCCCCATGTGAGAAAATGCTGCAGAGAACTCTCTTCCACAAGGCTGAGCAGATGCCACCCTCAAGAGCAATCCTTCCCTTCTCTCCTGCCCATCATGTAAGACAAGGTAATAATCCAACATTCTCTGTGCTCAAAGAGAAAAGTTGTGAAAATTAGAGTAAATTAAATCAAACGCTAAAGCAAGTACTATTTTACATATATTTGCAAAAGGATGATAAGTAAACCTTGATTAAATCAGATTGACTGGAATAAGTGAAGGAGAAAGTCAAGGGGAAGAGGTATTTGCATTCTGGGATTGGGTATCACACAAAACACTTTGAGCCCAAAACGATGATTACCAACTTCAGAATTTAGAGAAGGAACCATAAAACTAATGTTTAAATATAATTTCAACTGTGAATTTTCAATGGCCATAAATCTGGTTTAAGTTTTTATTACTATAAATATTTACAGCCCTCAGAATCTCACGGCACATCCAGAACCTGTTCCTGGAACACACAGTACTTACTCTGGACACCAGTTGGGAAACCCTGAAGTAAAGCAAAAGCAAGACAGATGTGTGGGCTCAAGGAAAACCATTTTATATAACTGGACGTAATCATGTTGGAATATTGACAGGAAGGCTCTAGATCAGGTGGGAGTTTAAATAGACAGGAAAGAAGTGAATAGTTGATAAGCCAAGATTCCTGAGATGGTGGGAGGGGATTGGAGCCAAAGCTCTGTGAATGCTGGCTCAGAAGTAGATATATCTGTCTTCATAATGATACAACAATGAATATTCCTATCTGATCACATTTCCAAAAACATTTTTTAATCCCTGGTCAGGGTTCTTAGTTATAAATCACAGAGCAATTTAACAATTTTTTTATAGCTGAAAAAATTAGAGAATGATATAAAAACAGAGAATGAGGTTGTAATACAGACCCAAAGAAGAGAGATTTGTAGCTGACAAAATAACCACTAGATTCTTTTCTTGGAACTAGTCGAGTATCAGGCAGCTCAGCTCCTGAAGCCTTCACTGTAGTCCTAGGAGATAGACGCTTCCTGTAGCTCCTGCAGTCCCTGATCTATTGCTTGGAAAGTAGAATTTGCTGCTGCTCCAAGGAATTATCCCTGCTCATATCTGTGCATCTCAAACTTCCAATTCATAATCCAGGGAATGAGTATCTACCTGGTAATATTCTTTCCCCTTGGCTGTAAGGAAAGCTGGAAAGTTCTCTGGGTGCTTAGCTTATAATGGTGGACTCTTCTTCCACTGAATGGAATTTAATAGAGAATTTCCTCATCATAAATAAGGGGTTCAAGAATTCTGGGCAACAAAAAATGTTCACCGAGATTTCTGTTATATCCCATGGACCTCCTTTGCAGGAATTAGTAAAAGATGACCCACTGAGTTGGATGCATCCTTGTGCACTAGCCATGAGAGTACCTTCATGAGAATTTCTTTAAAAATATCTTTTTTCTAGAGGGAATACTTTCCTGAGTCAAGATGATCAGTTAGGCAAATAGAATGTAACGGGATTTTAATCCTTACTTCACCCTAGCTGGGTGCCCTGGACTAACTGTGTGCAATGTGCCTGAGAGCTCTACACCTGCCAGAATGGAGGGAATTGGATGTGATCATGAAACTACATGTAAAAAAATGGCAGATTGAGCCAGCAGCAATGATCCCAAACTCTAATCCACAAAGGGCTTTATGTTACAATCAGCCTAAAGCCATAAACTACGGTTTTATAGTTGAGTAGAAGATGTTATCAGAACAGGCAGCTAAATTTTTTTTATTCTTTTGTTGTTCTCCATTGTTATTCTCTATTATTATTATTCTGTTGTTCTCTAGCTGGGGATCTAGGTAAGTACAGAAGTCCAGCACATATGATACATTCAAATGATAGTGTTTTTGCTCAAGACTTGAAAGGTCTTATTTGGATTCTGTCTTGAGAGATTCTTCCTTGTGAAGAATTTTTCTTAAGCTAAAATCCTGAGCTGTCGGTCTTGAGTCAATTTAGGAAACAGGACTAGCTTTAAGAAAAGATGCTACAGAAAAGGTGAAGATTTGTTTCTACTCTCCTCGCCTTGTATCTTCCTCCATCTCTTCATAGGTCTTAGGCACCTTTAACCCCAGTCACATAAAAATTACTCACTTGGCAACACTTTGATTTTTATAAACTGTAGAAGCCTAAGGCCAAGAGAATAAATATAATGATGATTTTTAGGTACCTGCAGGTCACTGAGGAAAGTTGTCTGAAGGCCAGTGAAATCATTCTCATATCCTGGAAAGCAACTCTGGAAAAGCTGCATTCTGAGATTCCTGAGGCTCTCTTCAGAAGTTCTCTTGAAATGACTGGGAAGCTGAGATGCAGTCAGCATGCAGGTGCAATTGCCTGTGGGCTTCGGATTTTGAATGGCAGCTAGGAGGACTGTGGAGATGCAACTGTAGAAATCCTGACTATGGAACTGGGGCAGGATAAGACAATGTACACTTGCTAATTCCAACTAAGTTCAAAGTAAGATGTAGTGAGAACTCTAATGTTTACCTCAGAGAGGGAGGAAAAGATTTTATTATATATTCTACTTCCATGTAAAATTTACATAACTAGAGTTATTTAAATTTAAATAGTGGATATTGCCTTTTCTTCTGAGAATGAATTCCGTGTCTTTGGAGTAATGATGAGAGCTAACACATAGTACATTCTATTTGCAGATCTTGTTCTCAGTACTGTATATATATTAACTTAACAGGACATATTAACTTTGCTATGATTTAGACTCTCACTAGCATCTTTATTTTATAGTTGAGGAAACTAAGACATAGAAGATTGGTCATGGGAGTTGCAGTGTTTGGGTAAGCATGCCTAGCAAGTTATAGGGAGGGATTTTGATCCCAGAAGCCTGGCTCCAAGTCTGAGATCTTAAATGCCATGTCAGACTGGCTTCAGGAAGGAAAGCAACCCAGTCTTTCCAGGAAGAAATGATGAAGGCTGGAGGAAATGAGGTCAGTCACTGGATAGCCAAAGGATGTGAGGTAAATGGGGACCAAGACAAGGAAAGTACAGAAATGGAAATAGACCCAGGGAAGTAGAGAGTTCAGAATTCATTCTCAAGTTGAATGATGGCTAAATTAATCTACATTCCATTTGCTGTGAAAATAAAAGTTCTGAGAGTTTGTGGTCACATTCAGCATTTACTGCAGGACCAACTCTAGGAGAACACAGAACTATTTCACAGACTGTAACCGTAGAAAGAATCAGGCTCATTCTTAGAAGCAGCAAAGATAGAAAAACAGTGGCCATTTAGCAGTTTAGTCACCAACATATAGAAAAAGAAAATCCACTTAAAATAGAAAAGAATAACTGATTTATTAAAGAAAACCAATTATAGTACATATATACATTTCTTCTAAAAAAAGGGTAGGAGTTAAAAACAAAACAAATAATTCAGAACTCCCTCAGTCTTTTCTTATTGCCTATTATTAGATGTTCCTTGGGTAACCTTATTAAAGACGTCCAACTCAGGTCTGGAAGGGCATCACTAATGGCTGCAGAATTTCTAGACAAAAAGATTTTGGAGCAAAATGATCCAGATAAAAGTACAGCAGGGTATGGGCCACAGCTCTGTTTACGTAGGAACACGGTGTTTGAATTGTTAGATCATGTTTTCATTACAGGTGGTTTGAGGGATGGTTTATTCTTTGAGCTACTCTTTGGTGCTACCACTGATTAACACACTACTCCTGTCCAAGGACAGCAGGTACCAGCCACATTTCCTGAACAGCCATTCTAAATTCTCTGACTGTGCGTAATTTGTTCACTTCAACCCTTAATGGATCTTCTTTCTTTTCTTTTCTTTCCTCTTCTCTTCTCTTCTTTTCTTGGTACATGAACCACATTGTCAAGAAGAAACAAAATTCATGGCTCATGAACAAGTGAAGAAGATTTATTTGCTAAATCAGCTATCCATTCCCATTAGTATCCCACTTCTGCTCCTGTCTGGATCTCATTTATCTTTTTTTCTCTTTCTTTCTTTCTTTCTTTCTTTCTTTCTTTCTTTCTTTCTTTCTTTCTTTCTTTCTTTCTTTCTTTCTTTCTTTCTTTCTTTCCTTCCTTCCTTCCTTTCTTTCTTCCTCCCTCCCTCCCTTCCTTCCCTTCCCTTCCCCTTCCTTTTCTTTCTTTCTTTCTTTCTTTCTTTCTCTCTCTCTCTCTCACTCTTTCTTTCTTTCTTTCTTTCTTTCTTTCTTTCTTTCTTTCTTTCTTTCTTTGTACTAGGGATGAAACTCAGGTCCTTGTGCATGCTAGGCTAGTGCTAGGGAAGTGCTCTATCAATGAACTACATCCCCATTCCCTATGAATCTCAATTTCTAATGAGAGTAAAGCAAAGTGGATGGGAAGAGCTGAGGAGTTAGAAACAGACAGGTCCACAGAAGAAACACTTTTATAACCACTAATTTATACCTGCATCTAAGAGTTTGATACTTGTTAATTAAATTCCCTTTCACAAATGGTATCCCAAGTTGCCTTCTACCGATCAGATATTTATTATTAATAAAGATTATTAATATGTATTAGTGCCTATATCCAAGCCTATCCTATTTCTTTTTAAGTAAAACTTTTATATTATGCCAATCAGAAAGCTGCCAAATGATATTGTATAGTTATTTTGACTTAATTTAACTATAAGAGAGTTAAACATCTTATGTTTATATTTTATGTTCACTGTAACATTGGGTTTGAATATTAATAGAAATGTGCTGTTTTCTCTTAACCATATATCAAAAATATTATTCTATTTTTTTGGAAATAAAATTTTTTAGATATACAGTCAGCAGCAAAAAATATAACTGAATATTCACTGTACAAATTTAAAGGAAAGAAGCTTCTTAGAAGATTAATCAGTAATATAGAAAAAGTGTGAAAAGTAATTACAATTTTATAAGGTGGACAGGAAGTGAGTACATTTTAAACAGAGGAAGCAGCATGAGGAAAAGCATGAAGTTATGCAATGTAGATTAATAATGGATGGCAAAAGTGCAAGATGAAAAGTGATAAAAAGTAGAGCAAGGGATTAGATTGTATAAGTGGTTACAGGCAGCACCAAGGAAATTATTCTATAGAAAATAATGGGCATTTTTTTTTCCTGTACTGGGAAAGGAACCTCAAGGCAGGTACATGCTAGGCAAGTGCTCTATCACTGCACTCCATCTCCAGATCTTCTCTAATTTTTATTGTGAGACAGGATCTTGCTAAATTGTGCAAGCTGTCCTCCTGCCTCAGCCTCAGGAATAAGTAGCCAGGGTTACAGGCTTTGGACGTATAAGCCCAGCGATGGTTCCCATTTTTAGCCAGTGAACGGCCATTTGAAAGTAATACTGGGCCGGTGGGGTGGGGGGAGGACCTTACCTGGCTGAAAGAAGCTAAATATTGTGCCAGTACAATAATCTAGTTGAGAAATAATGAAGTTCTGCAAGAAGTGGGAATGCTGAGTGGGGGAACTATCAAACTGTTTTCCAAGATAGAACTTTCACCCCACTGATTTAACTGAACTGAGTAATACAAGGAAAGATTAGGTTCTTTTGTGAGTGTGTGGCTGCCAAATAAATCCAATTTTAACTTTTAGGTACCTGGAGGTCAAAGGAAAGATTCAGCTTTACTTCGTGTATTCATTCATTCATTCATTCATTCAACAAATACCACTATTTTATTGAATTCCTAATTCCCTAGGCCTTGCTCTAGGTTCTGAGGTTATCACTGTAGGAAAGACAAACTTCTGATTTTTATAAAGGTTACATTCTACAAAAGTAGCTAAAATATTAATTTCAGGACAAATTTACTACATGGAAGAACAATAGTTTACTTCCTGGGTACAGTTAGGTGCATAGAAACTCTTTGTATGTTTACTATGTATAACACATATGTCCCTCTTGACTCAGCACAGTTTTGTATGTTAAAATAAAATTTATAGCTGCATTTACTCTCATTGAATACTATTGTTTCTGTCTACGATCTAAGACCTTTCTCAGCCATGATAACTTAACTTATTACACAGTTCACAGGAGAGACTAGCACAATGTGATTTGCTGGGTGACATAATAGAAAAATTAGTGGCTGACTGTAAACTCTGAGCCAATTTTTTTACTTGTTAAGTAAGCGGGTTGTACAACTGATCTCAAAGGCCACCTCTTTGAGCTCAGTCAAGTCTTTCCTGAATGGTTTCCTTGTCTTTTGTGTCACTTCAACACCATTATCTTCATTTACCATTTTCCTCCATTGTACTGTTGCCACTCACCCAACCCACTTCCCTTGATCCTTAGCGACACCCCCCACCCAGGGCCAACAATGATGCTGCTGAGACCTTTGCAAAAATCCTTACAATCTTGCATTTTGATGGCACTAGAAAGTCTTGGTCGCCAATCCCAAATGAACCCCCCAAATAGCCCAGCAATTCTTCTAAGCCTCTTTTTTTCCTCAGTGGCTGCAGCTTGAACCTCACTACTATTTACAAGTCTTCTAAACTACTGAGTGCTCTTCACTCTTCACAGATGACCTGTCATCTACCATACAGAGAAAACACAGTCACTCAGGTAGACAACTCAGACCAGAGCTCCCTGAAAGTCACACCCCAAAGTCCACAGAATTGCTTTCGGAGTGTCCTTCATCCCTCTCTTCTTTGCTGTTCCAGTGGAAGAGGTGCTTTCTGTCTCTCCATGGATCACCTTTCCCACTGACCTACCTTCCTCCATGTCCTATTTTCTCCCTCCTCTCTCTGCCTTCTTCTCATCTCTTCTCCCATATCCTCAGACTGCCCTCTCCAGCCTCATTCTTAACAATAATTATTCTTAAAACTTTTCTTTCCTAAAAGTAAATTAACAAAGAAGCCATCTTCTTCATCCTGCATCTCTCTCTAGCTATCTCCCTCTGTTTTGTTCATGGCCAAACTCCTTGACAGAGTGGCCTACTAAGATTCTAAGTTAATAAGGTTTTTCTTATGACATAGTAAGGGCATACGATTTCTTGGATATAGTTTATAACGGGTAAATTCATTTGATGGCAAGCATTTCTTTTCTCAGAACTGATCATTTAATGAAACCTAGAGGGAAAGAATACTACCCTTTTATATTGTATATTTTATATTCAATGATACTGAATTGTTTTATTCCAAATGAGGCCTTTTCAAGTCAGTCCAGCTCCCTTTTATTATCTCAGGGCTATTTTTTCTTTCACACATGATCCTTCCTAAGAACAGATAATGGCGATGGAATCTTGCTGTCTTCAAAGAGCCACAAAGAGAAGGGTGGCACCCTTTGGTTTAAACAATAATAAACAAATAACAAAACCCAATGTCCTGTGAAATGGTGGCACAAAGCCCTAGGTGACTGCAAACATAATTTCCTCCTCCTGTCTTCCCAGGGTGACTTGGTATTTTAGGGGCACCTGCTGACATGTCAGCTGCCAGAATATTGCTGGCACCAAATGGTACAGAACAACAAAAGAGCAAACACAGGACACTGTTGGCCAGTGTACCCGGCAGACTGCCACCGTGAATACACAAAGAGAGGCCACACCATCCACATCCTGCTGTGTCCCCAAAACATCTCGTTCATCTGCCACATAGCCCTTCCTCCTCAACCTTTGTATCTGCTAGAGGGAAATCCAGCCCTGGACATGATCCACTGGATTGTGCAGAGTGGCCTGGGCAGGTACAGGCACTCTTACAAGGCAGGAGCAAGCATTTCAAAGAAATACTGCTTGAATTAAAAATAGGACTCTATTCTATTCAAGGTACAAGTTATTTGCTTATTTTTGATACTTTCATTGTAGTCTCTGTTAAATCTATTCATTTTTATTAGTATACGTCTGCAATACATAATGAATATTTATCATGGATGGGTATTGGGATGTATCCATGTCACATCTAGATCCTTTTACCCCATTTCCTTCCCCTCCTCTCACTTCCTTATCCCCAGGCCCCTTTCCCTTCTCTACCAAGTCTATCTCCCTCTTTGCTATCATCTTTCTTTTAAAGCACCTGTCTTCCCCATTACAATATTTTCAACTGAGTTCTCTCTAAATCCTATTGTCCCATTAAAAAGTTTAATCTACTCTGAAAATGAGACTTTGAGGAACAAACAGATGAAATGACTAAGCAGGCAGCTTGAGGTGTGGAATTTCACCATTAAAAATATATTCAGTGGCCCATCCAGAATGTGTCAAAGCACATTTTCATTTACCAATGGTGCACTAGTTTTCTTAGCTTGTAGCATGCCATGGAAGAGAGCAAAGAGAAAGATATAGAAATAGGACCACAAGGACCAAAAATGGTATGCTGGGGACCTCTTAAAAAGAGATAATGTTTATTTTACAATTTTTGGTAAGATCAGGCCTAAGACAGATTAAAATCCATAGACAGTCCATATAATGTCTGCTAAGCCAGGGATAAATACCTTTCTAATATGCTAATAAACAAGACATTACAATAGTCAAAATATAGGATATGCTTTTATTGAGGTATGTTTCCCCTTCTTGAATCACATAGAGTATCTTCAAACAAGGCGGCATGAAGAAAGGGAGAAAGAAAGAAATTGCCATATAAAAGTCCTTGGCCTTTGGTAGGTTCTGGTAACATATTTCCTGCTGGAGACTCAGCCTTAGATGCATTCTAATTCTTGGCTAGGTCCAAAGATAGTACTTGGATAATTACTGTGTAAATGATAATACAATCAACAGTGGCTTGAAATCCTTGGGGGGAAAACATTTCAGCAAGAGATAAAAGGAATTTTCTTGGCTAAAACACAGCTAAATAAATTAATGAAGCAGAAAGAGCACATAATCACACATGCCATGAAACTCAAGATTCTTTGCATTTGTTGCCATGGGGAGTATGTCTAGGAAAAGCTGTTCCCAATAGGCCCCATATATTAGGAATTGTACATGGCAGCCTCTATTTCTATTTTCATTTCTTTTGACTCTTTCCTCATCAGGAGATAAACGCAATGACCCGTTTACATCATCTAAGACACCCTGGTTCCAAGTTCTAAGATCTGGGGTAACTCTGAGATGACCTTTGATGTTGAAATCTGTCCACTGGTCCTTGATCAGCTAGCTTACAGATGTGTAAC
The DNA here is from genome assembly GCF_053883595.1 of Heterocephalus glaber. NCBI lineage: Eukaryota > Metazoa > Chordata > Mammalia > Rodentia > Bathyergidae > Heterocephalus > Heterocephalus glaber. Next base: position 6,256,295 of record NW_028258310.1, on the reverse strand, counting down.
ATTCACTCCATTTAGAATTTTAGTTATCAAAATTTAAAACTTGGAATACTTTATAAAAACTATGATTGTGCAACACAACTGCTTATAAAAATATGACAGATAATATCAGTTTTGGAATCCAGTGCAAAATAAAAAACCCAGCCACCTCTGTTTAAAAATTATTAGGACTTTCAAGATGGGATGGTAGAGAATCAAACCAAGTGTAGGACCTTTAAATTTAGGCCCTGGGCCATTGTATGGGTCACATGCCCAGGAAGCCAACCGTACTTGAAAATTTAGAGGAGGTATTCTTTAGCCCACATTCCTTAGATAAAAGTCAACAGAAACTGAATGGTGGCTGCCCTTTTAAAACAGAACCTTCCTGCTCTGTGTCACCACAGCCTCTGTTACTCCCTTGTTTCCTTACTGAGGCCAAGTGTCAGTCAACATTCATAATTGCACTTGCTCAATTGGTTTTTCACCCCAGCTTCACCGAGCTCATTTTTATTTTTTATTTTTGGTACTGGGGATTGAACTTGGGTCCTTGTGCCTGCGCAGCAGACAGCGAAACCACTGAGCTAAATCCCCGGCCTACTGAGCTCATTTTTACAAACTGCCTGCCCTCTAGAAATGACTTGGGCCCTATGGGGTAAATTTACAACTGCTGATACTAAAGCATTCTTACTGAAGACCCACTGGGGGCAGGGACCAGGCTACCAGGCTTTATTGCCATTTGAAAGTGGAATCAAACTATACATGCAGGTCGAGCAACTTTTGTTCTGCAACATGCAGTCAAGGATGGGCATACATGAAGCAGTAGTTCAGATGACCCAGAGAGGCCTCCCTTCTTCATGACCTCAATTTGCCTTTCCTCCTCAAAAAACACCTCTTTACAGATTAACTCTATGAAAAGTGTTGAATATCAGTCATTGTTTTTGATTCTACTGTATCTGATGCAATTTGGTGAATCTTTCCTGAGAGAAAGAAATTAGGCTCTTTGGGAATTTGTGGGGTAAATCTGAAGAGTCCATCTCTTCCTAAATGTAATATGCTCCAAAATGATGGGCTGTGTTCTCTTGTGCCTCAAAATTTACCACAAGCTTGAAGTTTATTTCACGCCCTGCTGTAGCTATTGCTCTATACTTTAAAACAGATTTTCCTGCTGAGCACACATAAAAAAATGGAAAGAATGTCTTTGTGCCAACAGTTCTTTTTTGCCTTTGTTTAATTTAATGTGGTCCCTGGCACCATACAGCTTTTCATTTTTCTGGACTATTTCCAGACCAGGTCTTGTTTCTGAACAAAACCCAAGAAGGTTCAATAGGCAGGGTTTTGGGTGACTTGCTCTGCCAGAGCTCTCCCACTTCACCAACATTCTTTGCCTCATTTCCCAGCTGAAGTCTTTGCCAAGGCTTTTGAATTCATCTAATGTAAGAACACAAATAGTGAGCCTTTGGTAGGTATTTTAGATCTCAGTAAATAAAAACATAATATATTTATCCCTTAATTGACCAGTATGAGGAAACATATTGCTTTTCAATGCTTTTAACTCTTTCTGTTTAACCCTTTACTATTCATATGCCAAGATCATAATAAATACATTCAGTCACAATAGATCTACACAAGTGCTTGAAAAAGTATTAATTTCCTAGAGCCTTGTTATAGCTCAGGAAATGTGAAGCAATGTAATATAATTTTTTAACATGTCTCCTTTTCTGCATTTATCTTTATTCTGTTCTAATGGAATTTATACATATTATTATAGGCATGCAAACCACACTCATTCTTAAAGTTATATATATATTTCACTAATATGTAATGTGCCCAAGAAAAGAGACTGTTAAATGTGCTTTTTTCTTTGTAGCTCCATCTCCGCTCCACTCTGGCCACTACAGGGCTCTCTGGGACCTGTGGTTACTCAATGGATCTTAGGGGCAAGTGAGATCATATGATGACTGCAATACTTAAGCTACTCAACCTCAAACTTCCTTCTCTTTTTCTCTATTAACCCTATACATTGAAGACCTTACCCAAGTATTCGAGAGTTTTAGGTATAAGAACCCTATGTAACATTGCTCTCTAAAACTGCTGTATTTTCTGCTTTTGTTCCAGGTGGCTGGTGAGGGGAGGGCCCTCTGGCTTCTCCATGGCTACTGCCACTCTTCCCTACTGCTCAGCCACTTTAACCCATACTCCCCCAGCAGTCTACATGCCCTCCTCAGACTTCTCAAATTCAAAGACCCACTTTCATCCTCAGGACTTTTCTTAGCCATCTTGTCTGTAGTAATGGCTTACAGTTGTTAAATATTTATTGTCATATTCTCTTTTATGGATTTTGCATAGATTATTTGATCCTCATGAAATCTTATGAAGTACCAAATTAGTACATTTTGAGTCTATGACATATTTTTCACATCCTAAAATAAGAATATGTTTTATGATGAAGTATTGGCAGCATTTTAAAACTTCTTTATGCAATAGATAAAATGATGGAGAATATATCTTGCAACACATATAATCTTAGTTTGTTGAGACAGAATCTCCATTCGATCAAGGAAACAAAGCCCAAAGAAATGACCCTCAGGCCATGAAGCCGTGCAGTTTCCTAACTGCTTGCTGCCTGAGGTGTAGTCATCTTTGCTATTTCTTTTCTCCATCATTTCCTTTTCATGATGATATTCAAATATATCATTTTCAAAACTAATGTTGTTTTATTTTAAAAATTTGCATATATTCCTTGTAAAAACTCTGAGAACAGAAAATTTAGGGAAGAAATACAAATCACTTTGGATTCTACCAAGATATTATTATTGCTAAAATTTTGGCATATTTTTTCCTATGTATGTGATGACAAAAATACTTAAGTCACCCAATCAGCTTGTGTCTAAGTTTTCATTGTAAGTGCAGGTGATAGGCAGCTTTATTAATACCATAGAATTCCAAGAACTATTGACTCTTCGTTGTAAATTGTCAGGTTCAGCTCTTCAGTGGAATGAAGAGTAAATGCCTCCCAGACAGAAGAACTTTGATCTTGAAATGTCTGAAAAATCCAGGTTCAGATGAAAAATATTTGCCCAAGGAAAGCAACAGCTACCCACGGAGCTCCTCCCTAGCATTGTTCATGGGAGAGGGAGGATTTTGTCCTCAATAGCAAAGGCCTCAGCTGTCAGTGTGCTTGTGGCTGAGTCACCTTAGCAACAGGCCTTTGTAGCATACACATTCTGCTCACAGGACTGAGACAGTGAATGCTGCTTTCACAGTGGGTTATAGAGTGTAGGGTACACAGAAACAATGGATATGGGAGAAAAGGGCATCTGAGATAAACATTTTTAGGGCTTTTGACCTTATTTTCATTTTATTTTTGATTCTTTTCAGTATGGAAAACATGGATGGGAAATCAACAAAGTCCATCACAAAGCTCAGTTATAGAGCAAGTCATAGTGGACTAAAGAAAAGGAAGTTTAAGAGAGCATGTGGGCAGATTGTGGACATTCTTGACAACCCACCCACTAATCCCCAGAAAGATGTGTTGTACATAGTCCACCTTATGAAAATAACCACTGTCAATTGTGGCTTTTATTTCCTGGGGACATTCTTGTTTACTATTGTGATTAAAATGTGTTTTGAAAATACAAGTGTTAAAGACTAAAGGATATTTTCCCAGTATTGCCAATTAAAAGTCCTCAATCACATCTTTCCATTTTCAGTTGAACCACCTAGAACTCTCTAAATAACCATAGCCATAACTTTTGCTCAGTGAAACAGCAGTACTTCATTGTCTCTAACTGTTCTGTCCTTGTCAGTACTTGCCACACACTGACTGTATGTGTGACCTTGTTCTGGATACTGTAGGGACAATCAAATGTAAAAAAGACCAGGCCTCTTGTTTTCCCAGAGCTATAAACTGAGGTAAAGTTTGGGAAAATAGAAGGAGCCAAAGAGGTGAAACAGAAAAGCTGTTTACCTATGCTGGCATGAGAGTTGGAAAGATAACACATATTTGTACAACTAAGATTTAAGAGTTCTCTTTCAGAACCTCTGGTATGGAATCTGGCCTAATTCTTATTATGCAGTGTGAAATACTGAAAATTCATTTTATAAATAATGAGGCCATTTCCCAGTGAGGCTTTTGTGCACTCTCAAAGCATAATCCCTGTGCACAAGCATTTACAATCTAATAAAGTGCGAGAGACCTCATCACGTTCACCATATCCAAGGTGCTGTTTGAGATGGGCCATAGGAGAGATTCAGCATTCAAAGGAAGAAAAAAATTGTGTTCAGTTTCACGGAAGACTTGACTAGGAACAGTGATTGGGGTTTTTAGCCTTAGAAAATGGGCAAAGGGAACATGCTGGGAGAAAACTCCAAAGGGAAAAATATCAGAGGGAATTTGAGAAACTGCAAATCCTGGGTTGACTGCTAAATCATATGGAAGATTTCTTAATGTGAAAGTCACTCCTTAAAGTTTCAATTTCAACAAATGTACCATCTACTTGAGAATCCCTCTGAACTTCTTGTGGAATGAGATACAGTATATGTATACTACACAGAATAGAGTCAAACAGAAAGAACAAAACTTAAATTCTTTTCATTATGCCTGTTAGCTTAAATAGCATGTATGATCATTATTTTAAAATCTTCCTTCAAACTGCAGATGCTTTCTGAGACAGTTGGTAGACTTTGATTTAAAAAAAAGACATCTTTTTTAGAACTACGTAGTTTTAACTTTCTAATATCAAATTCATCAATAATTTAAATCTGTTTTTCTCTGCATTGTGAATGAAATATACACATTAGACCCTTGTTGTTAGTATCACACTTAACAATGCATTTCCTCCTTTACTATTACACAGTCACACTTTCTTCACTCATTAGATGATAATGTTTTTACAGAATTGGGGCACTCATAGCTGTTTTACCCTTCCTTGGAGAGTGAAGTAATTAGCAGCTGACCCTTAGGGAAGATGTTGTCTGACTCTGCCCAGGAGATTACTCATTTGCACACAATATTTGTTCCTTTTAAAAATTCTCCTGGTGAGGATTTTGGATTTTTTGTTTTAATTTGAAATCCTTGCCTACAAAGACACTATGATGACAACATGTGACAGTAAAAAACAAATTGTCATGCTTTGTGCAGTTTGTTTAAGCACTATTATAACTGATGTTAAAGTGTTTTGTTATAGGGTAGGAAAAATTAGTTTAGGTTTATTGGCTGTGGCCTGATAAATTAAATTGACAAAAAATAGACAAAGAAGAGAAAAACAGGAGTTTATTAGGTGTATTATACTTGTACATGGGAGTACTCAGGGATGCGGACCGCAAAGGGATGGTTAAAATTTGAGGTTATATAGTTTCTTAACAAAAGAACAATACATTTTCTAGGAAGTGACAAGACAAAGGGAAAGGAGTTTGAGTTCCTAGGGCAGCAAATTGTGGGAAGGTCAATAGCATCAGCTGTCCAGGCCTGTGGGTTCTGCATCAGTGGATTCAGCCAACCTCAGATAAAAAATATTTTGAAAAAAAAGTGTGCTGGGGCTGGGGATTTAGCTCAGTGGTTTCGCTGCCTGTGGCCCAAGCACAAGGACCCAAGCTCGATCCCCGGTACCAAAAAAAAAAAAGTGTGCTGAACATAGGCATTTTTTCTTGTCATTACTCACTAAATAATGGTTTACATAGTATTTCCATAATATTACATAATGTTTACATAGTATTTACCCTGATTGAGGTATTATAAGTAATTTGGAGATGATTTAAAATATACAGGAGGATGTACATAGGTCATATGCAAACATCACACCATTTTATAGAAAGGATTTGAATGTCCATGGATTTTGGTGTCCACTGAAGGTCCTGGACCCAATCCTATAGGGTACTGAGGGTGACTGTAGGTGGAAGTCCTGGTGGAAGAAAAAGCCTGGTTGGTAGAGTTTATGTAGATTCCTCAGGTATCTGGATTCTGGGCTGACAGGGTCTATAGTCATGTCCAATGATTGACCTCCATCCTTTCTGGTAGAGAAAGAAGAAGAAACATTTTTACAACTTTATGTCCTGTTTTTAGAATTAGCAGGTGTGTTAGTTACTTTTCTCTTTTGCTGAGACAAAATACCCAACATTCAAATTTAAAGTGGAAAGGGTTTATCTAGCATACAGTTTGTAGAGGTTTTAGTCCATAATTGGCTAGCTCCAAGGCAGAGAGGCAGAGAGGCAGAGAGGCAGAGAGGCAGATGGGCAAAAGTTTATGGTGGCAAAAGACAGTAAAAGCAGCAAGAGACCTTAACAGCATCTTTCTGCCCTTTGTATCCCACCCAGTCTCCTGGAATTAGGGTGATGTCAAACCAATCACTCACATGTAGTGGTTTAGTAATCACACACCCTTAATCCCAGCATCACACATTGCAAATTCAGCCACCTTCCAATAACATTCTGCCCCTGGTCCTCCAAAGACTCTTGCATATCCCTGTACACAAAAAAGCATTTAGTCCATCTCCAAGAGTTGCTAAAGTCCTAACAGTTTCAGCATTGCTGAAACATCCAAGTCCAAAGTCTCCTCTGAGATTTAAGGCAAACTCTCAGCTACAAGCCCTTAAATGAAAAGAAAGTTAAACACATCCAACATTGAAGGGCATAAGATAGACATTTTGATTCCAAAACTTAAAAACCGGGGTATACAAAGGAATGGGACCAAAACAAGACCAAAATCCACCCGGGAAAATCCCACAGTTCCACTTCAAGCATCCCCCACAATCTATGGCACTGCAGATGGTTGTAGCTCCCATGGCTTCTTTCTTGGGCTGGTTCTGCTCCCTCCTTGCAGCTTTCCTCAGATGATCCAAACTCCTGGCTTCTCTAAACTTCTGGGGTCTCCACTACACTTTCCACCAAGGTAAACATTAAATCTCATAGTTACACTTACAGCATCCCTAGGAATCTGTGGCAAGTTGTAAACTCCAAAGGGATTGGTTGGCTCCACCTCTATGGCACTGCTGGTAGTTGTAGCTCTCACAGCTTTTCTCTTGGGACAGCTCTGCTCCCTCCTTGCAGATTTCACCAGGTGATATACTATCCTGGCTTCTACAAACTTCTGGGGTCTCCACTGCACCTTCAGCTTCACCCACAGCTTCATACACTGCCCTCTCAGGGGCACACTGTCTGGCCTCCAAGGCCTTCTTTTTTTTTCCTTCCTTAAATTCTTTTATTGGTACATTTTAGGTATACAATACATTTACATTTATCATTGGGTACTTGTACCTGTACATGATAAATCTTGGTACTTATTTTTTCCCCATTTCCTGTCCTCCCTTCACCCCCTCCACCCTTCCCTATTTACAAAGACATTGTTTCCAATTTTTCCTTTTCTCATAATTTTTCCTTTCCCTTCTTTCCTTTCCCTACCCCTCCCACTTCCCCTACTCCTTTGGACCTTTTCTTCCTATTTTAAATTATCAATTATTCATTTTAATCATTACTTACAATTTCAGTTTCTCACACTAGAGAAATTATTCAGTATTTACACATGTCCTACTTATTTCACTTAAGAGTATGGCCTCAATGTGCATCCATTTTGCTATAAATGCCTCTAGTTTCTCATTCTTTCTGGCTGAATAGTACTCCATTTTATAAAAAACCCACATCTTCTTTATCCATTTCCAGTTGATGGGCACTTGGGCTGTTTCCAAGCTTTAGCTATTATAAACTGTGCCACTATAAACATGGATGCACATATATCATGGTGGTATGATTCTTTTAATTCTTTTGGGAAGATACCCAGCAGGGGAATAGCTGGGTCAAATGGGACCTCTAGACCTAGTTCTTTGAGGTATCTCCATACTGATTTCTACAATGGGTGCACCAGTCTGCACTCCCACCAACAATGGAGAAGGGTTCCTTTCTCCCCACAACCCTGGCAACATTTGTTATTGGTTGATTTCTTCAGAGCAGCCATTCTTTCTGGGGTGAGGTGGAATCTCAGTGCTGTTTTCATCTGCATCTCTTGAATGACCAGTGATGCTAAACATATTTTCTTATGTTTATTTGCTGCTTTACTTCTTTGTCTGAGAAATGCCTGTTCATTTCAGATGCCCATTTTTGAATTGGGTCTTTAAGTTTGGGAGGTCTAATATTTTTCAGTTCTTTATATATTCTAGATAGTAGTCCTTTGTCAGAGGTACAGCTGCTAAAATTTTTTTTCCACATCGTAGGTTGTCTCTTAGCTCTGTTGGTGGTTTCTCTTACAGTGCAGAAGCTTTTTAATAAGATGATATCCCACTTGTTGATTCTTTGTGTGAGTTTCCCTGCTATTGAGGTTTTGTTCATAAAATCTTTTCCTATGCCAATGTCTTCGAGAGTTCTACCTAACTTATTTTCCAGGAAGTTTATTGTTTCTATTTTAATATTTAGATCTTTAATCCACTTCGATCTTAGTTTAGTGCATGGTGATAGATATGGGTCTAGTTTTAATCTTTGGCATGTTGAAATCCAATTTTTCCAACACCATTTATTAAAGAGGCTATCTTTTCTCCAGTGAGGATGGTTGGCTCCTTTGTCAAAGATGAGGTGGCTGAGTATGTTTGGAGTTGTTTCTGCATCTTCTAATCTATTGAACCTATTACACTGATTCTTGGGTCTTTTCCTTTGCCAGTACCATGCTGTTTTTATCACAGTAGCTTTGTAGTATAGTTTCAAGGTGGGGATTGTGATACCCAGTGCCATGCTATTCTAGGTCTCTTCTGGTTCCACATGAATTTTTGGATTGCTTTCTCTAGTTCTGTGAAATATACTGTTGGAATTTCAATCGGCATTGCATTAAATCTATACAGCAGTTTTGGAAGTATGGCCATTTTCACTATATTGGTTCTTTCTACTCAGGAACAAGGGATGTCTTCCCATTTTCTGATATCCTCTTTGATCTCTTTTTTCAGAGTGCTGTAGTTTTCTGTGTAGAGGTCTTTTGCTTCCTTTGTTAGAATGATTCCTAGATATTTCATTTTTTTGGATGCTATTGTAAAATGAATTGTTTCTTTAATTTCTCTCTCAGTGAGTCTGTTATTTGTGCCCAAAAAGGCTATTGATTTTTGAGTGTTGACCTTGTATTCAGCTACTCTACTGAATCTGTCAATTAGGTCTAGAAGTCCTTTGGTCGAGTTTATTGGGTCTTCTATGTAAAGTATCATATTGTCAGCAAATGATGGCAGTTTAACTTCTTCCTTTCCTATCTTTATTCCTTTTATTTCTTTCTCTTTTCTAATTGCTGTGGCTAATGTTTCCAGAACTATATTGAACAGGAGTGGTGATAGTGGGCATCCTAGTCTTGTTCCTGATTTTAACATGAAAGTTTTCAGTTTTTGACCATTTAGTATGATGTTGGCTGTTGGTTTTTCATAGTTAGCCTTAATCAGGTTGAGATACAGACCTTCTATTCCAATTTTTTGTAGGGCTTTTATCATGAATGGGTGTTGGATTTTGTTTAATGCTTTTTCTGCATCTATTGAGATGACCATATGGTTTTTGTCCTTTGCTCTGTTAATATAGTGTATTACATTTATTGATTTACACATGTTGAACCATCCTTGCATCCCTGGGATAAATCTGACTTGGTCAGTGTATGATCTTCTTGATGACCCTGGGTATTCTGTTTGCCAGTATCTTGAGGATTTTTGCATCTATACTCATTAGGGATATTGGCATGTAATTCTCTTTTTGAGTTGGGTCTTTCCCTGGTTTTGGAATCAATGTAACACTTGCTTCCAGGAATGAATTTGGAAGTATTGCTTTCCTTTCAATTTCCTTGATGAGTTTAAAGAGTAACAGCAATAGTTCTTTTTAAATGTCTTGTAGAATTCAGCAGTGAAGCTAACAGGATCTGGGCTTTTTTTTTGTTGGTAAGGTTTTAATTATGTTTTCAATTTCACTGTAATTGGAGTGTTTTGAATTTTTCTATCCTCTTCATTTAACTTTGGCAATTCATATGTATCTAGTAATGTGTCCATTTCTTTGGTGTTTTCCATTTTATTAGAGTACAGGCTCTTGAAGTAGGTAATGATGGTCTGCATTTCTGCTGGATCTGTTGTGACTTCACCATTTTCATTCTTAATTGCATGGATTTTAGCCTTTTCTTTCCTTTTTTGATAAGGTTGGCTAAGGGTTTATCGATTTTATTTATTCTTTCAAAAAACCAACTCTTTTATTCATTGATTTTTTTGTATCATACTCTTAGTCTCCATTGCATTGATTTCTGCTCTGACCTTTATAATTTCTTCTCTTGTATGAGCTTTGGGTTTGTGGTACTCTTCTTTTTCTTGGAGCTTGAGGTTTTGCATTAGGTTGTTTATTTGAGCTCTCTCTGTTTTCCTAATATTGGCATTCACTGCTATGAATTTCCTTCATAGAACTGCTTTCATTGTGTCCCATAGATTCCTGTATGTTGTGCTGGCATTATCATTTACTTGTAGAAACTGTCTAATTTCTTCTTTAATTTCCTCTGTGACCCATTAGTTGTTCAGGAGCATGTTATTCAATTTCCATGTGTTGGGGGTTGGTTTGCGGTTTCTTATGCTATTGATCTTCAGTTTTATTGCTCTATGTTCTGATAATATACAGCGGGTAACTTCAATTCTTTTGCATTCACTTAAACATGGGCTATGAGGTAGCATGTGATCTGTTTTGGAGAATGACCTGTGTGCAGCCCAAAAGAATGTATATTCTGATTTTCTGGAGTGGAACACTCTGTAGACATCTATTATGTCCATTTGTTCCAAAGCTTGGTTCGGTACTAGAATTTCATTGTTGATTTTTTTGTCTAGATTATCTATTTGTGACAGTGGGGTATTGAGGTCCCCCACTACAATTGTATTAATGCTTATTTGGTTTTTCATGTCCATTAATATTTGTTTTGTATAGTTAGGGGCATTCATATTCAGTGCATACATATTTATGACTGTCATCTCTTCCTCTTGGATTATTCCCTTCACAAGGATGTAGTGACCATCTTTGTCTCTCTTAAGTAGCTTTGGTTTGAAATCTATTTTGTCTGTGAATAAGATTGCTACCCCTGCTTTTTTCCAGGTTCCTGTCACATGGAGAACTGTTTTGCATCCTTTTACTTTCAGTCTATGAATTTCTTTTTTAATTAGGTGTGTTTCTTTTATACAACATATTGTTGGATTTTGCTTCTTAATCCATTCTGCCAGTCTATTTCTTTTTATTTGTGAATTGAGGCCATTATTAACCTTGATGGTTATAATTGATAAATATTGACTCATCCTTGTCATGATGTTTTTCTGCTGTTGGCTCTTTTATTTTTCCCCTTTTCCCTTTAGTTTCTTGTCTGGCCTAGTGGCTTTCCTCTGTTGGGCCTCATGGAGTTGTGACCTTCATTGTCTTTTTCTAGGATATTGTTTAGAATTGTTTGGAGTGCTGGTTTTGTGTTCATGAAATTTCTCAGGTGTTCTTTGTTGTGGAAGTATCTAATTTCCCCATTGATTTTGAAAGATAATTTTGCAGGATACAACAGTCTAGGTTGGAAGTTATTTTCTTTTAGGGCTTGAAATACTTCACTCCAGGCTCTCCTTGCCTTGACGGTTTATGTTGAGAAATCTGCTGTGATTTTGGTGGGCTTTCTTTTGCAGGTGATTTGTTTATTTTCTCCAACTGCTTGTTGGGTTTTGCTCTTCTGTTGCATTTCTGGGATCTTGACTGTTATATGGTGAGGTGTAGCTTTTTTTTTTATATCATGGCTAGCTAGAGTTCTGTATGCCTCACTTATCTGTATGTCCTATTCTCTACCTCTGTCTGGGAAGTTTTTACTATTACTTCTGTGAACAGTTTTTTTTAAGTCATTTGTACTTTCTTCTGTTTTTTTGTGGAGTCCTATCAGTCTTATGTCATTCTTCTTGTCATCATCTAGCAGGTGCTGGATTTTTTCATGGTCCCTTACTATTTTTAAGAAATCTCAGTTTTCATGGTCACTAACTGCAATCTTGTCTTCTATATCTGATATTCTATCTTCACATTCACTCAATCTGCTGTGAATACTTTCAATGGAGTTTTTAATCTCTTGGATATGTGTTTGAATCTGTTTCATTTATTCCATTTCTTTCCTATGTTGGGCAATCATGGTTTCCATTTCTTTGTTATGCTGGGCATTTATGGCTTCCAGCAGGTTTCTGAGCTCATCTATTTTTTTTATCTGTTTCTGTTCTAGAGCCTCTAGTCATGTCTTTCACTCTGCTCACTATCTCTGTAGTTCTCTGGGAAATTACTTCTGTTTTGAACTTTTCTAGAGCCTCATTCTCTGTTTTGTTACTTCCTGTCCTATCAGTTCAGGGTATCTAGGCTGTTGATTATCGTATTTTTCCATTTCTCCCCAGAATTTGCCTTTGGTGAGCTGGAAGTCTGTGTTTGTGTCCTGCCAAGGTGTCTCATTTTTAATTCTGTTGTTGGTGCTATTTTTTGCTTTAATTTCTGGGCTGATACTCCAACAGTTCTTATTTTGAGTATCTTTATTACTGGTGTTTAGAGCCCCTAAGGAATGATTTCTTCTCAGAGATATCTTCCAGGTATAGCTGGACATATTAGGCTTTGAGTCTCTAATGACTCTTAGGCAATCTCATTTTCAGTACCAGGGAGGACAACTGATTAGATCAATCACAACACCTTAGCCCAGTTGACACAATCATCATCAAACACAGTTTAGAAAATGACAATTTGTGGTAGCAGTTAATCTGTCACCTTTAGCTGTGTGAGCTAGATCAAAATCTAGGGCCAACCCAAAATATGTTTGTAGTAAGTAAACCCTTCAATATGGCAAATTTACCCTTCAGGATAAGGATTTATCAGGGGTTGGGGAGGGAGGGGTAGAGAGATAGAGGGAGAGGGAAAGGTTAGAGGTGAGGCTGGAGGACATGGGAAGATCACGCAAATTGTAGGGATCTGTTGAAGACAGGAGGAAAAGACAGAGCGAAAGAACAGAGACAAGTATAGAACAAATTGACAACAATAGGGAAGCTGGAAATTGTATTCACCTTCCTATAAGAGTGACAGTCGAAAGGACAGAGATAGAGAAAAAATGCAGGATGGGACAGGAACAGGAACAAAGAGGGAGAGAAATATAAAGCCAGAAGGGATAGAAAGAGAGAAAAAGAAAAGAAAAAACAAAAATTATATATATATATATATATATATATATATATATATATATATATATATAGCAAAACAACCAAAAAAAGTTCTCCCTCAGGATATGTCTCTGCTGTCCTGGTAGGCAATATGGGCAGCAGTGTGAGGGTCTAAGTCAATTAGTCTCAGCAAGCCAGCAGTAGTCTACTGAGATTCAGGCTGATTTCTGGCTGCAAGGTCCAAGTTGAAGTCCCTGACCTCCTGCAGGATTAAACTCTGCAAGGTTCTACTGCAGGTTCCAGCTGTCCTCCCCACTATGCGAGTCAGGGTTTCTATGGAAGGTGCTGATTTTACTAACTTACCAACCACGATGGTCCAGTGTGCTTTTATTGAAGAGATTTTCTTCACTTTCCCACTGGGTTTCAATTTTCATTAAGGAGCATCAGAAAGGCCCTCTCTGATGCTGTTCACTTCTGCTCTATCTTCTGTGGCTCATAACTATGGCCTTTAGGTTCCCCCTGGTGCCTCTGCTATGCAGATTCAGATGTCGTGGGGCATCCGTGCCACATGGTCCAGAGGGGTGCAGCATCTGTGGGACCAGGTTCCAGTGGGTGGCCCGTGGGCTCCCAGGCCTTCTTTTGAAATCTGGGTGGAAGCCTTCCTGACCCCACAACTCTTCATTCTGCATGTACCTAAAACCACTGCCTTGTGGATGATGACAAGGTCTGCTGCCAGTTGAAGCTGTAGCTAGTCTTCCCTCTCTCTTGGCTGTAGGGCTTGAGTGCCTGGGTCACTGAACACTCTGAATCCAATTCCTAGGAACAAATTCTCTAGGCTGCCACCCTTCTGGAACATGGTGCTCTGGGACTTTATTCTCAAAGTAAAGTCTTTCACTTTTGCAATTGGGGGGCTGCAAAGGGTGGGTCCTGTTGCTTCTTGTGATGTCCTCAGGCCATCTTTTCTATTTTCCTATTCCTTCTCAGCAATCAAGATCTAAATATGCTCTATTTTTGCAGTCCACAGCTTTAGTGGAGCTTCTTTCTTAGCCAAAATCAAAATGTTTTAAATCATTCTGTTGGGATCTCTGCTCTTGATTCTCAACATAGATCTGGCTAAAAGCCCCCAATAGCAGTCATGACATGGTCTCAATATTAGACTGCTTTGAAATTTCTTCTGCTAGATTAATTAGTCTGCTGTCCTTAGTCTGAGTCTCAGACAAAGTCTCTGGACATGGCAAAATGCAAACTTTCTGCCACTGCATAATACACATTGTCTGGAGTTCAGTGGCCAAGAAAATCCTTCTTCCCAATAGAAACCTCCCAAGCCTGGTCTTTACTGGCTTTCTGGCTGAAGTTCTGGTCAGAATTTGTCATCCAGAACAGCTTAAGGCATTCTAGTTCTACTTCTTCAGTGGGCATCTCCAAATCTTTCCTAACTCTTCCCTTCCCACAAACCAGTTCCAAAGGCTCTTGAGCCACATGACCAGGTAACGTCACAGCAATGACCGCATTTCTGGTACCAAATTTTGTGTTAGTTATTTTTCTCTCATTGCTGAGACAAAATGCTCAACATCCAAAGTTAAAGGGGAAAGGATTTATTTGGCTTACAGTTCATAGAGGTTTTAATTCTTTATCAGCTGACTCCAAGGCAGAGAGGCAGAGGGGCAACAGTTCATGGCGGTGAAAGACAGCAAAAGCAACAAGAGACCTTTGCAACATCTTTCTGCTCCTTTTATCACATCCAGAGTACTATGATTAGGGCAGTGCCAAACCAATATCTCGTGTGTAGTGGTTTAGTCATCACACACCCTTAATCTTAGCATCAGATTTTTCCAGATTCAGCCACCCCTGGAAAAGAAAGTTCCACTTCATTTGCATGAGGCTTTAGGGGTACATCTGAACACAAGCTACAGCCGGGGATGTTTTAGTTACTTTTCTTGTTGCTGAGACAAAGCCAGCTACACTCAAAGTTAAAAGAGGAAAGGGTTTATTTTAGTCCACAGTTTGTAGAAGTTTCAGTCCATAGTCATCTGGCTCCAGGGCGGTAGGCAGAGGTGCATCACAGAGGAGAAAGAATTCATGGCATGGCAGGATGAAGGCAGCAAAGCAGTGAAGTAGTGAAGCAGCAGCAGCAGCAGCATGTGACCTGCTGCTCACTTTTATCCCATCCAGGCTACAAGCATATTGGTTGTTGCCAGCCACACCCTGGATGGCTTCTGTCTTCAGTAAATCCATTCAGCTGCACCTACACCTATACTAATTCTAATCAGTGGACTAATTTAGTACCACACACCCTTAATCCCAGCATCTCATACCTTAGATCCAGCCAGCTTGGAAAAGACTCACTTATTAGTTTATGAGTCTTTGGGGGAACATCTAGATACAATCCATAACAGAGGGAAAGCTTTTTCTTAATTACCTTTAGTGCAAAATGATTCTTATGTCAAGTTTGCATGCTGAGGGGGTGATATATTCCATTGCCCTTTATTATTATGGTTTCCATTTTCATTACCCAATCTCTAATTGTCTCATTTATAGATATATGGTATAAATTGTGTGCATTTTTGGTTTATGACAAAAGAGAAATTTTCAAGTTTTCTCTTATTTGGAAATTGAGAAATTTCATGAGAGCCAGAAAACTCAACCTCATTGTTTTTTGTTTGTTTTGATAATACTGAGGAGCTACATCCCCACCCCTTCTCTCTCTCTTCTCTCTCTCTCTTTCTCTCTCTTATTTATTTCCTTTCTATTTTTTGAGACAAGATCTAGCTAAGTTTCCTAGACTGGGCTCTAACCTGTGATCCTCCTGTCTCAGCCTCCTGAGTAGCTGAGATTATAGGCGTGGATCACCACACCACATCTGGCCAATTTCATTGTTTTTATACAGTTTACTCTAACATTATTGCTAACTCCAGTGATTTGATCTTGCATAGCTATAAAATTATCTTTTTTTATTAATTCTAGGAGCATAAACAGTAGGTCATCTGCAAAAATGTACTGGTTTGGTGCTCTCTGGATTGTAAATATAAAAATATCTTTTTACTTAAGCCACCATTCAAACAGCATGAAGCAATTGTTATTTGTATAGTTCCATGTACTAGTGAGACAGGCAAGAAGCACCTGACTCTCCTGGGTTGTTTTAGTGCTGCTGGAGGGTCTCATGGCTTCACTGGTAGCTGTCATGCCCTCTCCATGGACTGGGACCACTTGCTTTGATGTCCTTTTTTGTTGTCTAGCAGCTACTCTCTTCCAGCCAACTTCCACATGAGTACAGACGAGATGCTCCTCCCCTGCTCCTGCTACTTGAGGTGTCTAGTACTGCTATTGCCTTTTTGAAGAGGAAAAAGGCAACCTGGATTGACTAAGATCAGCGATGGAGGTATTTTTGTCCATGTTAACAACCTTAAACCCCCAAAGCTAACTTTCTAGAAGATTCTTTTGCTTTCAGCTCTTTGGCTTCCCTGTGTGGCTGCCATGACAGCTATGGCTGTCCTAGAGCCCTGCACTTATTTGTCCTGCAGTTGCTATATAAGCAGCACTCCCCGCACATATCTTGGGTTAGTCTAGGAGAACTCCCTCCAGTGTAGTGAAGCACCTCTACTGCAGGACAGGCCATATTAAAATAAAGACTTGCAGTTTTGGCCCTGTAAACCTGCTTGTGATTATTTCTCACATAGTGTGGGCTCTGAAAGTCTTGTAAATCTACCCAGATTTCTTACCCTGAGTAGTGTGAGCAGAACAGTTGTCTCAAAAGTAAGAGCAATAAATACTAGGGCTATTAGTCTTGAAGAGCTCCAGAGAGAAGCTAATGAAGATCAATGGCAGAGACCAGCACCCAGCAGAGTCAACCTATGGTATCCAGCACATACTGGTGCCAGGTGGTGGCAGCCAGCAGTGGCAGTGACCAGCAGCCAACTGTTTGAACTGTTGGAATCTAGCATTATCTGGTGTTATCTGCTGACATCAGAACTGCAAGTGGGGCTGCACTTTATGGATTCATGATTTCCATATGAATTGAGCAAAAAGAACCTTCAACTGATTGGCAACAGGATAAGGAGGGTATGCAGAAGATCAAATGATCTTGCCCTCAGCAAGTTTGGAATTTTATAATAAATATAATTTAAAATATAGTATGGAGAGATCAGAAGAAAAAATTCAAGGAAGTTCAAATAAATATGTATTTTTTGACTACTAATGTGCCTGATAATGGATACTAGGACAGTGAATTAGAAGCCTAAATAGATTTGAAAGTGTTGAACACAAAATAATTCTAATAAAATTTAAATAAACTAATCCAAATGTAAACATGCTGGAGCAGAGGTATAAATTATATGGTATGGCAAAACTAATTATATAATAATCTGTTATTGACTCAGTGATGGAGAACGAAGCAGGACTGTGATGTGCAGGACTGTGATGTGGAAGATGGGGCTGCAAGAATTCGAACACCTGAGCATTGCTCCATGTTGTATTTTCTGAGTAAGAGCCACCTGGGGGGAGCCAAAGAATAAGATTACCTATGAGAAGATGGCCAACCCTTTTTTTGGGGGGGGGGGATGGCCCACCCTTTTAACGTAGCCATAATATTTTTTTCTCTCAAATTCTGTCAGCCTGCCGAATAACTCCTTTCTTTGGCTTGAAAAGAAGTACTTTGAAAGGTTAGCTATTTTGGCTAATTTCAATTTCAACAATTTCAATTTCAATTTCAACAATTAGAAGATTCAAGGTCCAAAATGGCCCACAGAGCTTCAGGATTAGATAGCCCTTGCTGGCACATTTAAGATGATTCAAAGATGCACAGGCTCCAAGGTATTTTTGTTTTCTTTTATTTGATTTTTAGCTAGATATGACCAGAATATAAATATATAGTTGGGGTTTTGGTGATTTGATTCAGAGGCTGTATAGATTACCACTATATAATATATATGCATTAGGTAATATATTTACATTAGATAGATAGATAGATAGACAGATTTGAAATCTGCTTTGTTCAAATCCCCAGGTCCACTTTTCTTTTCTTTTTCTTTTTCTTTTTTTTTTTAGTACCGGGGATCAAACTCGGGTTCTTGTGCTTGCATAGCAGGCGGCAAAACCTCTGAGCTAAATCCCCGGCCCTCCAGGTCCATTTTTCAAACTGATTTTTCTCTCTGAGACAGTACAGTTACCAGATGGACTATTATTGTATCATGATGCTTGTGTTCAAGTAATCTTTATTTTACTTAATAATGTCCCCAAAGTGCAAGAGTAGTGATACTGGCAATTTTGTTAGTGTATTGTTTGTTCTATTTTGTTATTATTTGTTAGTCTTTTACTGTGGTTAATTTGTAAATTTTTAAAGCTTATGTTAGCTTATGTTATATTTAACTTACGTTATGTTAACATATATATATATATATATATGCATAGAAAAAAACATACTATCTATAAATTTTGGTTTCAAGCATGCACTGAGTGTCTTGGATGTTTCCCATTAAGAGAAGAGATGACTGCTCTATCTGGGAAGGGAACTGTAAGATTATGGGACATACGCGTTTTCATCTATACCAGCCTTTGCCTGATGGCCCTATAGTGACTGTACAAATATAAACTCTTATCAGCATCCTGTTAGGCTTCCTATTTTTCACATCTTTATAATCCTTATAGTATTTTTTCCTTCTCTATTTTATCCAGTTGTGTATATATGAAATTATACTTTATTATATTAGTCTCAGTTTTCCAGATTACTAGTGAGATTAAGATATATTCATATTTTATTGACTATCCATTTTTCTTCTAAATTTTGCTTTTTCATGTCTTTGGTTATTTTGCTATTGACTTATCTTTTAAAAAATTGATTTGTAGGAAGGAGATCATGATTTTTTCTGTTTCATTCAATATACCATTCCTTCTGTTTATTTGAATTTACTATGTCATTTTTATGTAGCATTTTAAAATTTGCATTGATACTTTGTCAGAAAATCATAACCTTAGCTAAAAATATCAAGTCAAAGTTACGATTTTCCTTCAGAGTTATCAATTTAATTATTATTATGTGCTGTTATAAGTATTTCACAATGTGAATTATAATTTTCAAATTCATGTTAATTAGCAGTGAGTGTGTATGCATTTTGTTTTCAAATGTACTATAACTATCTGTTAATGAATTTGATATAATTCTATTTTGCTGAAAGATTGTGATTTACATAATGCTGAATCTTTGAAATGTGTCAAGACTTACTTTGGAGTAATAGTTTTTGAAAATGTTTTAGTGTGTGCTTGCAAAAAATATGTTTTTGCCAATTTATGAATGGAGGATCCTACATATTAAGAAAATGTTCTCACTTGTGGTTTTAAAAATATTTTGTACTCTTTCTAGCATAGTTTTGCTGATTTAGCCATTGTTTCTGAAAGAAGTGAATTGAAATATCCTGCTGTAATGGTGCACTTTTTCTTGTATCTCTTTTTCCTTGAAATTCTGAGTTCACAAACTTTTGGCCATGATGAAATAGTACTCATGAGTGTTAAGATCTTTATGGGAGGATTTTTTATCTTTGTGCAGTGTATTTTTATATCATTATTAAAACTTTTTGCCTTAAGTTCTATTTTGCTTCATATTATGTTAATTCTGGTTTTATCTTTACCTTGTATTTATACTTCTTTTATTTTTACTCATCCTATATTATTTTGCTGAAAATGTGTATCAGATTAGAAGCACAAAAATGGGTTTTAGATTGTTATTGTGATTTATATTGGATTTATTTCTGTCATCTCATTTTATATTTTGCCTCTGTTTAAATTTATAGTCCCTAAGCTAGAGCAACTGAGTTTATTTCCTTTTTTCTCTCATTTTTTTTCAGCCAAATTCTTTTATTCTTCATCTCTTTACTACTTTGGATGTTATAAGGCCTATTTCTTATATTTTTATGATAACCTTTACATCTTTAAACATGATTACCTGAATAAAGTCTAAAATTAATCAGTATTACTGCACCCTAACCCAAATGTTTCAAGGATATTCAGAATCTTTAACTCAAATCTATTTCCAGTACCCATTATGTTTTATGTTCAGATTGTCCAAAATAATAATTCCATCTTGGTTTAATCTTTAAATGTCTTTATTTTGATAAATTTTAAACCAACAGAAAAGTTGAAAGAATAGTATAATGAACACGCTTATGCTTTTCACTTAGATTCAGCGACTATTAACATTTTGCTTTCTCTGTCTCATGAATGTGCCAGACCTCCCAGCGTTCTAGGCTGAAGTACTTCAGCAAGTATCTTACAAAAATAGCCTTGTATATAATCACAATGTCATTATCATACACAAGAAATTCAGGGTGATATGACAGTGTTATCCAATATCCAGCCCATGGGGTGATTTCCTCAATGACTCTTAAAAATAGCTCTTACAATTTTTTCCTTTTTTAAAAATCCATCATCATCTCAAGGATCATGTGCTGTATATCATTGTCATATTTCTCTAGTGTCCTTTCAAATGGAGCAGACTCAACCTTTTACTTTCTTTCACAACCTTGACATTTTTGAAAAGTTCAAAAATTGTAAATACTCTTCTCTTGTAGAATGGCAAAAACTCTTCTTTCATCCTATCAGCACAGATTCTTAGTAAATTTTTTATGTTAATTCTGAGCTTGAGAATGTTCGA
This sequence comes from Heterocephalus glaber, assembly GCF_053883595.1. Taxonomy (NCBI): domain Eukaryota; kingdom Metazoa; phylum Chordata; class Mammalia; order Rodentia; family Bathyergidae; genus Heterocephalus; species Heterocephalus glaber. The sequence continues at coordinate 6,235,562 of NW_028258310.1, read as the reverse complement.
GCTTGTACATCACATGAATTCAGGCCTTCTATCCTGGAACAGAGCAGACCTAGGCTTTCAATTTCTTGCAGTTGATTATACATCAACACATGGGTCTATGTAGTAAAAACTTCCTTCTAATTATCCCAAGCATTTTTTTGTTTCATTTATGCAACAGACTATTTTAACACCACATTTGTACATGAAGCTTATTTCCAGTTCTCTGCTCCCTGGGGACCTGTGGTCTAGTTTCACTTTCCCATGTGTTCCAAGACCCCCAATATTAATCAATAACCAATTCCTGATTTCCCTTGAGCTGCTTGTCATCAGTCAAGCTCAGAACTCTTAGTTTGAGATACACTTTATGATTGGAATCTGAGAATTTGCTTTCATTCTGGTCTACGTATTTAAGGTTTGTTATGTGATAAAGGGGTTTTTATTACTCAACATTTCCATGTTTATATGGCAGCTTGGAAGGATTTCCTGTGTAGAATATTTTCTTCTAAAAATTCAGGAAGCCCTGGGCCAATATTGTTGGCATCATGCTTTTTTTTTTTTTTTTTGGCTTGGAACCAGCTAAGGATTCTACTTTTTGGATGGGTAGAGTCAGTTTCTACTTATTTGATAATGCCTTTTTTTTTTTTTTGGCTTAAATTCTTTTATTGGTACATTTCAGGTATACAATACATTTACATTTATCATTGGGTGTTTGTACCTGTACATGATGTATCTTGGTTCATATTTTTACCCCATTACCTGTAGGCCCTTCACCCCCTCCACCCTTCCCTATTTACACAGACTTTGCTTCCATTTTTTTCTTTTCTCATAATTTTTCCTTTACCTTCTTTCCTTTCTCCTTCACCTCCCACTTCCGCTACCCTTTGAACCTTTTCTTCCTATTTCAAATTATCAATTATTAATTTTAACCATTTTTAATCCTCATTTACACTTTCAGTTTCTCACACTAGAGAAAATATTCAGTATTTACACATGTGTGTCCTATTTATTTCACTTAAGATTATGCGCTCAATGTACATCCATTTAGCTATAAATATCTCTAGTTTCTCATTCTTTATGTCTGAGTAGTACTCCATTTTATAAAAAACCCACATCTTTATCCAGTTTCCAGTTGATGGGCGCTTAGGCTGTTTTCAAGCTTTAGCTATTACAAATTGTGCTGCTATAAACATGGGTGTATATATATTGCTGTGGTATGATTCTTTTAATTCTTTGGGGGAGATACCCAGAAGGGGAATAGCTGGGTCAAATGGGACCTCTAGGCCTAGTTCTGTGAGGTATCTCCATACTGATTTCCACAGTGAGTGCACCAGTCTGCACTCCCACCAACAATGGAGAAGGGTTCCTTTCTCCCCACACCCCTGCCAGCATTTGCTATTGGTTGATTTCTTGATAGCAGCCATTCTTTCTGGGGTGAGGTAGAATCTCAGTGTTGTTTTCATCTGCATCTCTTGAACGATGAGTGCTGTTGAACATTTTTTCATACGTTTATTTGCTGCTTTACTTCTTTGAGAAATGTCTGTTCATTTCAGATGCCCATTTTTGAATTGGGTCTTTAAATTTGAGGGGGTCTAATATTTTTCAGTTCTTTATATATTCTAGATAGTAGTCCTTTGTCGGAGGTACAGCTGCTAAAATTTTTTTCCCACATCGTAGGTTGTCTCTTAGCTCTGTTGGTGGTTTCTCTTACAGTGTAGAAGCTTTTTAATAAGATGATATCCCACTTGTTGATTCTTTGTGTGAGTTTCCCTGCTACTAAGGTTTTGTTCATAAAGTCTTTTCCTATGCCAATGTCTTTGAGAGTTCTACCTAACTTATTTTCCAGCAAGTTTATTGTTTCTATTTTAATATTTAGATCTTTAATCCACTTCGATCTTAGTTTAGTGCATGGTGATAGATATGGGTCTAGTTTTAATCTTTGGCATGTTGAAATTCAATTTTTCCAACACCATTTATTAAAGAGGCTATCTTTTCTCCAGTGAGGATGGTTGGCTCCTTTGTCAAAGATGAGGTGGCTGAGTATGTTTGGAGTTGTTTCTGCATCTTTTAATCTTTTGAACCTATTGCACTGATCCTTGGGTCTTTTCCTTTGCCAGTACCATGCTGTTTTTATCACAGTAGCTTTGTAGTATAGTTTCAAGGTGGGGATTGTGATACCCCCAGCCATGTTTCTATTGCCTAGAATTGCTTTTGCTATTCTAGGTCTCTTCTGATTCCAAATGAATTTTTGGATTGTTTTCTCTAGTTCTGTGAAGTATATTGTTGGAATTTCAAACAGCATTGCATTGAATCTATATAATAGTTTTGGAAGTATGGCCATTTTCACTATATTGGTTCTTTCTACTCAGGAACAAGGGATGTCTTTCCATTTTCTGATATCCTCTTTGATCTCTTTTTTCAGAGTGCTGTGATTTTCAGTATAGAAGTCTTTTGCTTCCTTTTTTAGATTGATTCCTAGATATTTTATTTTTTTGGATGCTATTGTAAAAGGACTCATTTCCCTCTCTCAGTGAGTCTGTTATTTGTGTACAAGAAGGCTATTGATTTTTGAGTGTTAATCTTTTATCCAGCTACTCTACCGAATCTGTCAATTAAGTCTAGAAGCCTTTTGGAGGAGTTTCTTGGGTCTTCTATGTAAAGTATCATATTGTCAGCAAATAATGACAGTTTAACTTCTTCCTTTCCCATCTTTATTCCTTTTATTTCTTTCTCTTTTCTAATTGCAGTGGCTAATGTTTCCAGAACTATATTGAACAGGAGTGGTGATAGTGGGCATCCTTGCCTTGTTCCTGACTTTAGCATGAAAGTTTTCAGTTTTTGACCATTTAGTATGATGTTGGCTGTTGATTTTTCATAGTTAGCCTTAATCAGGTTGAGATACAGACCTTCTATTCCAATTTTTTGTAGGGCTTTTATCATGAATGGGTGTTGGATTTTGTTTAATGCTTTTTCTGCATCTATTGAGATGATCATATGGTTTTTGTCCTTTGCTCTGTTAATATAGTGTATTACATTTATTGATTTACACATGTTGAACCATCCTTGCATCCCTGGAATAAATCTGACTTGGTCAGGTGTATAATCTTTTTGATGACCCTCTGTATTCTGTTTGCCAGTATCTTGTTGAGGATTTTTGCATCTGTGTTCATTAGGGATATTGGCCTGTAATTCTCTTTTTGGGTTGGGTCTTTCCCTGGTTTTGGGATCAAAGTAACATTTGCTTCCAGGAATGAATTTGGAAGTATTGCTTTCCTTTCAATTTCCTTGATGAGTTTAAAGAGTAACAGCAATAGTTCTTCTCTAAATGTCTTGCAGAATTCAGCAGTGAAGCCATCAAGACCTGTGCTTTTCTTTGTTGGTAAATTTTTTATTACATTTTCAATTTCACTCATTGTAATTGGGATGTTTAGAATTTCTATATCTTCTTCATTTAACTTTGGCAATTTGTATGTATCTAGGAATCTGTCCATTTCTTCAGTGTTTTCCATTTTATTAGAGTACTGGTTCTCAAAGTAGGTATTGATGATCCTCTGGATTTCTGCTGGATCTAATGTGACTTCACCTTTTTCATTCTTAATTGCATGGATTTGAGCCTTTTCTTTCCTTTTTTCGATAAGGTTGGCTAAAGGTTTATCAATTTCATTTATTCTTTCAGAAAACCAACTGTTTGATTCTTTAAAGTTTTTTTTATTGTTCTCTTCGTCTCCATTGCATTGATTTCTGCTCTGATCTTTATAATTTCCTTTGTTGTATGAGCTTTGGGTTTGTTATGCTCTTCTTTTTCTAGAAGCTTGAGGTTCTGAATTAGGTTGTTTATTTGAGCTCTCTCTGTTTTCCTAATATGGGCATTCACTGCTATCAATTTCCCTCATAGAACTTCTTTCACTGTGTCCCATAGATTTCTGTATGTTGTACAGATAATGCCTATTTTAATAGATAATGCCTATTTTAATTGACTGCATATCCATTTGTAGTGAACACAAATCTTCAGAAAAATAGGAAATGTAAAATTTAAAAAGTGCCACTGACTCAGAAAGAGTGTCAAAGATATAGTTTTTATAAGAATGCTATAGTAATTGAAATATGCCCTGAAGAATTACTTTTAAGTATTTATTTTTTTTCATTTTCAAGATTCCAAAAGAGAAGTTGGTCATAATCAATAGCTAATGCCCCAATAAAGAATGTTCTTATTGGAAGTTTCTAATTATTTTCTAATAACAAGCTAGGAAAAAACCCCAAAATATAAATGCTGAAGTTTGATGGGAAGAAAGTTATACGAGAAGGCTCAGACTATAAAAATGACTAACATGTACCATGGTTTTCTATTCAATGGTTTGACACACACACATGCACACAGAATATTTTGAAGAATTTAAAACATCATTTTGGCTGGGCATGGTGGTACACACCTGTAATCCCAACACTTGGTAGGCTGAAGCAGGAGGATCACCTTGAATTTGAGGCCAGCCTAGGTTACATAGTGAGTTCAAGGCCAGCCTGAACTACATAGTGAGATACTGTCTTAAGAACAAAGAAACACACACGCAAATTTGTAATTTGATAATTACAGGTTTGATCTTAAATTTACTTAATATTTTACTATAATTAGTGTTAAAATCTTATGAAATGTACAAACAGTGTCTTTTATTTTTTGTTAGCATAAGAAATATAAAACTTTAGAATAGAAAAAATAATTGACATTTTAAAAAGGCAAAATGTTATTTTGTTGTTAGGACTCATCTTTTGAATTGTCAGTTGGATTTAGAAAGCTCCTATTTAAAAAACAAAGTAAGTCAGCTATATCTTGTCCAAATTTGGAAATGGTATCCCTCAAAATTAACTGTCAACAACTCACCAGCCTTGGAACTTTTACCTCTTCACCAAGCATGCTATGTGAGTTTACTGAAAACAATGCCTGTTAAAGATGCCCAATTATGATTTCCATGGGTTGCTAAAATATGACCATAAACTATTACTAAGCATTCTGAATTTAGGTAAATGTAAGTATTTACTTTTCTATAAAGATATAGTTTCCTGTTGCTGTTGTTCTAGTTTATTTGTGGATTATAAAGTCATGAGGGTAGCCAGAAACAGTTCTCATTTTCCCCTGCCTCCAAACTCTAGAGGTGTTCTTACTCCTCTGCTACTAATAGGAGGCAAATAGAATTGTTAGGGACCAAATTGTGTGGCCCTATAAATTCATATATTGATGTCTTAACTTTCAGTACCTTGAAATGTTACCATATTTGGACATTAAATTTATAAAGTGGTAATAAAGTTAAAATAAGATTTTTAGTGTGGGCTATAGCCCAACAGTTCAACTGTTGTCCATGACAGAAGAGCATATTTAAAACATTTAGACATCATGCCTGGCCTAAACAAAGCATCAGGCCTAAACAAAGCAAACAGGCTGCTTTCAGCAAACAACAATAGCTTCTCAGTAAACAGGACAAATGGACTAAAAATGAAGCACACAACCTCCCTGGCACTGAGAAGTCTATTGATTGTCTACGCACCTGAGCAGATTGTCCTTGGGCCTACAAGTATAAACATTTCACCCCAGATTCTTTAATCCCTTCAACACCTATATAAGCCTAATTCCTTTTCCAGGTTAGTTTCTAATATCTCTCTCCTAGTGTTAGCCCATCTACCCTTGGATGAAATCTTTCCCTTCCAGCTGCTAGAATTTCCTGATTTTAATCCCTAATTTTTAGTCCCTGTTCACTGGAATAAACTTTCCTTTCAAAAGCCTATTTTTGACAAGTGATTCTTTATAACAGACACCAGACATCCAGGCACAGAGCAGGAAGACCACATGAGTACACAGCTGGAAGTCTGTGAGGCAAGGAGAGAGGTCTCAGGAACAATTAAACCAGTGGGCACTTTGGTATTGGACTTCAAGCCTCCATTACTGTGAGGGAAGTTGGTTTGTACGCACCCTGTCTGGCATTTTTTTATGATAGCCCTGACAGACTCATGCACAGGGGGATCACTATATCTCTTCACTCTCTACAGGAATAAATGCAAACCACTGCCAGAGTTCATTTTCTTTACTGACCTCAGAGCCTTGCTCAGGACAAGATTGTACTCACTAATCTTTTGACTAAAATTTGACAAGAAAAGTCATTGAATCATTGATGTTTTTGAGAATTCAAGAAGCATTCTCATGCATCTTTAACATGTGTGTCTTTTGCATATGAGTCTTGCCCCATATTTTCCCTTTGGCTGTATAAGTTGTATTAGGATCTGACAGATGAGACTGTCAAGAATAGTTTTAAGGCTTAGAAACAAATTTGTAATGAATAAAGAGTAAATAAGAAATATGAATTCACCTTTTATTTTTCATTCCATTTCACAATGCAAAATTTTTGAAAAATGTGTGCTTTATCAAAAGAAAAATACATTTCTTTTTTTTCTTCATGAAGCTAGTCAAGCCATAAGCACAGTACAATCACTTGTCAAGTCCTTGTCTTGTGTCTTTGTTGTTGTGCATAAGCAGCTGTGGGGGCTGCAGGTGGAGAAATGATATTGTTCCTGCTGCTGATAGAAATTCTGCCAGTAAAAACCAGGCTCAGGAGGTTTCTGTGGAGAGGAAGGACTGGCTTGGCTGTTGGACTCCAGACAATGTGTGTTATGCCTTGGCAGAAAGTTTGTCTGCATTTTGCCCATGTCCAGAGACTTTGTCTGAGACTCAGATTAAGGGCAGCAGACTAATTAATCTAGCAGAAGAAATTTCAAAGCAGTCTAATATTGAGACCATGTCATGGCTGCTTTTGGGGGTTTTTAGCTAGATCTATGATGAGAATCAAGAGGAGAGATCCCAGCAGAATGATTTAAAACATTTTTTTTTTTTTGGTGCCGGGGATCAAACTCGGGTCCTTGTGCTTTAAAACATTTTGATTTTGGCTAAGAAAGAAGCTCCACTAAAGCTGTGGACTGCAAAGATAGAGCATATTTACATCTTGATTGCTGAGAAGGAACAGGAAAATAGAAAGGATGGTTTGAGGGCATCACAAGAAGTAACAGGACCCCACCCTTTGCAGCCCCCCACTTGCAAAAGTGAAAGATTTTACTTTGAGAATAGAGCCCCAGAGCACCATGTTCCTGAACTTTGTTCTTCAGGATTTGGTTCATAGGCACTGGACCCCTATAGCCAGGAGACAAGGAACCTGGCTACTGCTCTAGCTGGCAGCAGACATTGGCATCACCCACATGGTGCTGGTTTTAGGTGCACGCAGAATACAAAAGCTGTGGTGTTAGGAAGGCTTCCACCCAGATTTTAGAAGAAGACCTGGAGGCCAAGAAGTGTGCCCCTGAGAGGGTAGTGTGTAAAGCTGTGAGTGTGAAGTCAAAGACACAGTGGAGACTCCAGAGGTTGGAGAAGCCAGGACCATGGATCATCTGAGGAAAGCTGCAAGGGGGAGGAAAGCCAGACAAAGAAAGAAGTCATGGGAGCTACAACCACCAGCAGTGCCATAGGGGTGCAGCCACCCAAGCCCTTTGGAGTTCACAACTTGCTGAAGATTGCTGAGGATGCTAGAGGTGAAACTTTGGGATTTAATGTTTGCCTTGTTGGACTTTGGTCTTGCTTTGTTCCCATTCCTTTGTATCCTCCTGTTTGTAACTTTTTGAAATGTCTACCTTGTGCCATTGAATGTCGAAAGTGTTGAACTTTCTCTTCATTTGTACAGGGGCTTGCAGCTAAGAGTTTGCCTTAAATCTCAGAGGAGACTTTGGACTTGGACTTTTCAGCAGTGATGAAACTGTCAGGACTTTGGCAACTCTTGGAAATGGGCTAAATTTCTTTTGCATAAAGAGATATGCACGAGTCTTTGGGGGACTAGGGGTCGAATGTTACAGTTTCTGTCTAGGTGTCCCCTCAAAGCCTTATGCAATCATAGGTGGGGCTTTTCCAGAGGTGCCTGGATCTAGAATGTGTGATGTTGGAATTAATTCATGGTGCAATGCTAGGATCAAGGGCATTAGGATTAAGGGTGTGAGTGGTGCCTGCCCTATGTAGCTTGGATAACAAATAAGGGATAGAAAGAGCAGTGGTCATTCCTTGATGGTTTGCTGCTTTCTCCCCCACCATGAACTGTTTCTCCTCTGCCATGCCACCCTGCCATGGAGCCAGCCGATTATAGACTAAAACCTCTACAAACTGTGAGCTAAATAAACTTTTCCTCCCTTAACTTGTGGATGTTGAGTATTTTGTCTCAACAATGAGAAAAGTAACTAAAACAGTAAGTCAACCAAGAGAGAGAAGTACTGTTTATGGAAATGAGTAAGCTAAGAAGTAAACTTAAAAAATAAAAACCCAGGAAAAACTTGTATGTCTTCATGAATCTGATTTTGATTCCAAATATTTTATGAAATTGGAAGTATTTTATTTTTATAAACTAAAAATACATTAACAATGTGGCTATTTCTGATCTAGCTCCTCATACAGCAGTTTTTCTGTTCTTTGCTATCTTTCTCTTTAGAGGCCAGCAATGATGTTAATGATAAACATTAGAAATTATAGTGCTGTCACAAATGTTAAAAGACAAAGTGGGAGATTGTTTTCTCCTTTGCAAAAGGAGATTTCAAAATATGTTTATAAAGTTAACTACCACAAAACAATTCTATTAAAAATAGTTTCTAAATTTTCCATTAGTTGACTTGTATTTTAAATTATTTGCAACTTTGTTGTCACTTTTCAGCTTCGTGACTGTGTTCTCAATTTATCCCTCATTATGGTCCCTTTAGATGTCTCACAGGCAAGTCAAAGACAATGTGTTGAAAATCATATTAATCTTGTCCCCTCAACCTGCTGCTCCCCAGTTGCTCTCCCAGTGAGTGGTACCATCTTCCACTCCTTGCCCCAGCTCTCGAAGCACCCTCAGCACTGCCCCACCTGTGCCACTTCCCTTTTCATCCCCATGGCCTCTGTCCATGAGAGGCCACCCAGGTTGCTGCCATAGGTATCCTTGTCTTCTCCAGGTCACTCTCCATGGCCTTTAGGTTGATATTTCTAAAATAAACCTGATGACATCTAAAACCATTCAGTAGTGACCAGCTACTCTTGGCTATGCTTTCCACTCTAACCTTATTCCTAGATACCTTTTTGTTCTATGCTCCTTTTTGAGGAATTGAATGTGATATTCTTCTGCTTTCATGATCTCATTTACCTGCAATTATATGTGTTTTGTTCTAAATTATCTGTGGTTTCTTTTTTCTATTCTTTAAAATAATTATTTTTATTAGTACATTCTTACAGCACATAATGATTACATTCTTCCTGGGGAGATGGTACATGTACATAATACATCTTAATTATTTTTTCATCTCCTTCCTCTCGTCCCTCCCTATATCTTTATATTTTTATATTATTTTAGTTTATCATTCTGAAAGTGTCAGAGAGCACAGACAGTCTTTACGTTGTTCACTGTTGGAAATATACAGAGCCTAGCACATGTCAGAGGATTACTAGGTATTTATTAAATGATTCATAGGTATCTATTAAATGAATGGGTAAAAAATAATTAGAAAACAAAAACACTATTTCTGCTGGATTCTCCTTTTGTCTTTTTGAATATTTTAATAGAACAATAGAGGATTCAAATATGCTGAAACATTCCAGAAGTTCTCCTAGGTAAACCTTTCTCTTATTCCTTATACAACTCTCAAGGACAGTTTTCAGGCAGGGAGGGAATGTTAAGTGGTACTAATTCCACATGGATCAAAATATTAACTCATTAGTCATTCCTGTTACTTAATAATAGAAGAAATAAGTGGCATGACTCACCACTGCCCTTCTTGGATATAAATGCTTTTTCACAGTGGTTTCTAATTACTCAAGAGAAGCCTGGCCTTTTTTTCCAGTTGACTTGTATAGAAAGTGAGGGATGCTTTAATTTCTTGAAAAAAGTTGGTAGAGACTGAAAAATGAAGTTCTTAAATTAATAAATGGGAAATTACTGATTTGTTGAACATGGTCAAGAATTTTGTATGGGGAGAGTTCAGATAGGCACCTCACACTTTTCTGTCCAGAAACTGTTGGGAATCTTCCAAAGGAGTAGGAAGTTACTATCTGACAGAAAGATGATGTTGGAGGAAAGAGCTCCTTTACTTTGACATTTATATGTGGGCCCATTATTTTAGGACAGCCCTTGCACACTGTACATCTGTGTCAGGGCAAGGGAGGCTGTTAATGACAGTAGACAGCACAAGAACTTCTGCAGACCACGCCTAATTGTTGTATCCTGATTAAATATTTAAGAACACAAGGTTTCATATTTTAAGACACTGTACATAATAAACCTTGCCAATCTAAATCAAATGATCTTTAAAATGCCAGACATATCTAAGATGTTAGGCTAATCATTCACCACTGGAATGATTAAAAATAAACTGATCTTCTAAACTGAAATTTGTTCTTTTTCTTTCAAGGTTTTATTTTCCAAAGAACACAATGGATGATTGTGGAGCTCAATGAAAGCAGATGCTGTAAGAAAGCACTAGAAACTGGCCTATGAAGTTTTATACCAGGAGCCAATATCTTGATAGACCAAATGGGCTGTGTTTGGTGCCATCAGAGAAACCATTACTCCTTTTACTCTTCCTAGAAGAGATAAAGAGCAAGTGGACTTGTCTGGAAAAGGTTCTATTCATTGGGAATTTTCACTGTGTTGTGGGATTTCCCGCTTTGTCAAGCCTGGCCAGTCCTACATGTGTTTCTCTTTCTCCACTGGCCCACATCTTGGAACCCAGGCTGTGGTGACATAACTAATACATAACACTAGCCATGCTTTGTTCAGTGTTTTTATATTGTCTTGGTATGTCATATTTTTAAATAAATGTGTTAGCCTTTGATTTCAAGTTACCTGTAGGAAAGGACATGTCAAAACATGGTTCTTTTAAAAAAAGTATTAAATTTATCACCAAGGCACTGTCAGGATATTGGACATCAATAAACTTGAGAAATGATTTTGATTCTTCTTCTCCAGTAAAAGAGATTTATTTCTAAGATCATTACAAAATGGAATTCAAGATTACTATGAGCCTTCCCTGTGCCAGGATGACAGTGTTTAAACCTTAGAATAACTAGAGACTGTTGTCTCTAGAAAAAAACATTTCAGATTATTTGAAGTCAAATCCTTACTAAAATCTTGAAATTTTTATAAAAATGAACAGACTGCCTGTTTTATTGGTAGTTCAGAAGTGCAGGGTATGGGTGTATGAAAGTCCAAGGTAGAACTGTCATACAAGGTAAGCTCTTCATCCATTTAGTTTCCCTTACGTTAAAATGGTTTCTTTGGCAATTTGACTATTTTTCTCTAGTAAAAGACTCTTGTATCCTTCTCTTTAACTTAATACATTGTAGATTATATTGTGTTTTAAAGCTTTGGTTGTTCCCTTCCTCCCTCCCTCCGTTCATGTTAATCGTGGCCCACTTCTGTAATAGGAAAAGGAGAGCAACCAAAGCTTCTAATGCATCTAATTGATTCATTCCTTCTTTTACTAAACATTAATATTTTATCACACTTCTATTGATAGTATGTTGACCCTTAATTTGCACAAATTCGGTCAGCACACTTTGCCAATAGGTTTCAGGCTGTTAGCCATTTTCTAGAAGAGGGCTTAGGTGGTGCTGTGGGACTTGCATATATTTTTCTTAGCACTACTGACACAAATGATGGCTATTTAAACCTGAATATGTATGTGTCTTAGTAACTAGTTATTTGAAAGATATACATTAATAGTATTTAATGTTAAAATTCATTAACCAAATATCCCAATAATCTTTAACCCAACAACCCTCAATTACTAAGCAATTACTAGCTGTTTATATTCATGCAGTAGTTTTCCAATTCTGCCGAGTGTTCTCTTCAATGCATTATATACACAATACCTTCTTCCTTTAATTCTAACAATGTGGTGAGTTTAGCTTATGAACCTTAAATAAGAATAATCTATAATAGCTCACCTTGTATTTAACTAGTAAAAAAACTTTAGTTCTCCTGGAAAAGGACTATATGTGAAAGTGTTTATTGGTTGTAAATGGAAAGAGACCTTGTGCTTTTGGATTTGCTGAAGGCTCACCAGGAGGCCTTCCAAGAATCTCCTGAGGTTTGGACCATCCCTCAGAAAATCAAGTGTCATGTCCTGAGTACAGTTGTCATACCCTGTGCTGTGAGTGAAAGGATATGAGCCTCAAGGAACAGACATGCCCCACAGCACATGGCTGGCCACCCTTCAAATACAGGAGAGCTGCCTCGATGCTCCAGTGTTATGAGAACTTTCGAGCAGATAGCTTCTGGGCTCTCTGTGAGTCACCACTCATGCCTGACTGGGGTATTATAGCTGACATTTCTTCTCAGAGTTTCAGCTACACATTTTGTTTCAATAGTTGTATTCTTGATGTTCTGAGAATGATACCACTAATGTGACTTATCAGTTTCTAGGCCATGTTTCTGAACTGGTTCTGTTGTGGGTAGCTTGCTTTAATATTAATTATAAATTTGGGATGCATTTTAATAGATAAAAAACACATGAATGCTAATATTGACTCCTTTCTGAGTGACTATTCTTAGTTAATCCTTCACATGGCTCTTCAAGCAAACACTTGATGAAGTAACCTTAAGTTTTAGTTTTCTGAAAGTATCAAAACCTCAAAGAGCCTAACAGTTTTGATGTGGGGTTCCTATCAAGGTATCTAGATTATCTTAAAGATCAGCTCAGATGCTTGAACAACTACCAAACTTGTTTTCTCATATTAAAAACATTTATTAAAAAAACTTCTATTGTTTCTTTGAGAAAAGAAGTTTGTTTGGATTCAGAGATATGGCACCAAGACAACTTCATTTATCTTAATACAAGTAGTGAAAATAGGCTATTTCATAAGGAATGCTGTGACTTTGTGGATATTTTTTCCAAGAGGTATTCTGCTGGAGGACAAGGTCCTCACATGGCCCTGGAAGAGAGAAGATGAAGGTGCTGCCCTTGGGTTCTAAGAGAGCCCTCAGGATGCCATGAATTGCAATGGATTTTTAAATATAGACTCTGTTTTCTTCTTGATCAGGAAGGCAGTGTCTAATTAAATGGTATTCACAATCTGCACTGCAGTATCTGCATTCTTTGGACAGTGAAATTCCATGTGAAAAGTGATCAGGAACAACTCCCCTCAGTGAAAGATTTGGGGAACATTGGAAACACTAAACAAAACATCTTTAATTTAGATGAATGTCCAATGAAGAGAGCATTAGAATGAGAGTTTTGAAGCAAAATTTTTCCACATTATTTCAGAGGTTCTGCTTCCTTAGTGAATGTTTCTTGTTGCTTTTATAAATAATACTTCCTCCAGCTGGCACGCTTCAACAGGATCCTTTCAACTGGATTTCATGGAACACTGACCAATTCCGGTACCTCTCTCAATCAAAACTAAAGTTTGCATTATTCCCTCTATCATTTTTCTTCTAGTGGCTAGGAAAGGAGTTGTTGATATTGTTCATGTTTCAAGGGAAAGCATAACTGCTAATTTTTTAAGTGAAGCATATTTTTCAACCTTGGTCACGTCCTTGGAAATACAAACCATTTTTCAAAAGAGGAGGGTGGAGAGAGTAAGTCTGGTCTTCCTTTAGTTTGCTCTCATTTCTTTCCCTGAGTGTTCTGCTTGGTTAGGACCTTGCTCCTAGATGAAGGTGCATACATAGCTGACTGCTTTCTTGCTAGCTTGGGTGGCATGACTGGATACTGGAAATGCCTATGATTTCCATCAGCAGAGAACAAATCAGTCTGTTGGCAACTAAAGGTCAAATCAATAATGACTCTTTTGTGTGTGGGTACAGTTGCAACAGAAAACCTTTCACCAATTTTAATAAAACCCCTGAAAAATGATTGTAGAGAGGCATTAGGGAACATCTTGTGACCTCTTTGGAATATATAAGGACTCTCAAGGTGATGCTAGAGGTCACAGAGAGAATGAAGATTCAGGGACCCTTCTTTCGAAGGACAGAAGTCCTTTAAGTTCACAATGGCTTTTTACATGCAAGGCAACACTTTAACAAGGCTTGAGAAAAGAAATTTATTTGTTAGCTCAGGAAAATTTAGCCTATATAGCTTAGCAGCCTTTAGTGCATATGGTCGAGAAAAGGACATTCATTAGTAAAATAACTTTTGGTGTGGGGCATTGTGTTGGTAAAATAAGTGGAGTGAGAACATGCAAGTACATATTAACATGTGATGGCCAATATGTGACATGGTGGAGAATTCTAGATGATCCCAAAGGCAAATGGATGAACCTGACACTTGGCAAACAAAAACGGGAGGCTTTCTGACAAAGACTGGGCAGATGGCAGAGGAAAGAGACATGTTTTCAAATAGTCCCAGGCTCTGTCAACATCAGCTGTACCCACAAACTTGAAAAGATGGACTTTATCCACACAGAATGTGGGAGAGACTCTTGTATAATGAGATTACTGTCATCACATTGTTGTTAGCAAGTACTCAGATGAGCAAAATCAATAAAACACAGTGAGAAGCACCTTTAAGGGAGGGCCAGGTTTGCCTGGATTGCCCTCTTGCAATGGAGAACTGAAAGGTAGAGTCGTTGTCATTGGAGAATAATTGTGTTTTGCTGAATTCTGAGGGATCACTGGCTTCTTCTCCCTCTGGAAATCTTACCCTCAGGCCTAGCACCATGGACAAATATCCAGCCTGCAATGCTGATACTTTAACCTTGAAGTTAGGTGTCATTCATGGTGCCTCAGGGGCCTGGAGGCTTGGGCACAGCCATTTATGAGAGTTCTTTATCTGCAGAGAACTGGACTCTGGAAGGATATACTCGGGGAGATTATCCCAGGGCAACCTGATGATGTCTGCAGATATGGGCTACTCAGTGAGGCCTTCTTGATCACTCCATAGAAAAAAATCCATTCACATTTTTAAAGTCCTCTTCTTCATCTGTTATTTTATGTACTTACTAGTTTATTTGCTTATTCTTTCTTGCCTTATCAGAATGTCAGTATCACAAGGGCAGAGATTTTGTCAAATATCTCACCATATGCATTCCATAAATATCTCAGAAAAATGAATGAATATTTGAGAACTGAATAAGGCCTTAAGGACAGCTTTTAACTCTTTCTAGTCTTTCTCTGTCCTAAGATCCACAGCCAATCTGAACTCCAATAACAGACAGGCTAATCAGTGTACCCCAGAGGGTGTGAAAGGCCCTTTGTTCTAATAAGAACAAGCAGTTCTGAGCATTTCCTGATTATTTTTCTAAGGCAGGACCCTCTAAGCCCATAATGTTGTCCCTGGAGTCTCAATGACAAGTTCTGGGTACTTAGGGAAACAAAAAACTTCAAAAGTGCCCCAAGAAAACACAAGTTCAGTGGTTACTAACTTACGTCTAGTTTCTATTTTCTTTAAATCTTCCCTTTCCTTGTGCCTGGATTTCACCTTTTGAAACAAGGGTGGCCAATAGAGCTTGTGAAATATTTAGTTATCTTTATGATTAAGTTGTATGGAAAGATTCATAATTGGTTGTATTTAATTTAGCCCTTCGGTTCTAGTCTCTGGGTACCGATTTGTATCCTAGGGCATTTTTGACATTTCCAGCATGTTGTCATCAAGGTCATGGTCATCCACTAGGAAAGGGTCACCAAATACCAGTGGACCCCAGGACCACATGAAGTGGGACTCAATCATCCGAGTTCCCTTTATCTTTATAACTGAATTGTAGATGCCAAGGACGTCTGAGCTGGGGTTTAAGACTTCCTCAGGGTGCCTGGGAAAGCCCTTAGCTTCAACACTGATGAAATGGATATAAACCCACAAAACTCATGAAAATCTAGTTGCTCAATCTGAGATTGGGGTCCATGCTACAGATCTCTTGGATATTTAGAAATTAATGAGATTTTTAAAAAGATGAATTTCTTGTCAACCTTAGATCAAGGCAGGGGGCTGAGACAACTTTTTGATTTCCTGAAAAAGAGGCTGTTCCTTAGATGAGTTTCTCCATCAACACCAAGATGTCCCACAGAGGTCATAGTGCCTTCTACTTACCTTGTTAGTGGCAGCCTGGAGACACCTCAAATAAGCTTGTGAAAGGCACTTGGTAAAATTTCAGGAAAGTTGAGAGCTGAGCTATCTAATGTTAGTAGCTTTAAAAGTGCCGTGGTGGGAGGGAGTATTTAAAACACTATAAATAGGCAAACAATATAAATTAGGGCTCCTCCCTTATCCCTCAGAAGCTGGTTTTTAAACATTTACAAGGACATAACTAGTCCTTAGTCATCCCTCAACATTACTGTGAGCTTTCTGACTGTCTGAACTCGCAGTGCATGGGTATGTGTGTGTGTGTGTGTGTGTGTGTGTATTTGTAGCAGAGTATTGTATGGGAATGGGAAGCAAAAAAAGATGTTTATAAATGGATTTGTTAGCCAGATGGGGACCAGAGGGTGTGAGAAGACAGAATATGGAGTTTACAAGTTCAAACATTTCTGCCAGGCATGATGGTCCACACCTGTGATCCCAGCACTTGGGAGACTGACGCAGGAGGATTGCCTTGAGCTCAGGCCAGCCTGAACTAAATTAGAGAGACTCTGCCTCAAGAAACAAAACAAAACTAAACAAAAAAGGAAGACAAAAAACAAAAAAAAGTCCAGACATTTTTACATTAAACATATAATTAGATTAAAATAATCCTTGATATAAATTTCACTCGTTTAAGAGTATATCATTTAAAGTAATGTTATAAATAGTTCCATGACTTACTGATGAGTGGAATAGGTGATATATATATGTGGAAAATGATACATATTGATCACATTTTTGTAGAAACAAAAAAATGCCAACCTAAAAGAAACAATATGTATATACAGGCATTTTTCGGTTATAGAGTATAGAAAGTGCATGTTGTTAAAATAAGGGTTGAGGAAATAGGAAGGAAGGGGAAGACATTTTTAAATTCATATGCCTTTATGTTATTGACCTTTTCATCAAATGTTCCTTGTTTTCATTTTGAGATTGCAGAAGAAAATTTGAGCCAAAGAGTTTTAAAGAATGACTTCTTTAGAACAGTAATGTGAATGAAATATTGTAGGTGTACATGAAGAGTTTTGAGAGAAATTAGAATTCATTCAGTCCCACACACCAAATTCACAGCATTATCTGCTCAAAACAGAAACATTTAAAAACAACACAGAGTTGTATAGAGGATAAAGATGAAATGTAAGTTTAAAATATTAGAGGGATGTGGCTGTGTGTGTCTGCCCATGCTTTAAAATACTGTACCTTGTGAAAACAAAGGAGGCTCTCAGGGTAAAAGTACCTGATACACAATGGAATATTCATTTGTGTTTGGAGCAGAAGTGTAAATGTCTTTGTGCCTATTCCAAGTACCATAACGATGACTCTACAACAGCTAGTGAATCTCCCTGTGGTTTATTTTATAAGGTTTGTGGTGGGCAAAAAGGAAAGAGAAACTTTGTTTGGAAGTATCTAATAAGCCATTATTCAATATATACTATACACAATAGGCCCCTCCCCTCACCCATGGAAATATTTTTCAGCATTCCCAGCAGATGCTTGAAATGACACACAGTACAAATCCTGTATGTACCATGTTTTTTCCTATACATATATACCTACCTATGATAACGTGTAATTGATAAATTAGGCCTAGGAAGAGATTAACAAGAACTAATAATAAAATACGCAGTCCTCAAGTTCTTTTAGGGATAAGAAAGAAGTATAAGAGAGTCGGTGTTAATTTGCTTCCTAATGCTGGCCTATTTAGTGTTCTTCCTGCTTTCAGGGGCTACTTGGTTTAAAGACAACAGAGGATCTTTACCTAGGATCATGGGTCAGGCGCTTTTGGAAAAGTGTCTCTGAGGCCGATATGAGAAGACAGGTTTGAAACACATTACAAAACTAGGATTCACTTCAACAGCTAATAACCACACTGAAACACCAGCCCTTGTAGCTCTTCTACATTGTACGAGTCCATAATACAGAGGAGAAAGGTAATCATCTCCTTCCTTCAGTGAAAGACAACAAGAGGATGCCATGGGCTGACAGTCCCAGCACTGTCAGTTCATGTTGGTTGTTGAGGAAACTTTAATGGCTGTAGCCAGCTATAAAATATATGACATGTCTGCTGGGTTTTTAATTCACAAACCTTCCCTCTAGTAGCTGTAAAGCTATTTCACCTTTCCTTGCCTCTCTGCATGCTGTTTCCTCTTGCTGGATCACTCCCACTCTCATTCCATCACTCGTGGACAGTTCCTCCCTATCATTTAATACTGAACCCAGGTACCACAGCTCACAGGAGTGCTTCCCTATGCAGTCTCTGCCTCTAGCCTGGATACAGGTGGTCTGTCTGAGTTTCCATGGTAATTTTTGACTACTTTCATCATACCACTTGGAATAATGCACTGTATCATTTATGTATGGCTCATCTCTTTCTTATGGCAGTGGTTCCACACTTTAATTGCACATTAAAATGATCTGAAGAAAATTTAAAAGTCCTGTCTGCACTCCAAATCAATAAAATCAGGCTTTCTGTTGGTCAAACCCAGGATTCTGTATGTGTAAATGATTTACAGTTAATTTCAATGTGTAGCCAAGGTCAAGAAGAATTGCGTAAAATGGCAACGGATTAGAGGGTCATTATTGGATTTTTAGTATATTGAACCAATGTATAAACCTGTCAAATGGTAAAATTTTGCTCAATTAATATATTTAAATAATTCAAATTAGAGTATTTTAGTCTCTAAGTGACATTAATTGCTATCAGTTTAAGTGACATTAATTAGTAGAATACAAGCAGTTAAAGATCATTAAGTCCATTGCTTTTACAGCCAGGATTTTGGAGAAAGCCATGGTGTACTTTTTCATATGTCATATGCTGAAGACTCTCATAATGGTATTTTGTACCATTTTTATGAAAATTTTCTAAGACAAATTGATAAACTTTGGATTTGAACAAATATTTTTGCAATGCTATTCCTTAGGAGATTTATATGTATAAGGACCAGATACAATGCTTTGCAAAGTGTGGTTCACAGCTTCATCCAAATAAAAATATACGCCTGCACCTTCCATCCAAGATCTATATATACATTTTTTGGAGGGAATATTCTGGAATCTACTTGCATTTTTTTCTTTTGAGATATAATATTGATACTTAAATTGTGCAATTCAGCAATTTTAGTATGTTCACGAAGTTATGCAACTATCACTATTATGCAATTCTAGAACATTTTTAGCAGTACAATAAAGAAATTTATTCCCAAGTAGCAGGTTCTGCTCATCTTTCCTGCTTCTTGGAGTCAAAACAACAAGTAATGTATTCTTTATCACTATGGATTTACCTATGTTCTGGACATGTATATCAATGGAGTCATACAATATGTAGATTTTTGTTTCTAGCTTTTTTCACTTAATGTAGTGTTCAATGTTCATCTTGTCATAATAAAAATTGGAATTTTTTTTTTTAACAGACCATCTTGCTATTTTGACCGAGCTGGTCCCAAATTTCTGGTCTCAAGTGAACCTCCTGCTTCAGTCTCCTGAGTAGCTAGGATTATAGATGTGTGCCACTGTGTCTGGTTTAAGAACTACAGTTTCTTTTTTTATTTTGGGGGTATAGCTCTGTCACAAGCCTTTTTTATTTTGTATTTGTTTATTTTTATTTATACATGTTTGCAGCTCGTGTAGTTTACAGCTGTCTCGGGGAATGGTTAAACGTACATATTATAGCATGTTTCTTTCTTTTTTTAAAAAAAGTCCCTTTCTTCTCTTTCTCTTTCCTCCTCAAGTTCCCCTACCCCCTTTTTCATTTTTGCTAATATTATTGTCTAAGCTAATGTTATGGCATAGTGTTTACATTAACTGAGATTATTAGGTTCCTGTACATGGCACATCTTTATTTCTGTCATTTCCCCTTTCCCTCTTCCTCACTCCTCATCCTTGTTCCATCAGACCAAGTCTTCATTATTGCGACAGTTATTGTCAGTCTTCACATTATTGCAACAGCAGATCTGTTCCCTTGTCACTTTCTATCTATCCTTTATAATTCTCTTTGTTTGTACTTTGCCTAACTCCTGTGAGGGATATCATATGATATTTAAGGTTGTGTGCCTGGTTTATTTCACCCAACATTATATTTTCCAGGTGCATCCATTTTCCTACAAACATCCCAAATGTGTCATTCTTTAGAGCAGTGTAGTATTCCATTATATATAGATACCGTATTTTTTTCTTTATCCAGTTGCCTGTTGATGGGTATACAGGTTGCTTCCAGGATTTAGTTATCATGAATTGTGCTGCTCTAAACATTTGTATGCATGTATCACTGTAGTATGATGACTTAAAATCATTGGGGAAGATACCTTGCTGGGGAGTTAGCTGGGTCATATGGAATTTCTAATTTCAGTTCTTTGAAAAATCTCTACACTGATTTCCATAGTGGTTTTACTAGTTTGCATTCCCATCAACAATGCAGAAAGGTTCTTTTTTCACCACAACCATGCCAGCATTTGTTATTATTTGATTTCCTAATGATTGCCATTCTTTCTGGAGTAAGATGGAATCTTAGTGGTTTTAATTTGCATTTCTATAATGCCCAGAGATGCTGAACATTTTTCATATATTTGTTGACCATTTGCATTTCTTCCCCTGTGAGGTGTCTGTTCATTTCTCTTGCCTATTTGTTGACTGGGTCTTTCATTTTAGGTGGTTTAAGTTTTTTGTATATTCTAGATATTAGTTCTCTGTCTGAGGAGTAGCTGTCAAAATTTTCTCCCATTCTGTAAGTTGTCTCTTCACTCTACTGATTGATTTTTTTGCTTTTTAGTCTGATATAATCCCATTTGTTGACTCCTGTTGCTATTCCTTGTGTGATTGAAGTTCTGTTTAGACAATCTTTTCTTACACTTATGTCTTCAAGTGTTTTGCCTACCTTTATCTTCCAGAATGTTTAATGTTTCTGTTTTAATGTTTACTTTTTTGATCCACTTCGATTTTAATTTAGTGTATGGTGAGAGACAAGGGTCCATTTTCATTCTTCTGCAAGAAGATAACCAATTTTCCCAACACCACTTGTTGGATAGGCTATCTTTCCTCCAACATTTGCTTTTGGACCTATTGTAAAGGATCAAATAGTTGAATGTGTCGGGGGAAGTTTCTGTATCCTCAATTCTGTTCCATCGATCCATGTGCTTGTTTTTGTTCCAGTACCATGCCATTTTCATCACTATTGCTTCGTAGTATTGCTTGAATTCAGGTATTGTGATGCCTCTTGCTTTTCTCTTTTTGCCCATAATTGCTTTTACTCTTCTGGTTCTCTTCTGGTTCCATATAAATTTGGGGATTGTTTTCTCTGGATCTGTAAATTATGCTGTTGGTATTTTTATTGGGACTGCATTGAATCTATATAACAGTTTTGGAAGTATGGCAGGGGACATCTTTCCATTTTCTGATGTCCTCTTCAGTCTACTTCTTTAGAGTACTGTTGCTTTGTTTGTAGAGGTCTTTTACTTCTTTGGTTAGGTTGATTCCTCAGGATTTCATTTTTCTTGAAGCTACTGTGAATTGTATTGTTTTCATAATTTCCTTCTCATCCTGTTCATTGTTTGATGTAGACAAATACTAACAATTTTTGTGTGTTGATCTTGTGTTGACCCTGCTACCTTGCTGAAGTTGGTTATTAATTCTTTTTTTTAACTTTTTAAATTTTTTTATTTCTTTGGTTATTAATTCTAAGAGGTTTTTATGGAGTTCTTTGGGTCTTCTATGTAGAATATCATGTCATCTGCAAATAATAATGACTTAAATTCTTCCTTTACTGTATGTATTCCTTTTATTTCTTTCTCTTGCCTAATTGTTCTGGCTAATGTTTCAGGACTATGTTGAATAGATGAGAAGATAGTGAACATCTTTGTCTTGTTCTTGATTTTAGGACTAATGCTTTTAGATTTTCCTCACTTAATATAATGTAGGCTATTAGTTTGTCATAAACAGCCGTCATCATATTCAGGTATGATCTTTCTATACCTATTTCCTTCATGGTTTTTACCATGAAGGAGAGTTGGATTTCGTTGAAAGCCTTTTCTGTTACACATTGATATCATGTGGTTTTTGACCTTGTTACTTTAAAGTGATGTTTTACTTTCATTGACTCACATATGTTGAACCATCCTTGCATCTCTGGATGAAACCTACTTGATCATGTTGTATCATCTTTTTGATAATGTGTTGTATTCTATTTGCTACCATCTTGTTGAGGATTTTTACATCTATGTTCATTAAAGATATTGGTCTAAAATTCTCTTTCTCAGTTGGATCTTTATCTAGTTTTGACATCAGGGTGATACTGGCATCCATAAATGAATTTGAGAGTACTTCATTCCTTCCAATATTTTTGAAGAGCTTGAGGAGTATTGGTGACATAATATCCGTAAAGGTTTTTTAGAATTCATTAGTAAATCTTTCAGGTCGTGGGCTTTTTTTTAGTTAGTAGATTCTTTATTAATGTGTCGATTTCATTGCTTGTTACTGGGTTGTTAAACATATTTATGTTTTCTTGGATTAGTTTTGGTAGTTGTATGTGTTTAGGAATCTGTCCATTTCTTCAAAATTTGCTAATTTGTTGGAATAGAATTTTTCTTAGTAGTTACTATCTTCTGGATTTTGACAGTGTTTGTTGTTATTTCACCTTTTTCATTTCTAATTGCATTGGTATAAGTCTTTTCTCTCTTTTGGTGAGTCTGTTTATTTATTTTACTTTATTTTATTTATTCTTTCTATTTATCCTATTTTATTTATTCTTTATCTATTTTATTTATTCTTTCAAAGAACTAGCTCTTTGATTCATTGATTTTTTAAGTTTTTTTAGTCTCAGTTTCATTGATTTCCATTCTCATCTTTGTAATTTCCCTCCCTAATTTCAATTTGGGGCTGACTGGTTGTTGTTTCTCAAATATCTTAAGATTTTTCATAAGGTTATTTATTTGGGATTGCTCTGTTTTCCTAATGTGAACATTGATTGTGATAAATTTTACTTTTATAACTACTTTTGTAGGGTTCCACAGGTTTTGTTGACTTGTATAGTCATTGTCATTAACTTCCAGAAATTTTTGAATTTCTTCTGTGACCTATTGATTGTTTAGGAGTATGTTGTTGATTTTCCAAGAGTTTTTGCCTTTTCCAAAATTTCTTCTCTTGTTGATTTCTATTTTCATTGCACAGTGGTCTGACAGTATGTGTGGGGAAAAATTAAATTCTTTTATATTACTTAAGCAGGTTTTGTGGACTAGTATGTGATCTACTTTGGAAAAAGTACCATGTGCTGCTGAAAGAATGTGTACTCTGTTGTAGAGGGGTGAAATACTCTGCATAAACCTATTAAGTTCATATATTCAAGGGCATGGTTCAGCTGTGCTATTTCTTTACTGTTTTTTAAGTTTATCTATCTCTTTGCAAAAGCAGAGTGTTAAAATCCCTGACTATGATTGTGTTAGTATTTATTTGATCTTTTAATTTCAGTAGTTTTTGTTTTATGACCATAGGTGCTCTAGTGTTTTGTGCATATATGTTTGTTGATGTTATCTTTTCTTGTTGGATTGTTCCCTTAACTACTAAGTCATGACCTTCTTTGTCTCTTCTAATCAGTTTTACCTTGAAGTTTACCATGTCTAATATTAGTATTGCTACCCCTGCTTGTTTTCAGAGTACTGGTGCATAAAGTGTTGTTTTTCATCCTTTAATTTTTAATCTATGAATATCTTTTTTGATTAGACGAGTTTCTTCAATGCAACAGACTGCTAGCTTCTGTATTTTTATCCAGGCTGTCAATTTGTGTCTTTTAATTGTAGAGTTGGGGTTGTTAACATTGAGAGACATTACTGAGGTGGGTTGGTTATTTACTATCACCATTTAATTTATCTGTTGGTGAATCCTTTGTTTTTCTTTTCCTGATTTTTTTTCTTTGTTTCTGTTTATCCATTGGCCTCACTAATTTCCTCTGTGTTTTTAGCTGTGTCTGTTTCATCATTTCTGCCGAGAATATTCTTAAGTATTTTCTCAAGAGCTACCTTAGTACTCATGTACGTTTTGATATGGTCTTTTTCATGGAAAAGCTTATTTCTCCATCTATTTTGATGGATAGCTTTGCTAAGTAAGTGAATCATGGTTGGCAGTTATTTGCTCTTAGAGCTTGAAATACTTCATGCCAAGCTCTTCTGGCCTACAGGGTTTGTGCTCAAAAGTCTTCTGTGATTCTGATTGGTTTACCTTTATTTATAATTTTTTGTTTTTCTCTGGCTGTTTTTAAAATTCTGGGCTTTTTATTGGATATCTGGAAATTTAATAAGGATATGCCTTGGTGAGCTTCTCCTTTCATGATGATTGTTTGGTGTTCTATATGTGTCACTTACTTGTATTTTATTTTATTTTATATTTTCCATTAAGTTTATTGGTACATTTAAGGTATAAAGTAGAGTTACATTCATCATTGGGATCTTGTACCTTTACATGATGTATCTTGGTTCTTATTTTATCCCCATTCCCCTGCCCTCCCTGCACCCCCTCCACCCTTCCCTATTTACAAAGATTTTTGTTTCCATTCTTTCCTTTTCTCATATTTTTTCCTTTCACTTCTTTTCTTTCCCCTACCCCTCCCACTTCCCATACTCCTTTAGATCTTTTCTTCCTATTTCACATACCTACTTGTACTTTAAACTCTTTTCTTATATTTGTGACATTTTTTCCATAATTTCTGTAAGCATTTTAGTGAATTCATCTGTGCTATCTTCTAGTTTTTCTATCTAATTCTGATTAGATTTAGATTGATTGTGCTGTCATCTAGTAGCTGCTGGATAGTCTTCTCTTTTTCTTGTATTTTATTTTTGGCTTCTTTGTGCTCTTTATTGTAATTCACTATTTTGTCCTCAATATAAGATACTCTGTGTTTACACTGCTCATTTCTACAATGTATAAATTCTATAGAGATTTTATTTCAGATTTTTCTGTCTGACATCATTTTGAAGATTTCATATCTTTTTTGAACACATCATTCAAAGTTTGAACTATTTTGGTTAGCTCATCCAGTTTTTACCTATTTCCCTGAAATTTAGTATGGACATGTAGAGTGAAATTGCTGTAAACTTTTGGTTCATTCCCTCTTTGAACTAATTATTTTCTTCATGCCTTCTATGAACTTTTCATAGAGTTCTGCTACCTGGTATTTGTTTTCTTCTCCCTTTGTGACCCCTTGCTCTGCCTTGGTAAAGTTGGATGGACTTGAAGATCTTCTATTGCCTTGGTTCTTCATGCTTATATGTGTATCAGTGTTTTTGTTTGTGTACATATATATCCCCCTTTCCCCCCTCCTTTTTTTGGTGGGGAGGTGCTGCAGGTTGAATATTAGAAGAGTGAGGAGGGTTTGTAGCTTATATGGAGATTTTTAGTAGGACGTTGCCTCCTTGTGAATAATTTTCAGCTTTGTATGTCCAGTCCAAGTATTTACTCTTTTGTTATTTAAGTGATTTGGACTCTGTCTCTATGTTGTGCTGAAAGAATTATTTCTGGTTATAACTGCATCCACAGATTCAATTATACAACACTTCTATATGATAATTCTTGCAATTACACTTCTCTCCTTTGTCCTCTATCCACATTATGACCATTTATTATTTGTGATTGTTCTGGAATTAAGTAGTTGAAATGGAGGGAGGAGAATGGAAGGTGGTTGGATGAGGAGCATAAGACACCAAGGAGGAGGTTAGTGGGGCAGGGGATAGGGACAGATGAGAAATTTGATGTGAGAGAGGATTTTATTGGAATACATTTAGTTGAGTTGAAGGATGAGTATTGAGAGACTTCAGAGGTCATTTTGGGGGGCAAGTGTGAGATATGGGAGGAAGGAAGTTTACTTTGTGATTGTAGGAAGCTATGTGATTGTCAGAACCTGCTGACAGAGAGGACAATAGGCTAGGGAAGTATTGTAGAGCCAAAGGCTTAGTTAGGATGGGGAAGATTAAGGGTTAATACTAGAGAAGAAAGGAGTGACTGTGGGGGAGCTAAAATGGGAAATTAAAAACTTGGGAGGAGGAGTTTATGTGTTTAGAAAAGGAATAAATAGTATTACATTGGAGGTTGGAGGTGAAGAGGATAGGGAGCTGAGATGAGAAGAGAACCTACACGCCTATTAAATCAGATCCAATGGAAGAAAAAAATGCACAAAAGTAAAAACTTAATGAACACACACCACCACCAAAAACCATAAAAGAACATAACAAAACCCCATACTACTAAATTAAGAAAGAAACAAAAACTCAAATCTGTAAGATATCTGATGGGAACACAGGTTAAATATTCCAATAGGTCAATGTATATGTGATTCACATGTAGCTTCTTTGCGAGAAAGTCTGAGTGCTCACACTCCAATAACCCTTCTGAATCTTCCACTGCAATACTGAAGCTAACTCACACTCAGGGCTTCTTTCTGCCATGTTGCAGGGATCCTTATAGAGTCTGATCCAGTCTGAGTCTTGCTGTCTCTCTCCCTGGGTGTGATGGTATAATTGGCAGACAATTCACTGGCATGAAATTGTCCCCTGAGTCAGGAGTATTCCTATGCAATCAAATCAGCTACAGTAATAACAAACTAGTCAGTTACACTGGTATCTATCTGCACAAGTTTTGAACATACCATGAAATCCACTTCTGGCTCTCCCTTTAGCCTAGAGAAGAAATTCACAGATATAGTGTAAGCATTGTAACAGCCCAAGTATTGACCCAAGGCTAATATGCAGTAAATGTGGTAGCTATGTCTTCTCTTATGGTTAAAGGCATTCAACAGTAATTTTATAGAATCAATTATCTAAATCCCAGATAGTTGGAGATCAGGTAATGGTACAGAGGAGGAAAGAAAAGGGAAAAAAGTGTTTTGTTCTGTTTTTTAAAAAGATCTTCTTCTATGTGGTATGGGAAGGAGGAAATAGGAGGGGAGCAAAGGATCCTAACAGTGATAGAAGTATGTTATATATTTAGATCAGGTAGCAGGGAGACCTACTATAAAATCAGTAGTAAGAAATGAGGACTAGAAAGGACTCTATGGCTAACATAAATATTAGAGAAAAAGTTAAAGGCAGATAGATGAAGAGGGAGGAGAAGAAAGAGAAGAAAAATAAAGTAAAGATAAGAACCAAGAGAAAGAAGTCAGGCAATGAGATGTGTATAAGAGCAGAAGGAGTAAAAAGGAAAAAGGGAGAATTCCCCTATCCTCTATAAACTATATTGGAAGAAAGGGCAAGAGGAAGAGAAACACACACACACACACACGCACACACACACACACACACACAATTTTAAAAGGAAAAAGGAGCAAATAATGAAATAAAAGTGGAAGAAAAATGAACAGTAAGAGGAAAATGATGAAAAAATAAAAAGAAATTTTTCTATAGTTTTGGACATGTGGCTCTTTTCCATAGCCTAGGAATACAGAGCAGAGCTCAAGCCAAGATGTGATTCTGCTCACTCTGGAAGTCTAAGGTGGCAGTCCACCCCCAGAATGGTGCTGGATCCAGACATCCACATAGAATAGCTACGGGGCGCCAATGTGACTTTCCAATCCTGTGTAACTCAGGCAGACCCTGACCTCTGACTGCAGGAGCTGGGTCCATGTTCACCAGATCCAGCTCCTCAGGAGAACTCCCTCCAGCCTGCTCTCCAACCACCAGCTGTCTCCCATGGCTGTCCTTCCCTCATCCATTCTGAGAACTTGACAGTGTGGAGTGTAGGGTGGAGCCAAGGAGCTGCTCTGGGACCCAGTTTTGAACACTAAGCCCTTCCCTACAATTGTGTTCTTGCCAGCCTTTCTTCCACAATTGTGGCAGCAGGTTCTGGACCAAGGTCACTCACCTATTGTTTACTGTGGAAAGTCATTCTGGGAGCAGTGTCCTCCATTTTCCTTTCAGATTCCAACTGTCACTGATTCCCCCACTCCCCCAAATGATTCCCTCTTTTTTGTGGAATAATCTCCTCTTCTCTCTGAATAGTTCTTTGGGTTGGAACATTCAAAGAAGAATTCAGACATCGTCACTACATTGTGTTTGGTTAATCCATCTCTCATATCTCCTTCCTTTTATGATAGATTCTCAACCTCTCTGTGTTTCTTGTTGATGTTTTCTGAGTCTCTCTGACATGGCTTCTCCTCTACTCTGCCATGTTGGGTTTTTCCTGAGCTTCTCTGATGTTACTCCTCCTCTGATCAGCCATATTGGATCCCCTATTCCAGACTTTTGCCTTTTCCAAGATCAGGTCCATTGTTTGGCTGGCACTTCTGCTATCTCATGAAGTGGGGAAACAATGCAGAGCCAGCATCAACTTGGTGATGGCTGAGCCAAGGCATGGAATCCATAGCTGTGGAATTTGCTTGCAGGTCTGAGTGTTCCGTCGGGACTGCAGGTCTGCTACAATTCCTTTTTATGGCTGAAACATATCTCACTGCTTGGGCATTTCTTCTTCTTCTTCTTCTTTCCTCCTCCTCCTCCTCCTCCTCTTCCTCCTCCTCCTCCTCCTCCTCTCCTTCTCTTCTCTTCTCCTTCTCCTTCTTCCTCTTCCTCTTCATCCTCCCCTTCCTCCTCTTTCCCTTCCCCTTCATCTTCTTTCTCCTTCTCCTACTTTTCTTCTTTCTTCTCCTTTTTATTTTGGTACCAGGGATTGAAGCCAGGGGTGTTCTACCACTGAGGTACATGCCCAGCCCTTTTTTAAGACAGGGATTTGAACTTGAATTCTTCTTTTATGTATCTACTTATCAATTAATCAACATTTAAGTTTTTAACATTTTTTAGCCATTTTAAATAATGCTATGAACATTTTTGTATGAGTTTTTGTGCAAATATGTTCTGGGGTATATACCTAGAAATAGAATTTCTAGGTCATGTTGTAACTCTTCTACCTATATTTTAAACAACTTTTCAGATGATTCTAAGACTCACTAAGGTTGAGAACCACTTTACTAGGGTGTCACTATTTCATCCAAGGCACTGTACAAGCAATCAAACTGTCCACATGTGACATTGTACTTGATAATAGGTGAAAAAGAAAGACCACCCTTGCATCCAATCCTGATTCATAAATTAAAAGGTAACTATTGAATAACTAATAATTAATAATAATGAATAACTAATAATACTATGAATAACTAATAATGTTACATTGCTACCTTATAAGAAAAATTTAAAGCCAGATGTAAGACGAAGTTTAAAACAAGTATTAGGATAAGTCGAGTACTAAGAGTTCTGATAATTTCACAGGCTACAGTTAAACTTAAATTTTCTTTTTTTAGAGAATCAGGATTTTACTGGGTTAGGCTAGCCCTATGAACCAGAGTCTGGCGTTGATAGGTGTGATAGAAATTCAACATTCTTTTTGCCTGCCAACCACTTTCCCTAGACATAGGAATTTCCTCTCCTTATGAAACTTCACTTTCTCAAAGCCAAACTAAAAATTTT
Organism: Heterocephalus glaber; assembly: GCF_053883595.1. NCBI lineage: Eukaryota > Metazoa > Chordata > Mammalia > Rodentia > Bathyergidae > Heterocephalus > Heterocephalus glaber. Next base: position 6,206,061 of record NW_028258310.1, on the reverse strand, counting down.
ATTTGCTATCCCCCTGCTTCCTCAGTGCAGGCTTGAGATGCCTGCATGAAACCTCTCCTTAGCTAGAATACTCATGCCAGAATGCAGACCAAAATAGGTGCTCTGTGCGTTCTGCTCACAGTAGAAACACACTGGAAGCACAGGATCTAAGGAAAGCTTTCAGTGCCCAGATCAGAAGTATCCATTGGAACCAGATGGAGAGGAGACTTCCTGGGAAAGGTCTGTACTGTGTTTTAACGCACATTCTCAGCCACAGTTTTCCAGTCTGATCCTCTGCCCTCATGGAGAGTCTGGCAGTTACCAATGACCTTCAATTAATGGCTACTCAGCTTACACTGTTAGAATACAGTTCGGTTAAGAGCATGACTCATATCACAGGACCCTACCTTAGGAGCTCATTGATGCTAATTTTTGAGTAAAAGCTTGTCCCAAATTTGTTAATTAGCTTTTAGGGGCATGGAAAATCTCTGCTATTATTGCAGAAAACTCTTCCTTTTCACAGCTTAATTTGGCAAATTCTCTCTATCACTTCTAGTATAAAAATTAAAAGTTTCACTAATGCAACTTGAAACACTTATGATATTTAACACTAACAATAAAATATCCACATAGCAGTGTGTTGATTTCTGAGTTACTCTCTCCAAAACACTAACTCTGAAACATGATTCCTTTGCCAAGCATGTCGCTATAAACCTAAATGACCCTATTCCTTCGCTCCCTCCTCACTCACCACTTTTCTCAAATAAAAATGCATTTACCACAACAGCTTTAAAATATATTCTCTAATAGCTTTATCTAAGTATCAAAGATGGATGAAAGGTTTGAGAGACAACATGCATCTGTGATTTTTGTGCTTTGTATGTATATGTTGTATGTATAATAATATCTGATCATGAATATTAATTTTGACAAATTCTATTTTTTATAATTTCCTATTTAAAAATTCCTTAGATTCCAGTGGGAAATCTAGAAGCTTCTGAGAGGAGATTGTTTCTTTGATGCCAAGGTAAATCCTATACAAAAACCTGTGAATTTACAGATATCATGCTAAGCCTGATTCACTCCCCTTCCCTACCCCATTGCCAAATGGGCCACTACACAGAACTAGTTTCAAGACATGGGCTTTGAGTCTCTTTGATCACTCACTCTTAAATGAAATCTAGTAGGAGAAAGGCAGGCAGACTTCACCTGATATTCTGACATTTCACCTTCATTTACCTCAGATTTAGTTTAACTGTGATATGTGGGAATCCAAAGAAAATGGCATAAATATCAATTGATCCTTTCTAAAGTATGTATAAAATAGCTTCCAAAGCACAGTGTGTGCACACACCATATATATAGATCTGAGAATACACCCATGGACCTACACTTTCACATTGAGAAATGGAGCTTGAAGTCTTACTACTGAACATTTTTTAAAGGCTATACATGTTCACTGCTAAATGAGAGACCTGTTGTCAAAATAATTATTTATGACAGCTGCAAAGAACTGTATTTTGAGGCTAGAAATCTGTCTAGAACATATGGTCTTGAAAATACAATTTAAATAAACAAAAATCTATCCATAGAAACTAAGAATTAAAGTATTTTAAGAAAAAAATTGCCATATTAAAGTAGATTCTGGCAACAGCCATTTATCATCAATAATACTTAAGAGAGCACAGGTGCATGAATGGGAGAGTCAGCCTTGGAAGCTAAAAAGCATCAGAGTTTCATTGGCATGAATTCCTGAAGGAGTCTGATCTGAGACTGACTAGCAAGTGATCAGACTATGGGGAAGTCATTCTGAAGTTTAAATTCTTATCCTGAAACCCTGCAAAGTAAATTCCCCAAGTAACCCTGTTTTGGAGAAGTAACAGAACTATCTAAAATTTTACTAAGTCTCTGTCCAACTAAGTTTTTGTCAATCTCAGTGCACTATAGATATTACATTTATGAGCACTTAACATGTCAGTTCTTCAAGTTGAACTCAACTTCAATCTTACATTTCTGTCCAGAGAAAAATTTTCAACTACAAATTAACTGAACACTGCAGCCTTTGAAGGGTTACTGTGGCAGAGCTCTAATTACCTCAACTACCTCCTGAGTTGTGTCTCTGGAGATGGGTGTGTTGCATGCACAGGAGTGTTGGGGGGGATCATTCCCATGAGCTCCAACTGGCCGTGACTTGTTTTTAATGCTCAATGTAAACATCTAGCTGTATTCTCATTAGCAACTCCACAAAGCAGGAAAATGCCTCCTATTCTCATTTCTGCTTATTCCCTCTGCTGCACTTCCAATATGACTGTTTGCATTGTTCCTGCTCCCACACCCACCCTCATGTGCTCTGCATTCTCCCCACGCCTGCAGCTGCCTCCCTAGTTGATCCTGCAAGCCTCCTCCTGCTCTTTCTCTTAATCCTTCCTCTTACCCAGTTCTTCCAAGAGTATAGACAACAACAATTCACAGCCACAGCTCCTTGCACAGGCCCATTAAGCCCAGAGGAAGAGAGACTGGCTTGTTAGGATCAGCAAAAATAGTTGAAGAATGAACAATTAATAACCATTTCTTTTTGTTTTGCATTCCTTTGCCTCTTCCTGGAATTTTGCAACTTACTTGTGCCCTTTCAATGAGAAGCCTATCTTCCTGAGTTCCTCAAGCACAATATTGCCATAAATACTTAATGACAAAAGTTTATTATTTTAGTTTTTCTTTAGTTTTAAGATGACTCATATTTAAACCATTTGTTGACTATGACCTGGTTATCCTCCTTTGAAAATCACACTTGTTTAAACAAGTCTAAGTCATTTATTTATATGGTTGCTGATTTTTGTCACAGATTCCATGGCTATGGTAATCTCTTTGCATTCTTAAAGACTCAAGAGAGCTCTCCCAGACTCCTTCCCACCCCTGCAGTCTCTTAGCTGGGTTGATGTCAGCCATCCTTAAATGGTATGCAAAGGGAAGAGATTGGGGAAAAAACAGAATTATTTATGTTCAGAACACTATAAACATCTGCATTTAAGCAGTTACTTAAGTTAACATTTGAAATTAGAAGCAATTTTCCTTTTTATTTGGCAAAAAGAGAGACTGACATCTTCTATGATTTCTAGGAAACTTGTATTAAAATGTCCTTGTTTAAAAAGTAAATTCTCAACAGTTCTGAAGTTTCTCATTCAGTTTTAATATAGGTACTTTCATTTTAGAATTCCTGACTAAGAATTTGAGAATGGGAAGACTAAAATAGAAAAAAGGACAGAGAATAAAATAGGGACATTTTAAGCCCTATGTCGAGTACTGAAGAGTAACATCAAGACGATCTGGTGGAAAGGTGTGTGACCTCTCTACCCTCCTCTGTACAGCTTCTGAAACACAGGGGACAATCTCCAGGATGTGTACCCAACAATCGATGGCAAAGAAACTTTGACAAAGTCAGCTGTGACCCTTTAGCAGTAAGCACAGGGAGTATGGATCATAAAAATTCCCACTAGGGACATTTGTTCATGAAGTAAAGCAATAAAATTGGAGAGAAACAGGTAGGGTGGCATTCTCCAGAAGGCTGGGAAGGCAAAGCTGGGAGGGCACAAGTGTGGTCAGAATGGCCTCAAGAAAAGTCAGCGTGCTCTTCCCCATCACAAAATTCCGCAGTAGTTTTCCATTCCTCCAGGTGCTGACAGCTGCCTGCCACAATCCTTGTATTCTTACTGCAGGAAAGGTGAGCCAGAATGCCAGAATTGGTTCCTTTATGCCGCTTCTGGCAGACACAGACCTGTCACCAATATTATCCTCTCACACGCAGAAAGAATGAGTAATTGCTTGGACTCAATAAGAATATCAATTTATTTTGAAAATATTGAAGTAATTAAGAGCTCAACTCCAAAGAGTGGAATCTCATACTGAAAAATATATGCATTTAAGCTGATAGGTAAATGTCGAAGTATATACTGTAAACGATGATTAGGTCAAGGCATAACAGCGACAAAGATAGTATTAATAATTGTCAACATTAATAAAGTATAGCTACGTCCCAGGACTTACTGTAAGGCTTTCCCTGCATCATCTCATTTAATCTTTACAATAATGCTTCTGAAGTAGGTTCTATGAATATTCCACTTAACAGAAATGCACCATGCTGAGCATTCAGAGTGCATTCCCCCCACAGAATTCTGTTGAAGCTTCCTACTCAACAAACAGTAGGAATGTTTACTGGGTCTTTTGGGTTTTTTTATTTTTAGCACACATATATATATAAGATTTATGCCTATGTTGCATCTACTAATCTAAGAATCCTGTAAATGTTTACTCATTTAGTCATCATGACAATGATGTGAGTTAGATATATTTAAGATCCTTCATTTTGCAGTTGTGGAAATTAAGCCTCCAAGAGGTAGAGAAACAAATTCAAAGACACACAGCCAGAGGCAGGTCTGTGCATGCCCTACCAAGGTCCTGAGTCACACAGAACAAGCCGAGTCAGTCCGCTGCAGACAGGCAGGTCTGCCCATGCCCTGCTGAGGTCCCCAGTCACCCGGAATACACCAAATCAGTCCGCTGCACACAGGAAGGTCTGTGCATGCGCTACCGAGGTCCTGAGTCACGCAGAAGACACCGAATCATCCTGCTGCAGACAGGCAGCCACCTGGTTCCACACTACAAAGACGCAGAGGACACCAGACCACCAGACCAAGGTACTGAGTCCCTCTGTTCCCGGCCCAGAGGTAGGGGCTTCTGAGCCGTCGTCCCACTGCTCCTGGCCCAGAGGAAGGGGCTTCCAGGCCACCATTCCTCCCACCACTCCCGGCCCAGAGGGAAGGGCTTCTGAGCCACCATCACACTCCTCCTGGTCCAGAGGAAGGGGCTTCCCGGCCACCATCCCTCCTGCTGCTCCCAGCCCACAGGAAAGGGCTTTTGGGTCACCATCCCTACTGCTGCTCCCGGCCCCTGTCCCATCTCACCCAGCTCAGAGGAGGTAATCTGTGCAGGTGCTAACAGTCCCCCACCCCAGTCAAAATGAGAAAACATGTAAATAAGTCTCAAAACCAGACTTCGAGATCACCTACAGCAACCCCAAAGGGAAATGAGATGGACAATTCTGATACTCAACCACCTGGACCCACTGAACTGGCAACAAAAGGGGATCTGGAAAAAATGAAATCAGAAATAATTTCTCAGATAACAGGAGAAATTGTGCCCCTAGTGCAAGACATGATTAATAAATCTAGAGAGGAGCTCAGGAACATGATGGAATCCCAACATAAGAAATGAATGGAATCCATAAAACAGATGCAAATAGATTTCCAGGACATGAAAAAGTCCATTGAAAGTCTACACAGCAGAATGAGCCAATGTGAGGACAGAATTTCAGATACAGAAGACAAGATTGCAATTAGTGACCATAAAAGAAAAATTGCTTCAAAATTATAAGGGAACATGAGAAATCAATCCAGCAGCTGCTAGATGATGCAAAGAAGAATAACATAAGACTGATTGGGCTCAATGAAGAAACAAGAGAGAGTGCAGATGACATAAAAAAATCTCTTCACAGAAATAATGGCAGAAAACTTCCCAAGCAAGGGAAAAGAGCTTGACATTCAGAAAAGTGAGGCATGTAGGACTCCAAATAGCCTTGATCAAAAAAAATCTACACATAGGCATATAATTGTTAAGATTTCAGAAACACAACAGAAGAACAAAGTTCTTCAAGCAGTGAGAGAAAAGAAACAAATCACATACAAAGGAAAGCCCATCAGAATCACAGCAGACTTCTCAACACAAACCATCAAGGCAAGAAGAGCTTGGAATGACATATTCCAAGCCCTAAAAGAAATCAGCCTCCAACCCAGATTGATGTACCCTGCAAAACTATCTTTCAAAATGGATGGAGAAATAAGATACTTTCATGACAAATAGCACCTTGGGAACTTCGTGAATACCAAACCAGCACTCCAAAGAATTTTACACAATATCCTAGGAACAGACATTGAGGATCACAACCCCAGGAAGCAAAGCAGAATGAACCCATCTGGCAAGACAAGAAATTAAATGTAAAGGGGGAGAACCCAACAAAAAGAAAAAGTCATGGCAATGACAAGTCAACACATTTGAGTTACAACCATCAATGTTAATGGTCTCAATTTGCCAATCAAAAGAAATAGACTGGCAGAATGGGTCAAAAAGCAAAATCCAACAATATGCTGCATACAAGAAACACACTTCATTCAAAAGGAAACTCATACACTGAAAGTTAAAGGGTGGAGAACAATACTCCATGCAACAGGAACCCGAAAAAAAGCAGGAGTAGCTATCCTCTTTGCAAATCAAGTAGATCTCAAACCAACACTGATTAAGAGAGATGAAGAAGGACACTACATCCTTGTAAAGGGAACAATCCAACAGGAATAGATGACGTTCATAAATATCTATGGACCAAACACTAGTGTGCCCAAGTATATAAAACAAATACTAACAGACATGAAAAGTCATATATGCACTAATACAATTGTCGTGGGGGACCTCAACACCCCACTGTAACAAAGAGATAGATCAACTAGATTAAAAATAAGTAATGAAATACTAGAACTCAATCGAACTCTTGAACAAATGAACTTAACAGATGTTTACTGAGTCCTCCACCCCACAAAATCAGAATACACATTCTTCTCAGCTGCACATGGGTCATTCTCAAAAACAGACCACATACTCACACATAGAACATGTTTAAGTAAGTGCAAAGGAATTGAAGTTATCCCATGTATATTACCATACCATAGTGCGATGAAATTGGAGATCAATAGCAAAAGAAACTGCAAGAACTTCATAAACACATGGAAATTGAACAACGCACTTCCAAATAACCAATGGGTCACAGAGGAAATTAAAGAAGAAATCAGACAGTTCCTTCAATTAAATGACAATGACAATACAACATATCAGAATCTATGGGACACAATGAAAGCAGTCTTACGAGGGAAATTCAGAGCAGTGAATATACATATTAGGAAAACAGGACGAGCCCAATTAAACAACCTGATGCTGAACCTCAAGCTTCTAGAAAAAGAAGAGCAGGACAACCCCAAAGCTCATACAAGGGAAGAAATTATAAAGATCAGAGGAGAAATCAATGCAATGGAGACTAAGAGAATGATACAAAAAAATCAATGAAGCCAAGAGTTGGTTCTTCGAAACAATCAACAAAATTGACAAAGCTTTAGCCAACCTTATCAGAAAAAGGAAAGAAAAGGCCCAAATCCATGCAATTAGGAATGAAAAGGGTGAAATTACAACAGACCCAGCAGAAATCCAGAGGATCATCAATACCTACTTCCAGAACCTATACACCAATAAGATAGACAACACAGAAGAAATGGACAGATTCCTAGATACATATGAATTACCAAAGTTGAATGAAGAAGACCTAAAAATTCTGAATAACCCAATATCAACCAATGAAATTGAAAATGTAATTAAAAACTTATCCATTAAGAAAAGCCCGGACCCTGATGGCTTCACTGCTGAATTCTACAAGACATTTAGAGAGGAACTGCTGCCACTACTGTTGAAACTCTTCAATGAAATTGAAAGGGAAGCAATACTCCCAAATTCATTCCTGGAAGCAAGCATCACCTTGATCCCCAAAGCAGAGAAAGACCCAACTGAAAAAGAGAACTCTAGGCCAATCTCACTAATGAACATAGATGCAAAAATCCTTAAGAAGATACTGGCAAACAGAATGCAGAAGATCATCAAGAAGATCATACACCCTGATCAAGTGGGATTCATCCCAGGGATGCAGGGATGGTTCAATATACGAAAATCAATCAATGGAATACACTATATCAATAGAGCCAAGGACAAAAACCATATGATTATCTCCATAGATGCAGAAAAAGCATTTGACAAAATCCAACATGCATTTATGGTAAAAACCCTACAAAAAATTGGAATAGATGGTCTCTACCTCAAACTGATAGAAGCCATCTATGAAAAACCAACAGCCAATATCATACTAAATGTTCAAAAACTGAAATCCTTCACACTCAAATCAGGAACAAGACAAGGATGCCCACTGTCACCACTCTTGTTCAATACAGTTCTGGAAACATTAGCCACGGCAATTAGACAAGAGAAAGAAATAAAAGGAATAAAGATAAGTAATGAAGAAGTCAAATTGTCATTATTTGCAGATGACATGATACTCTATATAGAAGACCCCAAGAACTCCACCAAAAGTCTTCTAGACTTAATAACCAAATTCAGTCAAGTAGCTGGTTACAAGGTCAACACACAAAAGTCAATAGCTTTCCTCTACACCAATGACAGACTCACTGAGAGAAAAATAGGGCAAGTAATTCCTTTCACAAAAGCATCCAAAAAACTGAAATACCTAGGAATCATCCTAACGAAAGAAATCAAAGACCTCTTCTCTGAAAACTATGGCACTCTGAAAAGAGAGTTTGAAGATGATATCAGAAAATGGACAGACATCCCCTGCTCCTGGGTAGGAGGGATTAATATAGTGAAAATGGCCATACTTCCAAAACTGCTATATAGATTTAATGCAATTCCAATTGAGATCCCAGTAGCATGCTTCATGGACCTTGAGAAAACAATCCAAAAATTCATTTGGAACAAGAAGAGACCCAGAATAGCAAAAGCAATTCTAGGTAACAGAGACATGGCAGGGGGTATCACAATCCCCAACCTGCAACTCTACTACAAAGCTACTGTGATAAAAACAGCATGGTACTGGCAAAGAAACAGACTTGAGGACCAGTGGAACAGATTAGAAGATGCAGAAACAATGCCAGACACACTCAGCCATCTCATCTTTGATAAAGGAGCCAAACACCCTCACTGGAGGAAAGATAGCCTCTTTAATAAATGGTGATAGAAAAATTGGGTTTCAACTTGCCAAAGATTAAAACTAGACCTATATCTCTCACCATGCACTAAACTAAAATCAAAATGGATTAAAGATCTAAATGTTAAAATAGAAACTCTGAACCAGTTGGAATAGAGGTTAGGTAGAACCCTTGAAGACATCGGTGTAGGAAAAGATTTTATGAACAAAACCTCAGTTGCCCGTGAACTAGCACAAACAATCAACAAATGGGATCTCTTCTCATTAAAAAGCTTCTGCACAGCAAGAGAAACCACCAGCAGTGTGAAGAGACAACCCACAATGTGGGAAAAAATCTTCACCTGCTCTTCCTCAGACAAAGGTCTACTATCTCAAATCTATAAAGAACTTAAAAAGATCAGACCTCCCAAATTTAAAGACCCAATCCAAAAATGGGCATCTGAAATGAACAGACATTTCTCGCACAAAGAAGTAGAAATAGCAAATAAATACATGAAAAAATGTTCAACATCACTGGTCATTCGAGAGATGCAAATGAAAACAACGCTGAGATTCCACCTCACTCCAGAAAGAATGGCTGCTATCATGAAATCAACCAATAACAAATGCTGGTGGGGCTGTGGGGAAAGAGGAACCCTGCTCCACTGCTGGTGGGAGTGTAGACTGGTGCAAGCACTGTGGAAATCAGTATGGAGATACCTCAGAGAACTAGGACTGGAAGTCCCATTTGACCCCACTATTCCCCTGCTGGACATCTTCCCCAGAGAATTAAAAGAATCATACCACAGTGATATATGTGTGCCCATGTTCATAGCAGCTCAGTTTGTGATAGCATAACTTGGAAACAGCCCAAATGCCCATCAACTGGAGACTGGATAAAGAAAATGTCCTTTTTTAATATAAAATGGAGTACTACTCAGCCATAAAAAATGAGAAATTAGAGACATTTATAGCTAAGTGAATGCAAATTGAGGCGATACTCTTAAGTGAAATAAATAGGACATACATATGTAAATACCAAATAGTTTCTCTGGTGTGAGAAACTGAAAGTGTAAGTAAGGGCTAAATGCATAATAGGTAATGTGAAATAGGAAGGAAAGGGGCAAAGGGGAAGGAAGTGGGAGGGCTAGGGGAAATAATAGAAGGGAATGGGATTAATGTGAGAAAATGGAAAAATAAGAATAAAATCTTTGTAAATAGGGAGGACTGGAGGGGTTGAAGGGAGGGCTGGGCAAGGGTGAAAAATAAGAACCAAGAGAGACTATGTAAAGGTGCAAATTTCCAATGATGAATGTCATTATATTGTATACCTAAAATGTACCAATGATTAGAATGAATAATCGATAATGTAAAATAGGAAGAAAAGGTCCAAAGGGGTAGGGGTAATGGGAGGGGCAGGGGAAAGGAAAGAAGGGAAAGGAAAAATGATGAGAAATGGAAAAAATGGAAATAAAGTCTTTGTAAAAAGGGAAGGGTGGAGGGGGTGAGAGGAGCTGCTCCCAAAATTTTACTTTTAAGTATAAACTGTGATGAGGCACAGTAAAGCTAACAGGAGGAGATTTTAATCTTCAAAATATTAGCAAATGATAACTCTGAAATGTTAATGCAGTATTTTCTCTCCATTCCATAGCTATGCATTTAATTATACAATAAGACTTGATTATTAGATTTAGATGACTGAACTGAATAAATGCAAGGCCAGACAGTAGGTTGTTGATTTTCATGTTAAAACTATGTTTCTTGTTACTACTTTTCTTTATCTAAAACAGACACTTCCCATGACTATGTTCTGTGTTTCTATTTTTCCCTTGTATTTCCAGTCTGAGAAATTGTCTTTTGTCCCTTCATGTTTTATCCCAACAGTATCAACCTCAGATTAAAGTACTGCCTTATATAACTGACATCTTTAAGAAACAGAATTCTCTCTCTCGCCATGCACTAAACTAAAATTAAAATGGATTAAAGATCTAAATATTAAAATAGAAATGCTGAACCAGCTTGAACAGAGGTTAGGTAGAACTACTGAAGACATTGGTGTAGGAAAAGATTTTATGAACAAAACCTCACTTGCCCATGAACTAGCACAAACAATCAACAAGTGGGATCTCTTCTCATTAAAAAGCTTCTGCACAGCAAGAGAAACTACCAACAGTGTGAAGAGACAACCCACAATGTGGGAAAAAATCTTCACCTGCTGTCCTTTGGACACAGGTCTACTATCTCGAATCTATAAAGAATTTAAAAAGATTAGACTTCCCAAATTTAAAGACCCAATCCGAAAATGGGCATCTGAAATGAACAGACATTTCTCAGATAAAGAAGTAGAAATAGCAAATAAATACATGAAAAAATGTTCAACATCACTGGTCATTCGAGAGATGCAAATAAAAACAACACTGAGATTCCACCTCACTCCAGAAAGAATGGCTGCTATCATGAAATCCACCAATAACAAATGCTGGCAGGGCTGTGGGGAAAGAGAAACCCTGCTCCACTGCTGGTGGGAGTGTAGACTGGTGCAAGCACTGTGGAAATCAGTATGGAGATACCTCAAAGAACTAGAACTGGAAGTCCCATTTGACCCCACTATTCCCCTGCTGGGGATTTTCCCCGAAGAATTAAAAGAATCATACCACAGTGATATATGTGCACCTATGTTCATAGCAGCGCAGTTTGTGATAGCTAAAACTTGGAAACAGCCCAAATGCCCATCAACTGGAGACTGGATAAAGAAAATGTATTTTTTAAATAAAATGGAGTACTACTCAGCCATAAAAAATGAGAAATTAGAGACATTTATAGCTAAGTGGATGAACATTGAGGCTATACTCTTAAGTGAAATAAGTAGGACACACATGTATAAATACCGAAAAGTTTCTCTGGTGTGAGAAACTGAAAGTGTAAATAAGGATTAAAACATATAATAGGTCATGCGAAATAGGAAGAAAAGCGGCAAAGGGGAAGGAAGTGGGAGGGGTAGGGGAAAGGAAAGAAGGGAATGGAATTAATATGAGAAAATGGAAAAATCGGAGCAAAATCTTTGTAAATAGGGAGGACTGGAGGGGTTGAAGGGAGGGCTGGGCAAGGGTGAAAAATAAGAACCAAGAGAGACTATGTAAAGGTGCAAATTTCCAATGATGAATGTCATTATATTGTATACCTAAAATGCACCAATGATTAGAATGAATAATCAATAATGCAAAATAGGAAGAAAAGGTCCAAAGGGGTAGGGGTAGTGGGAGGCACAGGGAAAAGGAAAGAAGGGAAAGGAAAAATGATGAGAAATGGAAAAAATAGAAATAAAGTCTTTGTAAAAAGGGAAGGGTGGAGGGGGTGAAAGGAGGGCTAGGAATGGGGAAAAAATAAGAACCAAGATGCATTATATAAAGGTACAATTCCCAATGAGAAATGTAAATGTGTTGTATACCTACAATGTACCAATAAAAGAATTTAATTTAAAAAAAAAGAAATAGAATTATCTTCATTAATTCTTTTCCAGAGATATAAAATATGCTTCTACTATAAGTACCAAAGTAACTTTATTTATAATTGGTCAGTTTTAATAATTCATTTCAGTGAAATCTATACAAGACATTGAATAGACCCCGAGGGAGATACGAAGGTAGACTTTCTCTTTCTTCTGCAGGAACTCAGTCCTGGAGAAGAGACCAAGCACATCTTAGTCTATTGTGAGGAGCTGAGAAACACATGACTGAAAAGATGTGTAGGAAGTGCTGGGAAAATACTGAAGAGGCAGAGATGCTTCTGAGTTGATGGTCAGGATAACTTCCTGGAAGGAAATCTTGATCAAGAGTGGGAAGAATTTCTCCTGCAGAAGTTGATGGCAGGGACAGGTATGTCTGATGGTAAGGAACTGTAAGCAAAGCTCCTAGGACAAGAATGATTGGCAAACTCAGGGGACACAGACATTTAATCGAGATGAAGTAGGAAAAGGGGTCAGATTAAGACTATATATAATCTGAGTGGTTCTTCCAGAGCTGCTTCCACAGTTATATGAGTGTCTTACTACTCTAGCCACAGCGTCCTCTCCTGACACTACGCCCTGACCTCTGCTGCCACTGGTACCCAGGGATGGTGCTGATTTGAGCCCTTGGAATTCACTCAGGAAGGGTACCCCTAGGTTCAGAGTGGTCCTTTCTTCTGCTTTTAATACCTGGTGCTCATCTCCCCCAGGTGATAAACCTCTTTTGATCACTCACAAGGAAACTGTCCCTTACATTACAGCATATCATATGAATATATAAATTTTATCCTGCTTCATTAGCTGAATTTTCCAAGTTCTAGGAAATTTTTTTTTAATACCGAGTTATTGTGACAAAATAGATGTTTAATAGATGCTGAATGAATGGATAAGTAAATGACAGGGTACATGATCAAGTGGCTACAATATACCCAGCCCTGTATTTGCTGTAGTGGGCTCAGAGACATGTTCTTGGCTCAGTGACCTTGGAGCCTAGTGAGGACAGATATTTAAGCAGATAATTTTAACAAAATGTGGTATATTGTATCACAAGCTTGAGGTCAGACTGGGCAATTTAGCAAGACCCTGTCTCAAAATGAATGAATGCATAAATAAATAAATAAATAATAAATTTTAAAAAAGGTTCATGCATGTAGTTCAGTGTAAAGACCCTGGGTTCAATCCCCAGTAGGACAGCAAACAAAGAAACAAACTCAAATTAAATAAGTGGAAGGTCATTGGCCTGAAACTTCAGGTTTCTACATAACAAGCTGCAACCTTATTACATAAACAAAATGAAGCTTAACTCAGGAATATTATAACAAATAGCAGTGTTTCAACAAGCTAGAAGTGGGCAATTGATCAGATTGTGCCCAGATAAGTAAAATACCTCACCAATCCATATCCAAATAAAGCAAATGCCAAGTTGCAGACAATCAAGTGCCTGCTCTGTTTTGCTTCTATGTTCAGTCTATAAAACTTACTGCTAATGATGCTGCATGGAGCTCTGGGATTGTTAGAGTTCTGAGAGCTGCCCAATTTATGAAATTTTTGATCAAATAAACTGTTCAATTTAATTTGTCTAAATGTTTTTCTAACAGCTCAAATAGATGTATGTCTTGGAGGCTATGGGAATCCTGGAAGGTAATCTGGGGACCAATGAAGTTGACACCTGACAGAGTTTTTGCAAGGAGACTGAGAGTTATTTGGATGAGGAGGACAAGGAGAGATATCTGACCAGAGACTACTGTGAGCAAAGCCACAGAGCATCCAATGGCAGGGGATGTCTAAAGAAAACACTGCAGCTCCATTTTACAAGTGGGCTCATTCTGAGACAAACGGGAAGGTGCAGGGGAAGAGGAGATGAAGGGTAGGGGCTGTGCTTTGAACACTTAATCCAGGGTGGAGAGTGGGAAACCAGGAGACTACTATGCAGCCACATCCTACAGTTGTTACATTTCAGGAGGGGCAAACAGAAATTCTAAACTTTAGCATGACTGTGAAATATGTAAGGCGGGTCAGGTACATATTTGGAGTCAACACTTACTAATCCTCATTATTTTCTAACTTTCAGCATCCTCAGAACTCCCCAAAGCCTTTCAATCTCCTATTCCAGAAAATCTCTCTTCTTTTCTAAGATATTCCATTCACACTACCTTGGTCACCTTAAGCCCCTTTCTTTTCTCCATCAATCCAGTAGGACACATTCTTCCATGATAATCATCTTTTGAGTCTGTTTGATTTTCTGCACTACAACTTTTTACTTTTTTAACATCAAGGATCTAACCTCTGGTTTCACACATGCTAGGCAAGTGCTCTACCACCGAGCCACATTCCCAGCTCTCACTTCAAATCTTTACCCACGGATTTTATCTTTTCTCTTTTCAGCAAAGAGGACTTGCTTGTATCAAAGCAAGTGGGTTACTTTGTATGGTGGTGGGGAAATAGGAGGCTTTCATCTTGCACATTTTAATTATTTGGTGCCAATTACAATCACTAAACTAGGAGATAATCGGAAAGAGCTGGGGAAGTGGTAATATAATGGAATAGAAGACACAGAAGTAAGGCAGTGTGTAGAAACATATTCAGTATTTGACTAACTAAATGTAGGATGGAGGCAAGGAGGTAGGATTTTAAAAATGCTTTATAGTTGGAATCTAGAATCAATAACAGTAGTGTGATATTAATCACCATGGCGGGGGAATACAAACAGCCATAATTGGGAGATGGGATCAGAAGGTGATGAATTTGATTTTGTGTTTGCACAAAACCCAGGTCATATTTAGGAAGAACAGTGCTTTGGTTTGAGGCAATATGCCAACCTTTGTGTTTTTAGACACCAATGATGGCCAAAGACCTTTGGAAATTGGTTTCTGCATGGATAATCCCTTCAGGAAATACACTTAACTAAATTTTGTTTCTAGTCCTCTTCCCCCATTTTTTCCAGGATATCTATTACCTGTGGAGTGTTTTCTCCAGGGATGGTGTTTTAAGAAATGTTTATTAAAACACTTAAGAGCTGTAATGAGGGGATGATTAAGACAGAAAAAACTTGATGGTAGTGGAGGTGGTTGTTTATTTGTATGGCAGTGAGGGCAGAAGCATTATGAACTGATGAGTCACTAAGAGTGAATAAAAAGAAAAAAGCAGGTTGGAGGCTGAACCTTTACAAACTCCATGTGATACCCCAAATGGCATGTAGAGAAGATAATTTGGAGAAGCAGTGAGTTGTGATAGCAAAATCATTGGTTTCAGAGTGTGACTAGCAATGTTACATTTTTAAGATTCAGTTTTCTTATATAAAAATAATGCTCACCTAGTTGGGCTGTGTACAGATTTAAAATAGATAATGTACAAAGCACCTTCCATAATCTAGGAAGACACAGTCCACTCTCAATAAATACTATTCTTTTTTTGCTTAAATTCTTTTATTGGTACATGTTAGGTATACAATACATTTATTTATCATTGGGTGCTTGTACCTGTACATGATTTATCTTGGTTCTTGTTTTTCCTCCATTACCTGTTCTCCCTTCACCCCCTTCACCCTTTCCTATTTATAAAGACTTTGTTTCCATTTTTTTCTTTTCTCATAGTTTTTTCTTTCCCTTCTTTCATTTCCCCTTCCCCTCCCACTTCCCCTATCCCTTTGGACTTTTTCTTCCTATTTCAAATTATCAATTATTCATTTTAATCCTTATTTACACTTTCAGTTTCTCATACTAGAGAATCTATTTAGTATTTACACACGTGTGTCCTATTTATTTCTCTTAAGAGTGTGGCCTCAATAGGCATCCATTTAGCCATAAATGTAATACTATTCTTTTTTTTTCCCATTAACTTTATTGGTACATTTTAGGTGTACAATACAGTTACATTCATCATTGGGATCTTGTACCATTACATGAGTCTCTTGGTTCTTATTTTTTTTCCCCTTCCCTTGCTCTCCCTTCACACTCTCCACCCTTCCCTATTTGCAAAGACCTTGTTTCCATTATTTTTCCTCTTCTCATATTTTTTCCTTTTCCTTTTTTCCCTTCCTCTACCCCTCCCAATTCCCCTGCTCTTTTAGACCTTTTCTTCCTGTTACACAATATCAGTTATACATTTTTAAAATTACAATATTAAGATCTAGGAGACATTACCACAGATTTTACAGAATTTAAAAGGATATAGAAAGCATATTTCAAAAATCTGTTTTGAAATAAATTTGACAGTTTCTAAGAAGTAACTTAGAAGACAAATTAATGAAACTAACTCTGGAGGAAATATAAAATTTGAATAGCACCTATTAAAGAAAGTATATTCCTAGCTTGAAAACCTACCTATATGACAACAGCAGGCTCATAAACATTTTAACTGATAAATTATATCAAACAATTAAAGCAGAAAAAAGAAGGAACACTTCTCCCCTCATTTTAGGAAATCAACATTGTGCTAATCCTAAAACTGGATAAAGATAATAGAAGAAAGAAGTATGAACATAGATAGAAATTTGTTTAACAAAACAAACTCTTAGAAGTCAGATCTGGCAGTATGTAGAAAGTGGTTTTATTATAGGGATGGCAATGTTGGTTCAGTATTGGAAGATCCACCCCCAAAAATCATCATTTTAACAGAGGAAAGGAGAAAGCCATATGATCCTGTCACTAGTTGGAGAAAGAGTATTGGACTAAATTCCACAGCTGTTCATGGTAAAAGCTATCAGCAGACTAGGAGTAGAACAGAACCTTCTCAACAGATCAAAGACATGTACTCCATACTTCCAACAAAAACTCCTTCTATGAATGGAGATGATACAATGCTTTCTCCCTAAAGTGGGGAACAAGGGCAGATATGCCTACTCTTCATCTGTCCATTAGACTTTGAAACATAGGTCTAAACCAAAATAGTCTGGCAATAAAATGACACAACTAGGATAGGATTGGCATGGCAGAAGCAAAATCTTTGTATGTAGATGAAATGATCATCTGCAGAGAAAATACTAAGGAATCTCTAGGAGACCCTAGAACTTGTACTTGAATTTAGCAGGATTAGAAAACACAAGGTATATATCAAAATTCAGGTCTGTGTATACTTGCTATAAATGAAGAATTGGATATTGAAATTTAAAAGTTATGTAGGAGTACAAAGGACCCAGAAAAGCCAAAAACAAAAACAAAAATAGTGTTAGAAGATGTTTAGCACCCAATTTTAAGACTTCTTCTAAAGCTACAGTCATCAAGGCAGTGTTGGTGTAAGGAAAGACATATAGATCATTGGAATAAAACAGAGAATCTAGAAATAGAACCACACATATATGGTCCACTGAGTTTTGAAAGATTATTTAACATTAGCATTTTATAGAATATAAACTTGATTCAAGAGCCGAGGAAGAGATAGTGTCTTCAGCAAATGGCACTAGAACACCTGGTATCTGTATATAAAAAATTCACCTCAACCCTTTTTTTCCATACATGAAAATAACTTGAAGGGATCTATGAACCTAATAAGAAAACCTAAAAGTATAAAACTTTAAGAAGAAATTATAAGGGAAAATATTTATGAATTCAGGGTAGGCAAGAACTACCTAGGATATAAAAAACATGATGTATAAAAGAAAAAAAATTGATAAATGGGATTCCATCAAAATTTAGAACTTTAAATGACATCATTAAAATGAAAAGTAGTCCTTAAACAGACCATATTTACAATCCATATAGCCTATGAGCAGAATATATAAAGAATTCTTAGAGCTCATTAATAGACAACCCAATTAAAATGTAGACATAAGATGATAAATAGCTAGTATAGCACAAGGAATGGTGTGCAATTCTAGAATCAGAAAAATACTAATCAGTACAATAATAAGATTGAATTATACACTCATTAGGGAGATGAAGTCAAAAGTTTTAAAAGCCTTGTCATGAATTTTTCTTTTTGTTGGATTCTCTCCCTTTGCATTTAATTTGTCATGACCAATGGATTCATTCTGCTGGGTTTCCTGGGATTGTGATCCTCATTGTCTTTTCCTAGGGGATTGTCTACAAGTTTTTGGAGTGCCGGTTTGATATTCATGAAGTTCCCGAGGTGCTCTTTGTCATGAAAGCATCTTATTTCTCCATCAATTTTGAAAGATAGTTTTGCAGGGTACATTAATCTGGGTTGGAGGCTGTTTTCCTTTAGGGCTTGAAATACATCACTCCAAGCTCTTCTTGCCTTGAGGGTTTGCATTGAGAAGTCTGCTGTGATTCTGATGGGCTTTCCTTTGTATGTGATTTGTTTCTTTTCTCTCACTGCTTGTAGAATTTTATTCTTCTGTTGGATTTCTGGAATCCTAACTATTATATGCCTATGTGTAGATTATTTTTGATTAAGGCTAGCTGGAGTCCTATATGCCTCACTTATCTTTGTGTCAAGTTCTTTTTCCCTGCTTGGGAAGTTTTCTGCCATTATTCCTGTGAAGAGTTTTTTTATGTCATCTGCACTCTCTCCTCTTTCTTCATTGACTCCAATGAGTCTTATGTTATTCTTCTTTGCATTGTCTAGCAGCTGCTGGATTGATTTCCCATGTTCTCTTACAATTTTGAAGCAATTTTTCTTTTCCTGGTCACTAATTGCAATCTTATCTTCTATATCTGAAATTCTATCCTCACATTGGTTCATTCTGCTGTGCAGACTTTCGATGGAGTTTTTAATCTCTTGGAAATCTGTTTGCATCTGTTTTATGGATTCCATTTGTTTCCTATGTTGGGATTCCATCATGTTCCTCAGATCCTCTATTTTTTTATCTGTGTCCTCTCTAGATTTATTAATCATGTCTTGCACCATGAGCAAAATCTTTGCTGTTATCTGAGTAATTATTTCTGATTTCATTTTTCCCAGATCCTCTTTTGTTGCCAGTTCAGAGGGTCCAGGTGGTTGAGTATCAGAGTGTTCCATCTTGTTTCCCTTTGGGGTTGCTGTAGGTGATCTGGAAGTCTGTTTTTGAGGCTTGTTTATGTGTCTTCTCATTTCCACAGGGCGGGGTGCTTCTGGCACCCACGTGGCTCACCTTCTCTGCCCTAGGAGCTTGGGATGGCAGCGGGGGAGCTTCCTTCTGGGTGCTGGAACCAGCTGAGCTTCACTGCCCTAGGAGCCTGGGATGGAGGCGGGGAGCTTCCTTCTGGGTGCTGGGACCGGCTAAGCTTCACTCTGTAATACTATTCTTAATATTGCTTTCATTTTAATTTTTTCTTGCTGAATTGAAGCAAAACCTTTATAAATACACTGCTATATTGAAAGTTGAATGTTGGACAATTATATATGAGAAATCACAATACTCCATATAAGGAAGTGATCCCAGTTCAGACAAGCCTGGAACAGTAGCTCTGGTAGAAGCAGAGAATCCATAAAACTAGGCAATGGAGAAAAATACTACAGGAATCTCCCTAAGGCACCAGTGAAAGTATTTTTTTCATGAAGAGATGCTGGAGATAATGTCAAAACCCCAGTGATTATATCTGTTCTCCTTCGAAAATGCTGAGCTAAAACCTTCCTCCATACATATGGCTGTAGGTAACAATTTGTCATAAGGGAGCTTTTTCTGATAACATTATGTCATGGCATTGTCAGGGGCAGGCCAGGGAAGAGACACCTGCAACAGGATTTTGGGCTAATGAGGCATACTTCTGTTAGAATATGTCACAATGGCACAAATGCAGGCATAAATTATTTTCAGTATTGGTCAAGTAAACATACAAGGCCCCAAAAGATTTTGAATTTAGAGTTAAAAGCTCTGCTAATTGTCATGATAGATCAGCTTTTCTCTCATCTAGGACAAAAATAGGGCAATTACTGTGATTTTTACCTAGAACAGTTCATAGATTCATTTCAAACTCTTAAGGGGATATCATCAAAATTTATTATTCTGCAGTCTCCCCCCCACCCCCGTATTGCATTTTTTTTTCTCTTTTTCTCTTTTGCAAGTTTTCTATACTCTAGGATTTCATGAGAGCTGTGTGAAGAACTTGGTAATGTTAAGATTGGCCATTTAACATGACTGGCAAGGGTCTTTAATCAAGAAATCATAACAGCAGACAAAATAGAGGAAATGATGAAAAGAATGGCAAGCAAGTCTTTGCAGACAACATCATTAAAGCACTAGAGTTGTTCACATTCTTAGGTAGTCACTGGTTTATGACTGAATATACAAAGGTATTGTGGCAGGTAATATTCATTAGTCCAGAGACTACAGTATGAATGAAATTTGCCCTGGAAATTCATGATATTTCACTCAAGTGAGTACTTACTTACAGGAGAAAATGGACAACTATGTACTCTGATTGGTGTAAGTGGCCACTTGCCTAAAAATTACAAGTCTGGGGAGGAAATACATATATATGTAAAACATGCTGCCCAAAGCATGACCTATTGGCCTCACTTAACTCTAAAATCACCTGCATGTGCAAATTCTCAGATTCCATCCTAGATATCCAGGAAACAAGATCTCTGACCAAGTTTTAAAAGGTTTTCTATGTGATTTTTACATATGCTGAAGATTTAGACCTGTATCTGATGTGCCCATAATTGCCACAATGCGCTGCTTCATCTACTCACTAAACTAACCTGGTATCGTTCGCCACCCTTACTTTCCCTTTCTTTTATTCTGATAGGCCATCAGGATAGGCTCAACTCAACCATCTGATTTTATACAAGAGTTCAGTTTGTCATCTTTATCATCAGCAAAAATGAAAACTTTATGAATGAAGTCCCACTCGGTAGAGGCAGGAAAATCCTGATTTTTTTAGCTTTGTGGTTTGTTTTGCAGCAAAACCCACTCATTTTTAACTTCTGGAAAATGTCTATTTATTTTTCAGGATGACGATTATATAAATAAAGGGATTAAAAAAGAAGAAAAACGCTTACATGGATTTTAAGTTGTTTCTGGGAAGACTTTATTTCAGCTTGAAGCTTCTCAATGTACTGAAAATGAAAAAAGTTTAAAAATCAAGTGCATAACTCTTTCATTTACATATTCAAAGAATTCTATATCTGAATATATATCAGTTATCAAATCTTATAAATGACAGTATGTGTGGCACAGTGAATGGTAGAATTATTATCTCAACTAGATGTTTTGGAAAGCATCATTGGAGAGATCATCTTTTCCCACCCTTCTTCCTCTTCTGCTCTGAGGAAGAGCCTGAGGGCAAACACACAAGTATATTAAGAACTAGGAAATGCTTGGGGAAAATAATGATAATGTGATGTGCTAAAGATAATGTTAATATACCTTCTCTCTCTCTCTCTGTCTCTCTCTCTCTCTCTCTCTCTCTCTCACACACACACACACACACACCCACGCACACACTTGAGTATAAAAACATATCTGTATATTTCAAAAGCTGATACAAAACCTTTGGGTTGAATCAGAAGTAAGTTTATATCATGGTACATATAAAATATCCAGAGATTCAGAGATTATTTCTTATAAAGTAATTGATTGAAGACATATGCCAAATTTTTATGATCTACTTGTTTTACTACACAGAAATTATTCCTTGATTAATCTCAGCTTTAAATCTGAGAAACATTTGTATAGCCAATATCATTTATAAAGTAGAACATACAACTTAAATTATTCAAAAGGATACATACCATATTTTAAAAATATAAGTAACAGATTTATTTTATGCCAATATTTATCAGGGAATAAAATTACTTTTAGAAAATACAGATATTGGTATTTACCATCATGACCTTGAATACGAACTTTCAGGATGGTCAGAAATGGCTTTGTAGAATTGTCAATTCATACACGGTTAAGTAACTTTTAAAAGAAAGATTATTTTTCTTCCAAAACATACCTGGTCTTTCATGAGAACTATTTTTTCATATGGTTCCCTATTGGCTTCCTTAAGATCCACAGCTTCTAGTTTTTCCTCCAGCCAGTTAACTTGCTCAAGAAGTTTTGATTTTGTTCTTTCAGAGGCTGAAAACTAAAGATATTTTCTTATAAGAGCATGTAAGTACATGGTATTTTAAAATATCCTTTTAAAAGGTAGACTTATAAATGAATTGTCATCTATTGATATTTATTAAATATGAACATAGTCTCTGGGACTGTTTTCACAGATGGCAAATGACAAAGAAAGAAGAAATAATGTTGACTTTATTTATTTCTATTAAGTATGTTCTTTCTGGGCAAGAGATGAGACTACAATGTTCAGAGAAACTTTCAGTGCAACACTTATCTCCACTGTGTTCTGAAGTCACATTGTATTTGTATAGCTAAATCTGAAACCTGCACTGGCTCTTGAAGAAACTTAACTAGGGGCTCCAGCTCTCTCCCAAGCGTAGGGATTCATAGTCCCCTGAATATTCAGTATAGAAGCAGCAGGGTGGTTGGTCTGAAGGGAAATGATGGAATTTTAAGTTAAAGTCTGATCAAAGGCAGATTTATGCACACCACATCCAAAAACTCTCTACTATCAGTTTTATGGGTTTTTTTCTAAGTTCTTTCATTGGTACATTTTAGGTATACAATTCATTTACATTTATCATTGGGTGCTTGTACCTGTACGTGATGTATCTTGGTTCTTATTTTTTCCCCATTACCTATGTGCCCTTCACCCCCTCCACCCTTCCCTATTTACACAGACATCATTTCCATTTTTTTTTTCTTTTCTCATAGTTTTTCCTTTCCCTCCTTTCCTTTTCCCTTCCCCTCCCTTCACCCCTTTGTCTTTGGACCTTTTTTCCTATATCAAATTATCAATTATTCATTTTAATCATTTTGACCCTTGTTTACACTATCAGTTTCTCACACTAGTGAAACTATTTGGTATTTACACATGTGTGTCCTATTTATTTCACTTAAGAGTATGGCCTCTATATGCATCCATTTAGCTATAAATGACTCTTAGTTTTTCATTCTTTATGGCTGAGTAGTACTCCATTTTATAAAAAAACCACATCTTCTTTATCCAGTTTCCAATTGATGGGCACTGTTTCCAAGCTTTAGCTATTACAAACTGTGCTGCTATGAACATGGGTGCACATATATCACTGTGGTATGATTCTTTTAATTCTTTTGGGAAGATACCCAAAAGAGAATAGCTGGTTCAAATGGGACCTCTAGTCCTAGTTCTTTGAGGTGTCTTCATACATGTTGATTTCCACAGTGGTTGCACCAGTCTTCACTCCCACTAGCAATGGAGCAGGGTTCCTTTCTCCCCACACCCCTGCCAGCATTTGTTATTGCTTGATTTCTTGATAGCAGCCATTCTTTCTGGGGTGAGGTGGAATCTCAGTGTTGTTTTCATCTTCATCTCTTGAATGACGAGTGATGTTGAACATTTTTTCATATATTTGTTTGCTGCTTTTACTTCTTTGTCTGAGAAATGTCTATTCATTTCAGATGCCCATTTTTGAATTGGGTCTTTGAATTTGGGGGGTCTGATTTTTCTCAATTCTTTATATATTCTAGATAGTAGTCCTTTGTCTGAGGTACAGTTGCTAAAATTTTTTTCCCATATTGTAGCTTGTCTGTTAGCTCTGTTGGTGGTTTCTTTTGCAGTGCAGAAGCTTTTTAATAAGATAAGATCCCAGTTGTTGATTCTTTCTGCTAGTTTCTGTGCTACTGAGGTTTTGTTCATGAAGTCTTTTCTTATGCCAATGTCTTCAAGAGTTCTACCTAACTTATCTTCCAGCAAGTTTACTGTTTCTGTCTTAATATTTAGATCTTTAATCCACTTCGATCTTAGTTTAATGCATGGTGATAGGTATGGGTCTAGTTTTAATCTTTGACAGGTTGAAATCCAGCTATTCCAACACCATTTATTAAATAGGCTATCTTTCCTCCGATTATGGTTGTTGGTCCTTTATCAAAGATGAGGTGGCTGAGTATGTCTGGAGTTGCTTCTGTATCTTCTAATCTATTCTCCTGATCCTCAGGTCTGATTCTTTGCCAGTACCATGCTGTTTTTATCACAGTAGCTTTGTAGTATAGTTTCAAGTTGGGGATTGTGATACCCCCAGCCATGTCTCTGTTGCTTAGAATTGCTTTTGCTATTCTAGGTTTCTTCTGGTTCCAAATGAATTTTTGGATTGTTTTCTCTAGTTCTGTGAAGTATATTGTTGGAATTTCAATTGGCATTGCATTGAATCTATATAGTAATTTTGGAAGTATGGCCATTTTCACTATATTGCTTCTTCCTACTCAGGAACAAGGGATGTCTTTCCATTTTCTTATATCCTCCTCAGTCCCCTTTTTCAGAGTGCTGTAGTTTTCTGTGTAGAGGTCTTTTGCTTCCTTTGTTAGATTGATTCCTAGATATTTCATTTTTTTGGATGCTATTGTAAAAGGAATTGTTTCCCAAATTTCTCTCTCAGTGAGTCTGTTATTTGTGTATAAGAAGGCTATTGTTTTTTGAGTGTTGACCTTGTATCCAGCTACTCTACTGAATCTGTCAATTAAGTCTAGAAGTCTTTTGGCAGAGTTTTTTGGGTCTTCTATGTAAAGTATCATATTGTCAGCAAATAATGACAGTTTCACTTCTTCCTTTCCTATCTTTATTCCTTTTATTTCTTTCTCTTTTCTAATTGTTATGGCTAATGTTTCCAGAACTATATTGAACAGGAATGGTGATAGTGGGCATCCTTGTCTTGTTCCTGATTTTAGCATGAAAGTTTTCAGTTTTTGACCATTTAGTATGATGTTGTCTGTTGGTTTTTCATAGATAGCCTTAATCACATTGAGATAAAGACCTTCGATGACAATTTTCTGTAGGGTTTTTATCATGAATGGGTGTTGGATTTTGTTGAATGCCTTTTCTGCATCTATTGAGATGATCATATGGTTTTTTTTTCCCTTTACCCTGTTAATATAGTGTATTACATTTATTGATTTACAAATGTTGAACCATCTTTGCATCCCTGGGATAAATCTGACTTGGTCAGGATGTGTGATCTTCTTGATGACCCTCTTTATTCTGTTTGCCAGTATCTTGTTGAGGATTTTTGCATCTGTGTTCATTAGGGAGATTGGCCTGTAGTTCTCTTTTTGGGTTGGGTCTTTCCCTGGTTTTGGGATCAAAGTAACACTTGCTTCCAGGAATGAATCTGGAAGTATTGCTTTCCTTTCAATTTCCTTGATGAGTTTAAGGAGTAATGGCAGTAGTTCTTCTTTAAATGTCTTGTAGAATTCAGCAGTGAAGCCATCAGGACCTGGGCTTTTCTTTGTTGGTAAATTTTTTATTACATTTTCAATTTCACTCATTGTAATTGGGGTGTTTACAATTTCTATATCTTCTTCATTTAACTTTGGCAATTCATATTTATCTAGGAATCTGCCCATTTCTTCTGTGTTTTCCATTTTATTGGAGTACAGGTTCTCAAAGTAGGTATTGATGATCTTCTGGATTTGCATTGGATCTGTTGTGACTTCACCTTTTTCATTCTTAATTGCATGTATTTGTACCTTTTCTTTCCTTTTTTCGATAAGGTTGGCTAAAGGTTTATTGATTTTATTTATTCTTTCAAAAAACCAACTCTTCGCTTCATTGTAGTGGTTTTATCTTTGTTTTACTGTTCATAGATTCCTCTTGCAGAAAGTCATAGTTTAGTAGCCACTACTCTTGTAGTTCTCTTGGAGAAAGCATCCTGATCTGATTTTTCTTTCATTAAGACAACTAACTGTGCTCTTTCTCTACAGGTCAGCAACACTTCTGAAAGAGTCCTTGGAAAGGGAAGCATGATTTGTCTTCACTGCATCTCCCTGTGTATTCTTTGAAGCACAGATTATCTCTATCTCTTTTGCACTACTCTGAACGTTACTACAGAGCATAGTTTCT